>NC_087267.1:37708474-38012990 GCF_015220805.1 Pogoniulus pusillus
CATAAAGTCTCATAGGATGAATTATCATCGAGAGTGGAAAACGAGCTGAGTATTTGATAGTTCCTGCCATTTAAACTAATTTTTCTCTTGCAAGAACATTTAACAAAAAAGCATATCTAACACCTGGGACCAGCTTGTTTGAAAGTGCAGTTCTCTTCCCTTCTCCTTGTTGCCATGGTTGCCATCACAGCAAGACTTGGCCTTAGACACAAAATCATTCGTGTAAAAGAAAGGCTATGAAAACTGCTGAGGTTTGAAATTCACTCAAACCAAGACCTTTTGGGCATGATAGAGAGCTCCTTTGTCACTATCTCAGAGAGGAATCATCAGGAAATCATGCAGGGGGTATAGAGGGACCTAGAGGCTTTTCCATGGTTTTTATACAAGCGAGGACCCAAAATCTGCCTCTTGAAGCAATTAAAGGCCATCACAAATCTCACCACTTTCTCCTCCAGCTGCAAGGTGCACTTCTTTAACCTGACATCTCTGCATCAGCACAGAGTAGCATCTAAGAAAAGTTCTGATTCCACCAACAACGGAAACAAAAGCAAATAAAAAGCTTTTTACTGCATAGACCTTTCCTTCTCTGGGGAGAGATGGAGAGAAGCAGTAAGCCACACATTCAGTTCTTAGCTGCACTCCTTAACATGATAAGGGAATGTAATTAGACAGTAAATGGAGCAGAGATTTTGTTAAAACAAAGACTTTTGAACCTACATTTGCCTACAAAAGTGGCTGGCATCTTGATTACTGGATAAATGACTTCTTTTCCTGTGCTTTTCAGCACTTTCAGATTTTTTTAGTTCTATGTAAACCCTAATGCATTTTTTAATAGAATGAGAGAATGAGCATGTAAGTCAAAATAACTATCTAAATCTGCTTGTGATATAGAACAAATGGCTTCCCTTCTCCCCACTGAATGCCCCAAATGGCGATACCAGAATGCTGTGTGATACCTAAGGTGAGGCAAGGAAAAGTAAAACATCGACTAATCCCAATAACTCCTGCCTTTCAATGCTCAGGTGAATTCTCTGCAGAAGAAACTTGCCTTGATGACTATAACTTACCTCTTCTCGATGTTCTTCTCCAGAGCGCTGAATGTACCACCTAATAGAGGCTTGCTGGGACTTAGGAATACATTCCAGAAAAGTCGAATTAAATTCAATGCCAAAAATCACCTTTTCATCAGCAGTTTCATGACTAATGCCTGGAAAGCAAACATGGTACAGGAGATTAACCTTGACCTGGATTTTAAAGCAATGGGAAAATAGCCTGATTCAGAACAGATGTTATAAGAGTGAGTGAATTATAAAAAAGCAAAAGGCAACTTAACTTTTAGCTTAAACTATAACTGTGAGGATTTAGAGGCGGCTGCTAACCTTCCTTCAATGCAACTGGTTTTTAAGAGGTCAATAAAATCTATATCATGACCTTGTTCAGTTTTAAAGCTGAGACTTTCACCTTTGAGGAATTTAAAAACTGACCTTTATTTTTGCTTTAAGCAAGGCAACTACCAAACCTGAGCAAAAGCTGCTATAGGGACAGTCTGATTCGTTCATCTCAAACACTTTAAGGGAGTCACACAGCTAAAGTAAACCAAAATTTACCCTACTTCAGTATTATTGGAAATGCTTTGTAGTTCATTTTCAACCAACAAAGGAGATATGAGTAAATCTGGGCTCCTGGAAACTTGATTGAGTAATTTCTAATCTTTGCATCTCCATTGCCCTTTCCAGTCTGTCTTATCTGTGTCTTATCTGCTTTACCATCAGACTAACATTGTTTCTTATGCCCTGTCAATAACAGAAAGGAAGGTGAAAGCAGTGGTGTCTCCTAAATCAAATGGTAGCTCAACAGGAAAAAAAGAAATTCTAAAAAGTATTACATTGTTTCTCCAATATTATAAATACCTATAGGAGATCTAAAGAAATTCAAGCTTTGTGCATTAAATGCTTTTCCTTCATTTCATTGTGCCACTGAGATTTCTCTAGAGCCAAACAACTTCATGCAGCTGATGAAGTCTCCAGGAGACAATCTCGCACAGCAGAGAAATGAACTTAAACAGTTTTTGGAGGCATAACATTATTAATTATTGCAAATAGCAAAACTAAACCAAGAACCTGAAGTGGCATGGGTCAGTTTCAAGGTTTTATGGCACGCAGGAGTCACCCTGAGTTAGATTAACTTTTGATTGGTGGTGCTACACGGGGCAAAGGATTAATACGAATTTCTGTGCTAAGTCATTTTATATTTATATAGTAAAGCAAACTCTTCAACATCTCCTTATTCTTCCAGAGAAATGTGACGTTGTCAACCTTTCTGCCAGACTTCCTACAGCCTTGAGCTTCGCACAGTCTCACATACCACTATTTGGTGAGCCATGGCAAGCAGCAAGAAAGGAAATTCTGTCTCTTGGGAATGAACAGGAGTTTCATCATTGAATTTAGTAGAAATAAGATTTTGCCCAGACTTTTTAACTATGGCTGCAAGCACACATGTACATTCAGAGCCCCCTACAGACTTAAGCCTTTGATCCTGTGGCAAGCAGCTCTGATTACTTCACTGACTCACGCCAAGATCTGCAGCAGGCACCCAGCACCACAGCGACATGAAAATAACCAGAAATCAATGGAAAGTCATGGCTCATCCCAAACCAAATGTTCAACACAGAGATATAATCAATATTGTTTTGACTGGATTGCTTACTTTAATAGGCAGCTAGAAAAGTGCAGACAAACCCAGGCTTGGTTTTGAATGCTTTTCATTTACTTTACTCCACCGTGGAGATTGCTGTGTAACCACAGGATTTCATACTGACAGTGTTTGCTGTAAGAAAAGTGTTGCAGTTGCCAAAGGAGAAAGCCAGACCCTTTGGCATCTGAAAAGAGGTTGTAGGAAAGTGAGGGGGGAGCCTCTTGTTAATAACAGGAGTATTTAAGTAGCTGCATGGAGGGAAGGGGGATGGTTCTGCAGCTGGACCTGAGCTTTGGGACGTGTCAAGTGTATACATCAGAAGGGGAGAATGTGGTGTGTTCCCCCTGGTATTATTTGCCCTGTTTCTAGATGAAACATCACACATCCCATTAGCTACTTGTAAGCCCGTGTATGCTGATTTTGTGTCAGGGGCACATCTCACTTCCCTGGGTGAGTGCTGGGGAGGGTCACTGATGAGGGATGTGAAGGTGTCATTCCACGCTGGCTGTCTCTTATCAGTCCTGTCTCTGAAAATTTAACTGTGTGAGGGGTAATGTATATGAAGTGTGAGAAAAGCAACTGCTTTAACAGTGCTACTCTGCTCAGCTCAGCAAGTTTTCACAGACAGACAGAGACCTTTACAGCAAACAGTTGTCAAAGACAGAAAAGAGCAAGAAAGATGCAAAATACTCACTGTCTTCCACATCCCAGCATTGTGCAACAGGGTCCCCATATTTGACATCTTGCCTTCTAGCTCGCCTATGGGAAAAACATGCAAACTTGTAACACTTCAGGCACAACTGCTGGAATTCAACAACAAAATACAGAGGAGCTCAGCAGATGTTGACTTGTATTACTCCCACCCTACTGCTGACAATTATAGTCTTAACTAAAACCAGTCTCACCCTCAAAGCATTATGTGGCCTAGAGAGATTTGTACAATCAACATCAAGAGAAGGGCCTGTGACTGGGGAAAACCACTGGGAAGGGGAAAAGTTAAAGGAAACAACCTTCCTAGAATTAAAAATGGTCAATATAGTGATATAAAGAGTGTCTAAATTTGCATTAGGAGCATGGGACATGGGCCTCCTGGTGAGGTGGACAGTCTTGGAAATACTTACAAACATTCCTAATATTATAGGTCATGAAAAAAAAAATGAAGTTCAACACATGATATCCAAAATTGAGCTCAGGATACTGACAAGTAAACCAATCATTAGAATGAAGACAAAAAAGCATACCGTTTAGTTTGATAACACACAACTGACAAATCTGATTATCTTTTGTCTTTATGATCAGAAGAAGTACTTTAGACAATGATCTGAGGTACTCTACTCCCTACTACAATTACTTTGCCTGCTATTCTCTCTATCTGTTATTTAAACTCACTGCAACTTAGTGCAATTTTAGTGTAAGAGCATTAAAAATCCCCAAAACAAAGTTTTCCTCTGGGGAAGGTCTGTTTTTAATTTTTTTTAAGCAAAAGAACTGGATACCCAGGGAAAATTGTTCCTCCTTCACAGTCCCATTGAGGATAAGAGGAGTAGAAACTCCCACATGCACATCAGTGCCTTAAGAGGAGCAGGTTCCCCAGGCCAAGCTGCCCATGTGGTAAAAGCAGTTGGCATGTTGGAAGCACAGGCTGCTACACGTAAACAATCTACCAGAGGATTCCCAAGGCCAGTTACATCTTTTGTTTTGGAGCCACAGACTTTTGGCCTTCCCACCAAACTGCACATCTGTTAAAAAGCATAGACCATCAATCTCCATGTCCTGGCCCCACCTCAGGCTTCAGCAAGCCTCATGTGTCACTAACTTTGCAGTGAGCCTGAACACTTGCTTTTCTCCATTCATTTATTCTTCTCTGAATTTAGTTTGCTTTGGCTTCGAGGGCAAACACATAAAATTCCTTGTCATCATGACACGATAACCTATGAGTCATTAACTTCAATGGTTTGTCTAATTGCTCGGGTCCTGGCCTTGCAACCCCTAAGGCAGAAAGTCTCATTCCAGAGCATGAGCTCAGACTTCGAGGTCCAATGGTTACTGCAAAAGTTACAGTCAGGAAAACTTCATCCAAAGGAAATGCTGCAAAGGATTCCAGCTCAATGCATGAGTTCAGAGCTCAAAAACTTCAAGAGACACATTCAGCAACTCAGGTACTGCACTGCTAGAGCCTGCAGTGTGCTCTCCCTCTTTGCAGGTTCATGCTTCTGTCCTATCTGGAAGGTACACAAAGTTCAGATGTAGCTTCTCTCACTGTGGAAAAGCTGCTCCCGATGCAGCTGAACCATTGTAGTTAAATCTCTGTCTCCCTCTCATGGCTGGACCACAAATTCAGTTAATGAGAATGACACACTTTGAATAAAGTTATCAGGATTAGTTAAAACAGACAGGAGAAGTTTGGTTTTTAAATCAGAGAATTAAACACAATTTATTATTGACCACTCCAGGATACTTTGTTGAACTCCACTTTATAAGTATGTTGGTGCACTCTGAAAAAGGCAGAAGCCTAAGAGAGGCTCTTGCGTCTCAGCAGAGTCATTCTAAATCTACTTCTTCATCTGTGGATCTCATGTCTTCAAGCATTGAGTATAAAAAAAGGAAAGTAAAGAATTTATGATATTTGTTGCAGTAGCTGAATTACTGTCACACAGACTTAAACAAAGCTGTGTTGTCTTCACAGCTCTTTGAGTAGAAACGTGAAACATAACTAAAGTATGATCAAATTTTAAGGCAAATGACATGTTAAGTAGAAAATGCAGCAAGTTCTGATTTGGAATCTCTCAAACTTTTGCAAGTAGTGAGATCTTTTACAGCACATTGTGAGTTTGGGGTTTTTTGTTTGGTTGGTTTTGTTCGGTTTTTCTTACCTTTTAGAAGTGGGGGTATATCTGGAACATGAGTTTCCATCCCAGGCACAGTATGGGTCTCTGGCAAGGCAGCAGTCTGCACAAGCCTTTCCATACGTGTGACATCTGTGCAGAGAGAGCTGAACCAATCCATCCCTGGAACCAATGTACAATTGTTGCTGCAAATCAGGCAAAGCGAATGAATTAGGAGTGTTGTCCGAGCAGCCCATTAAAAAAGTTCCCTTCTTCAGTGTCACCCTTGCAGACCTTCAGCCTTGTTCCAGATTTTACAAAACAAGGGAGAATTCCTCTTTTAACATAAAATGTTTCTCAGGGCTCAGTGTGAGCTGACTGTTCTCTGT
This sequence comes from Pogoniulus pusillus, assembly GCF_015220805.1. Taxonomy (NCBI): domain Eukaryota; kingdom Metazoa; phylum Chordata; class Aves; order Piciformes; family Lybiidae; genus Pogoniulus; species Pogoniulus pusillus. The sequence goes on from NC_087267.1 coordinate 37,714,383, forward strand.
TCATCCCTGAAAACATGTCAGAGAGGGAAAAGGACTGCAGTCCTGGAAAGATTCCAGCATTCAACACCTTTAGACCTTTAGATTTGTTCTGTAGTAAAAACTGAGATGCAAATCATAGAAAGGGTGGTTTATTAGCACATATAAAACTGAGATGTTGGATAGCCACGATGTTAAGAATCTGGGACCTAGTGATGACTTTGTGTGAAAAAGCTTTATCTTCTGCTTCTGATCCTTAGGTAGGATGGGGATAATTTTGCTCCACTCTGGATCTCCAAACTTTGAGTAGGTTGCCTATAGAGATGAGGGTGGTCCAAGTGCTTTCTGTTGAGCTGAAACTGGCTCACACAGTAATTCCAGCTGGCCTGCCACCCTTTTTTTTTTTTTTCCAGTTTAAGATAGGACTCAGCTGTCCTGTGCATGCCTGAATGGCAAAACCCCTCATCCTGCATGAGGGAGGCGTGTTGTGCTGGAACTGCTCTGGTCACCTCGGTGAGGCAGGGAGGAATGGCTCTGGTGTCACACTGCCTCTCAAGCATGCATATAGCTGTCACAGAGCTCACAGTGCCCATAAAAACATTTCCCATTGTGAAATTCCCAACTTGGAGTAGTCCCTGTGACTGCTAGGATTGGACCACCCAGACTTAGAGTGCAACTCTAGAGGAGGACTGGTTAACCACCTGATGTGTGCATATCTTTTGGCACAATGAGGCCCTTATCTCTCTTGACTACTAATAAAAATAACAATAATAATAAAGTATTACTAGATTGTAAAGAGACAAGCATTTTTAGTGTCCAGAAAATTAATGTGCTTTGATGTCATTCACAAATCCCACTACTATGTGGTGAAGGAGTTTTTTTCCAGTTTTGGCATATAAGCTATTGTTTGCAAATAAATGTGAATTAGGCAGATAAACAATTCAAGCATATCTCACTCTTTCTAGATATATTTTAAAAGGCATCCATGGAAACCCTGGCCAGTATGTAGCAGTCATCACCCAAAAGTAACAGGCTAAGTGTTCAGTGTACCATATCATAGAATCATAGAATCAACCAGTTTGGAAGAGACCTGCAAGATCATCCAGTCCAACCTAGCACCCAGCCCTATCCAATCAACCAGACCATGGCACTAAGTGCCTCATCCAGCCTTTTCTTGAACATCTCTAGGGATGGTGCCTCCACCACCTCCCTGGGCAGCCCATTCCAATGCCAATCACTCTCTCTGGCAAGAACTTCCTCCTAATATCCAGCCTATACTTCCCCCGGCACAACTTGAGACTGTGTCCCCTTGTTCTATTGCTGGTTGTCTGGGAGAAGAGACCAACCCCCACCTGCCTGCAACCTCACTTCAGGTAGTTGTAGACAGCATATATCCCACAGTAATTAAGCCTGTGGTTACCTGCTTCTGAGAAATCTCCATGGTTGAGATAGCTGAAGGGTGCTAAAAAAAAACAAAACAAACAAAACAATTAGCAACCTGCATTAGTTTAACATATAAAAAGTCAAAAAGTTAATAAATTTAGATTTATTTCTTTTGTTTGAACAAATATTTAAAAGAAAATCACAGAAACCACTACATTGGTGCTTCTGAAAATACCCACCAGAGATTTTCCATGCTGCTGATGAGGTAATTGACTTTAATTCTTAGAGTTTGCTATCTATCCCATCCTGGAGACTGGCAATGAGCCTGTACACCAGCTTAAGTTCTTATTAAGTGTCATTTGAACGGCTTAGATGGCATTTAAGGGATACACAGACAAATACTCTGCATCAGGGTATGTATCCCTGCTATGTCAGATGTTTTTGCCAGTGAATGATGTAAGAACAGGAGAAAGCTCAAAGTATTATTCACCACCTAATAGAAGATGATTAATCTAAGTCTATTGTTTAATGTTAATACAGTTTGAGGAAATAAAGGATGTTTTTTCAGCCCTTCACTTCCCTCAATTTTCTGGATTCAAAACCACAGAGGTTTATAAATGTTGCCAAAATTAAAAAAAAAAGAAAAAAAAAAGAAAAAAAAAAAGAAAAAAAAAAGTGAAGGAATGTCTATGTCTGCTGAGCAGGAAAAGAAATAACCTTTTCTTTGTTTTAAATATGATATGGTACATTTGTCCTTGACGTTATGTTTGAAGAATGCAGAAAATTGGTGCTCATACTGAAACTGCTGATTACTTGACAGGCCACTGGGTAATCTTGAAATTTTCAAAGTGATATTTATAATTGATGTCCAAGAGAGTGGGAAGAAGATATGCAGATCCTTTAAATCAAAGTTTCATCATACACATGACATATCAAAAGGCATATGAAGAAACATACTCTTTGAAATAATTATTAAAGGTCCTGTCCTTACACTTGGAAACCACTGTCTCCAAGTTCCAAATTCATTTATTTAGTTCAGGCAGAGATTCTGCCTAAGACCTTGTAGGAAAGAGAATGTATGAGAAAGCAATCAAAACACCACAGATGCAGATAGAACTTGATGAAAATAAAAGGTGAAACTGATTAAAAAGATCTACACAGAGTGACAAAGAAGGAAAATGATGATGCAGAGAATGAAGCAACTTCTAAACAGAGAAGAAAAATCAGCAAGAAACACACAAATCTCCACTTTCCTATGGTAGTAGTGTGTTGATGTCAGCTCCCTTATCAGCCATGAAGTTAATCAGAAATTGTGCCTATGCAACAGAAAGGAGGCTTGGGCTTTTTACAAGCTCTGTTTATGAAGAAGTCATTTGCCTTAGTGAGGGCTCCGGTTACTTTTCTTTTTCATTGCTCAGCCAGAATAACCAACTCAGAATGGTCAGAAATGTTGAATCAGCATTCACAAATACATTAAACCGCATTGAAAATCAAAACTAACTTCCCTCTTTTTTTTCTTAATGTTCTAAATTCCTCAGATTGTTATTAAAAAAAAAATAGTCTGCATCAGTTGGATTTTGTTTGCTTAAGATTTTATAATTGCACTTAGTCCCAAAGCTGAGGCAGTAGAAAATTTACATTAAAAATAAAATACCACTACTAAGAAAGCTGAGCTTATGATAAGATTTCAAACTAGAAGGCACGATAAATGTGACTTTGTCTCACTTGAAAATTCATGGCCTATTTGGCTGTAGACATTTTTCAATTAACTCAAAGAATACCAAGGTGTTTAAAAATGTAAAGTGTCCCTCTGGAAACTTGGACTAGTTCCTGTAAATAAACAACCAGACAGACAAAGCCAGCATGGGACTTAAAGTCCCCTAAATAATCTTTAATTGATGTTGTGGTTGCTAATGCTTACCTTGAACATCTGCAGCTCTTCCAGGACAACCTCTTCCTTAGTCCACTTCTCCTTTGTGATACTCACGACTTTCAGAACTGTGCCTATGTCTGAAACAAGTGGTCACCATATAAAACTCACAGATATTTTTCAGTGCAGTTCCATTTTATGCCCTGAAGATGATGCTAACACATGAAGGATGTATCCTTCAGACAACTTCTATCCCTGTCTGCAGCAACTGTTATCTGCATAGCTCTATATAATACATTTATGGTCTTAATATAGGGCTGAGTCAACACAATTGTAGGATGCTCCTGGCAGGGATGCTCTAACTCTTCTGCTGCACAAACACAAACATGCACACAAACACAGATTAGCATATCTGTTCTGACAGCTAGAAGTTCCTGTGTATTTCTTGAGCCAACATTTGGGCCCATCAAACCCCAACAACATTCAGCTTAGGGAACAAAACTGGAAGAAAATGATGTTCTTTTTGTTTTCATAGAATTAATTTTCATCTAGATAACATCTTAATCAGAAGTAGGTTTCATTTTAACATGAGGAGTTCAGTAATGGACTATTTCTGTCTATATTTCTTTATTTTAGGGATAGTTTTGAACTAAAACTTCATTCAAAATCAAAGTCTAAATTCCATCATTACAGAAATTACTTCTTTGGTGCTATCCATTTTAAAAGCTAAATCTTCTCATTGATTTTAACCTAAATTTCTGCTTGGTGAAAAGAATAGTTGCTCATTTAATTCCAGACCATTAGATATTGGTGAATCTTAAATTGCCTTAAACCAAAACCAAATCCAACAAATAAACCCCAAAACTTAGAAACTGCTTAGAGGAAGTGGATTGGGTGTTGCAACATGAAATTGGCACAGTGCAGTGCAGTCCTAAACACAATGCATAGCACTGATATGCTGAAAAATAATACATTACAAAGAAAAGAATGAGCTTTTCATTCTTGTTTTCCCAAACTACTTGTGATGGTTTGGGTGTTCCCCACCCCCCACACACTTTGGAAATCACCCAGACTAGACTCAGCAGCTCTGGAAATTTGAATGAAGCTTATATTTACAGCTAGCACAATATGCAAGCAGATATTTACAGTATATACAGTTATAGACAGAAATACACAAGGTAAAAGTAATACAGGAACACAACTCCCCTCCCAGAAACCTGAGTCCCCAGGAGTGGCTCTCAACTGCTCTTCCACCTTCTCCCACCCCTCTCAACCTTACCCCAGTCCCAAGGAAGAATGGAGGTTAGGACAGGAGGTTAGGAAGCAAAGTGGATTAATCAGAGAGACGGCAGAGAGGCTAGAGAGAGAAATGTAGCCCAGAGCTTCCAAGCAGAAGTGCCTTATCTATGTTTGGATTCTTGTTCTTATACATCTCAGCAAGCCTATGAGTGAAGTAGACATCACCTTTGTTTGTTTTCTCTTTCACAGCCTGTGATCTAATCCTTCTCACCAAAACATTCTAGCTAGGCTCAAACTAGCACACTACTGAAGCTCATACTGCAAATCAAAGCCAAAAGTATTTTAGTTTGCCTTATGTATTAAGGACTTGTTTGTTTGCCAAAGACTGTATATATGTAATTGGGTTGCATACAGTCAAACAAGCTTCTGATCTGCTGGTCAGAATCTCCTGGCTTATTTTGCATATCTATATTTAGTCTCTCGCCATATAACGTGGAATTTTAACTTTTTTTTTTTTTTTTTCCCCCATGGGAAGAGTTTAGAGGAGAAAAAGGCTCTCACTTTTAAGTAAGGCACTGCATGCAAATAAATATCTGTATATTATAGAGTGCCACCTAGTGACTGCTTCACACATCGTCACGTTGTCAGCTCAAAGAATTAACATCAGCGCTGGGTAGTAACAGTTAACTTGGGGGTACTTGACCTGCTGGTGTCATATAACGTAACTACTAAGACAGATTTTATGCCAGGGGATAGCAAACATCTCAAAACAGTCTCGATAGCCACTAAAATAATATTTTGTACATTTTAAGTGGTGAACTCATTTTTTTTCAATCAGCTATGTTTTAAATGATTGTTTTTTCATCACTATTAGGGGAAGAAAAGTAAGTTCTAGTGAGGTATCTCATAGCTTGTGAACATGTTCATTTTACTTCTCTGTTTGCTATATTAAAGACTGCATTCAGAAAAAGACTTTCCACCAACATGACTAAAGCTTATTAGGAGCCTTCTCACGCAGCAAAGGAGCAAACAGGACTTTAGTATTCTTTCTTATGAAGCTGTGGTTTTCTTTCTGACACCACTGTACTTGACTTGTGGGGATCATAAAGGGACTCTTACAGACAAGGGTTGTGACAGGGGATGAGTTAAAAGACACAAACGGTCCAAGAGAGGCTATCTTTGGACTCATAAGTGTGATAATGCAGCTGGGAAGCTTCTGAAAACAGAAGCAACCCCCAATTTATGAGGCCATGCTCTGAGACAATTCACTTCTTTCCTTAAATCACTTCAGAATATCCATACCTATCAAACTGCACTATGTGACACCAAATTTACATATGGGCCAGGAAGTTGTTTGAATTCTACACCAATGCTGTTGAGTTGCAAACAAAAACCTTAATTTTCCTACAGCTCATAGCAGTAGCTCATCCATTACCCTTGGATAAAGCTTTTCACCTCTGTGTACCTTAGTTTCACCTGCTCTGAGATGTATATAATGACAAAGGTCTTCTTAGCAAAGAGTTCAGATCTACTAAGGAGAAATGTTTTATAAGAACTAGTGATAGAACTTCAGATTGTGGATTAAGAACAAGAAACTCCATTTGGTTAAGACTGTAAGTTATTCCTTCATCAATGTTATGAATAGGTTGTTAATATTTCTTATCATATCATACTGTTAGGTGATTCATCCAGTGATTCTAAATTTAATTACTGTGGTTAAACTTGACATTTTTCCTTAAGGCATATAATTATCATAAAACTGTAAAGAGACATATAATTATCCATATTAAAAAAAAAAACCACACATTTTTTTTTCTTTCTCTCTGACAGAGCACTTTAACCTCTCTGTTCAGCTCTAGTCCCTTTGTTTGAAGTTATTCATGTTGCTAAGCAATGTCTTTAAAAGTATTTAAATGGAATTGTTGCCTTAAGCTCAATTATAAAACTTTCTTAGCTGTTCAGTGTCATGAGATTTAATACTAAAGCACTATGTCACTACTGATAAAAGGAAGTACTCCTTGAAGTTATTAAGGTTTTTTGGTTTTGTTTTTCCTTTCTATTGGTTGTTGTTGTGCTGCTAGCAGGAATTGGAGCCAGACTACCAAATGTAAAGACATTTACTCATGGTACTCAGGGGGTAAGGAAGTCCAGATACTCTGACCCTTAACTGGCTTAGCACCTAAAGACCAGGAGGCATTAAAAGCCTAACAGTAGCAATCTCTTTGTCTGACAAATTAATCTAATCCTAGCACTTTCATGAAGTCCTGACACAGAATCAGGAACATCTTTAATGCTTCCCAAAGATGCATGCATAGGACAAAAAAAGCAATCTTCAGGTTTATACAGGAACTGCTAGACTAAAAGTGCTCTCAAAGAATGTATTATGTTCAGAATGATAGTGGATAGCCTTTCTCCTACCTGTTCCCAGGAAAATAACATCATATTGCCCATCCTCAGCCATGACATGATCCACCACAATCTGAGTCAAACGGTAGTCCACGTTGATTTGAGTGAACACTGGTCCTCCCGTCACCGGGTGAACGGATTTGTACATCAGTGGATGGCGTTTGATAAAGCTAATGACTTCATCAGGAAAGTCTCTGGTAGACTTTATGAGTGGATCATAGGTTTTGCTCGGACACTGAACAAGAGAGAGAGAACAAGAAGATTAAAAGCATATTAAGGAAGTGCAAATCATTGGTGGGGTCAGGGAAGTCAAGAAACGACTCAATATGAGCCAGCTTCAAGACAATCCGAGGTTTATTGAAAGCATCAGGCTTCAAGTCACAGAGCATCAACTTTTAGGTTAGTGTGACCCCAGTTAGTGCAAACCCAGCATGCAATGCAGTGCATCTAAAAATTGGAATTTGCATGTTCCTCCCATTTGTAGTTTCTGGTAAAGCTAACTTCCCTCCTAACCTGGACACTGTCCCTCAGAAGTTGTTTATCAGAAGACTCAAGGACAAATTCCTTTGAGCTTCTTCACGTACACTACTGTGGCTTAACTGCGCTTCAATACTCAGACCTGATGTGAAGGGGCTTGATTGTACAAGCTTCTAGGGACTCATGTCCCCTCTCCTTCAGCCAGTTCCCAACAATCTTCTTCAGGTTTTTTGGTCTGGTAGGAAAGCTCTCTGGTCCAGATCAATTGTATCAGTTGTAAAGCACATGTGCCAGTGGCTGCTAACTTGATTTGCAATTGAAAAAACTCAGTGTTGATTTGGGAACATAGGAGCACACCAGCATTATGTGCTCTTCTGGTTCTTCAAAAGCTTCATTTCTTCACTCATTTCTCTACTCTCTCTTAATTTTTTACCTCTCTTCAAAAGCTCTTTGCCCTCAACTTAATTTTCCTTTATTTTTCTACCACTTATTCTCCTTGATCTTTTAAAAGCACTCAAAATATGTTAATTTGTTTCATCTTGCTCATTTGTACTACCATGCAGAGTTACATATCTTCCATTCTCATTGGTTATATTCTTACATCTGCAACTTCCTATAGATAAATGCAAGCTCTGAAGAATAATACTTATAGGTTTTTCTCAGTCATAGGTTTTGGTAGTTTAAATTATAACTTAGAAGGGAGAAGAACTTTCTTAGCTTCTCTAAGGAATTCAGGAAAAGAGGACAGCATTAGAAAAGAGAAGTTGTCTCTTTAATACTGGACAAAACATGAATTCATTAATATTTATTGCATTATCATATCTGTAAATACAAACTGCTAAAAGCTGTACAGTATTTTTGCTTGTTTGTTTTATCACCAAATGTTTCTTAATATTCTTCATCTAGCAGCGCTCCTTGAAGAGAGCATGGGACATATCTTAACTTTCATATCACTATCACCAATAATGAAAATACATTACCACTAACATTCAAGCAGCACATTCAGTACTGTGATGCAGTTCTTTGGGTTTTGGTGGTTTGGGTTTGTTGGTTTTTTTTTTTTAACCACACATTGGACAATAGAAAATTTAGCCATAAACAATTTAATAGCATAGCAAAATATGTCTTTTCTCCCAGGCAACCAGCAGCAGAACAAGAGGACACAGTCTCAAGTTGTACTGGATGTTAGGAGGAAGTTGTTGCCGGAGACAGTGATTTCCCATTGGAATGGGCTGCCCAGGGAGGTGGTGGAGTCACCATACCTGGAGGTGTTCAAGAAAAGCCTGGATGAGGCACTTAGTGCCATGGTCTAATTGACTGGATAGGGCTGAGTGATAGGTTAGACTGGATGATCTTGGAGATCTATTCCAACCTGGTTGATTCTGTGATTGTATGTCATCAGTGTAGATTACTTTAGAAAGTTATAAGCCACAAAATCAATTCATATTCAAGTAGAAATCGAGTTTTCAGTGAAAATACTTATGAAATCAGTTTGCTCAGTTGTTTCTCTCAACCCAAAGCAGGGGTCAGTCATCACTACTTCATTTTTTGAAAGCAATGCATTAGAACCAGAGAAATTCTTATGATGGTCTTAGTATATCTGCAACAAATGCTATCTTCCTGCCCCACTCACAGGTGCTCTAGCATATTGTAAATTTTACAAAGACAGTGAAATATAGTCTGGAGAGAAGGAGATCCGTCATGCTGTGTAGCTTTCATTCCGAGACTCGAGTACCAATGTACAATTGAATTTGTCACATGCTGAACCAGAGGTGCAGGTCATCAGCGAGTCTCAAGAGCAAGTCTGGAGTGCCCTCCGGTGGCTAACATGGGATAAGCTCAAATATTTGAAGTGCAGAATTTCACAACGCACAGTTTTTCTGCCCTTTGTATTTCAGCTCCTCTTATCGAGACTGAGTATCTGCCTTGATGATGCAGTGATCCAGAAGTGGGCAAGGTCCTTATGAGGGCTTGAGTTAATGGGTGAAAGCCTCTAGTAAATACTTCAACCATATTCCTTTTTTTTTCAGATTGAAACATCTACGTCCTTCTTTTCCCTCTACAAAGTTTGCAGTTCATGTTTCAGTGAACCTTCTATGCCTCCTAGTTGTTTTTTATACATATATATATATATATATATATATATATATATATATGAGATTCTCCAGATGATCCTTGCAGCTCATCATTTCTCAGAAGACACTTTCCTTACTCATTCACATAGATGAAACTTTTACCCAGGCTCGCAGCTCAGCTACTGCAGCATCCTTTTCTTTGGCTCTGAATGGCACAATCTCAACCTCTTCTGGTCCAGACAACTGCTGCAGTGGCTACTCCCCCAGACACTCTCTGGTTTTTGTTTGCTTACTGCTGGCTCCCACCTCTGTTAGACACATACTGAAAAAAAAAAAATCTAACTATTTTCCTTTGACTTACACAAAGTAAAATTAGCATCTTGCTTGAAGACCACACACAAACCCACCTTTTCAACCTACTTCAATTTTCTTTCCCTTCTATGCTTTCTGTGGTAAGCCCTTGCATGGTAAACATCCTTTCATGGTCAGCTCTGTGACCCATCATCTCTCATATTCACTTATCCCTGCTTTCCCTCTTATTGTTGCCTGTATATCTTTGCCATCCCTTGTTTTACACTTAATCTGTGATATGGGTCTGAGGAAGTTTCTCTTTAGAATCTGGAGGCATCTAGAGGTGTTAATGTGTCACTAGAAATCCTGGATAATAATAACATGAACTGAAAACTATTCCATTTGGTTACAGTGTTTTACAAATATGCTGTTGATAGCTGCTTTTTAAATGCTATTTTTAGCTAAGCAATCCCTGCGTTTTCTGCCAGGTGGAGCCATAACACAGTGAATGAAGGAATGCGAGTAATGCCTCTCAAGTCTGCCAGGAGAAAGTTAAGTTTGCAGTGGAATTGCTATGAAACCCTCCTGTCGCTAATTTTGACAGAGAAAACATCATTTCAGTTTAACAGATGTCCAGTTTGACATGTGCTCAGACTATGATGTCAGTTAGGAACTTGTGGTTAGGATTTCTTCCACTACATATTAATTTGTTGATTACTCATCTATTCAGAACTCAATTCCAGAACACCACTTCTGTATGAAAAATTGCAGTAGCCCCATAGGTCTTAAAGGTGTCCCAAATATTTTTTGCCATAAGAACATCAGTACAGGAAGATGAGAGTAATGACATCAGCTACCAAAAAAATCACTGGGATAAAATATTTATCAGCATGAAACCATGAAGTTACTACAGTTGTCCCCAAGGCCCAAACCTCTCCAGCCATGAAACAGGGAGGTCTTTGACAGTTTGTGCAGCTAATTTAGTAGAAATAAGGACTAAGGGTATGATCCAAATATTCTTCTGAGTCAACAGGGCCTTTTCCAGTTATTTCAGAGGACTCTGGATCCCATTCTAAGTCAACATGACCACCAAGAACAGCTGGGTAGTTTTGATCTTGTTATACTTGGCCAATGGAGCTATTTCCAGAGGCATCACTCACTGTGGCATGATGAATGGAATAAGAGACTGACAAATTAATTTTGGCCAACCTTTGGCAAAGTGCTCAGGCAGCTGTTGAAATCTGTGCCCACCCATCTTTGCAGAAAATTCCTGCAGGCTTGTGCTTCCTTTCATAGCAATCAGTAGGATGTATGACAGTAAAGGCTGCATGGTCAAGTGGGTGAGCAAGGCAGCCTTTCACCTCTGAATATGTGAGCTCACATCCTGTTGTATGTCTCATGATAATGATAGAGGTGTCCTCTGCCCAGTTCACAGAGGACATTCATTCACATCCTTAACAACAGATGCTGTCTCAGATATGTGACATCTCCCACTGAAGACAATAAGAGATTTGCATTTACATCAAAGGTCACAGTAGTAGGTTGGCAGGGCAGTTTCACGTGGATTACAAGAGAATCTGGATTCATACAATTTCTTATGGCATCATCTTTCTCATCTCTCTCATCATCTCCTGCTTTTGCAACAGGATGAGTATCGTCTCACCTAACCTAGATTCTTATCGTGACTGCATGTGAATTGCATGGAGGAAACACCTATCTTTTCTTATAGATAAGTCTGAACAAGTAGCCCAGATTTGGCACTTTTCTTCTAGACAGCGAAGACCAAGAAAAAAATAGAATCATAGCATGGTTTCAGTGCAAAAAGACGTTGAAGATCATTGAGTCCAACCACTGTCTAATCTAAGAAGTTTGATGGTAAACTATGTCCCTTAGTAAATCACACTAATGGCATTACAAGTGAAATTACTACTGCTTCATAAGAATTCTGCAAGAAACTTATTGCCATATATTTATTTTTAGGTCTTCGCTGCTGTGAATGGTAATGATACAAATATATATTAAGGACAAACCAAACACACAAACCAAACACACAAACAAAAGCAGAAGCAGAGTTTGAAGTTCAAAGGACAGCTCTATTTAACTGCTCTATAAAAGCTGTGGCACACAATCTCTAAAGAATAAATTTAATAGTCAGTTACATTTTTTTCCAGTGCCTTCTGCATGAGCTCTATTTGACAATAATCACCCTGGACTAAGTCCTCATCTCAGGTGATATACAAAAATACCTTTTTTTTTCCCCTCACCTTTTATTTGTATCCAAATGTTATTGGGCCAATCTTTCTCAAATAAAAGCAAACACACACTAACTTAGCAGCACCACACATATGTAAACTTTCCTTTTTTTTTTTTTTTTTTTCCCATTGACTTATTAAATTTGCAGCTTAGTAGAGTGCTGGATGTGTAGATCTCACAAAACACTGAGACATACGATGTGACTGTGTTAACATCATGTGGGAATCCTAGCCAAGATTTTCAAAAGCTGATGCCAGAGCTTAAGATCCTAAATAAGCCTCCAATCTGCCAAAATGCATAATTCTTCACACCTCTCAGTGAAGTCAGTAAGAGCTGCTGGATCTAACACCTATTAAAATCGTGACAATTTCGGAACCTAGTAAGGAGATGTGTAAGAAAAAAATATCCTTTTCATTTAGTGATGTACCTTTAGTTCAGCAGAACTGTTGTTTACTGACAATTTTAAAACAGAAGGCATTCCCTTCAAAATGAAAAAGTTTCTTTTTTAAAGTGTATTGGAAACACCAGATTAAAAGTGACTCATCACATTAAGCCTTTAACCCACTTAACAATGAGACTCAAACACCCATAGGCTAAATACACAACAGGAACTTGATAACTTGAGCGCAGCAGGAATCTGCCTGGCAAATTTTACCATGTCTAGGCTGGGAAATGTTATGTTTCACAAGGAGGACTAAGCACCAGACCATCAAATCACTCTCTTGGGAGCATCTGAAGTTAGCAGTGTGAAATATTAATGGGTGCAATATTTTTTTAACCTCTCCAATAACAGACAATTAGATGTCTTAGTGCGGGCTTCCTTCCTCTGGAAGACACCCTCTTATTCTAGCTGTGTGAACCACAGCCATCCTGATAGCTCCTTGCTCCTTCTTGAAGAAGGTATTTCACTTTTCATGGGTTAATGGAAGACACCCTCTTATTCTAGCTGTGTGAACCACAGCCATCCTGATAGTTCCTTGCTCCTTCTTGATGAAGGTATTTCATTTTTCATGGGTTAATTAACTCTCAGCTTAGCATAAAATAGAGTGCTTTCCAGGGGAAAACAGTTCTTCTCCCATTAAAGTTAACATCTGAGCAAGATTCTTACTATTTTCTGCTAAGTGCAGCATGAAACAGAGCACCAGACCCTCCCTCTGGGGAAATGAGTTAAACACATGGTCCTTTTCTCCCAAGCTCTCAGTGAATTAATATTTAACTAGCAAGAAGATATGGCCTTGTAGTCAGAATTCTCCTATGATGTAATGTAAGGAATTCCAAACTCTAAGTAAGTTCCCTTATTATTAATCCACCGTGCAAAAAGCAGAGGAATGGAACTACCTTCAACTAGTCATATCTGTGTTAAATGGGGACCTCCCACACACCCAAAACTTTGAACTTTCTTTTTTCTTTTTGCTTTTTTTTTCCTTTGATAGAATTTATAGAGAAATGCAAAACCTGAGTCTGAGATTTATGACCTGTGGATTAGATGACAGCTGAGAGAGATGGATGAGATGACAGCTGACTCTGAGAGCATAGGCACTTATTTGCCATTGTTGATCCAACCATAAACTTTTCTGAAGAGATAGCTTGGGTTCCTGAGTGGCCTGAATACCACGTGTCTTCTTCTCTGTCTGATCAGAGCTGCACAATACACTTTGTGCAGAAAGCCTTAGTGCTTCTTTACAGGATGGAAGGGCTGATCCAGAAGGACTGGACATTCAGCAGAAAGACAATCATGTTGACCTTGCAGCTACACAGAGCAAGCATGGAATATGGCTGGGGAGAAGGGAATCAGTTATGCTCTGCAGGAGACAAGCAAGCAGCACAAGTGTTAAGTGGGATCAGCACTGTTCCATTCCCACCACAAAAAGAGCACAAACAGACAAAGGAATTTCTACTAATTAATTGGTTTTCACATATTTTTTTAAGATAGAGTTTACATCTCACTAGATGTACAAGAGTTGTTCTACCTTTCAAATGTTTGTCTTGATCTCTTTGTATTTTTTTTTTGTTTGGTTCGTTTTTTTTGTCTCATTCAGCACACCTGACATAAAAGAACATTAATCTGAGGCTAACTGGGCTGAGACCAGCCAGGTGAGTGAACCTGACTTTGCAGGTGGCACTTTGCAATTTTCTGCCAACATCTGCTATCAGAAAAGGTGACTGGGTTCGTAGCATTTTGAAAGGCTGCTGTAAAATGAATGGTGATTCATGTTGGGGAAAACAGGTTGTAAGTAAGAGGAGGTGGAGGAGGCTTTCTTCAGAAAATAAATCCATAAACCAAAACATTTCGCTTAATTAAGCAGCCTTATTTACAGTGAGGAGATCAAAGGAGAGAGGAATTGGAGAAGCAAAGAATGCAATCTATCCCATAAAAGATATATGAAAGAGAAAGATAACTCTAAAAGTAACAAGGGAAACCTGTGCAACTTGCAGTATTTTATGAACACATTTATTAAAGCAGCAAAGCCAATCGGACAGAAGGACAGAGGGAGGCTTTTGGCAGAGAGCATTTCTCTGTGGCTCAGCCAAGTCCCTATGGGATGGACATCACAGCTTGATCAATCTGTGCACTAGATTAGAAGGAGAAATAAAGGAAGGGATTTCACTGAAAAGAAAAAAAGGGCAGGGAGGAGAAAAAAGCAACAGAGGGAGACTATGAGGGAAGTTGGTTTTAAAACAATATACACAGAATTCTGGAGCTCAGAGTGTACTCAGAGGTGGAGTGGAAAGAGGTGAGACATAAACCTATCCAAATGGACAAAACTGGCACGATGGACTATTTGTTTTTGTACCTACCAAGTGACTTGGACTGCAAAAATCTTACTTTGCCTCTTAGGAGCTCCGGTTTGAACCTTCGTCAAACTAAGACGCAAAATATCTAAATCTGTCAAAACTATTTGTTGTTGCATAATGACACTCCTCTAAAAATCTGACCTTAACAACATTTATTCATCACCAATGGAATGAAGATGACTCTTGTGTACCTATCTCATCACAATTTCCAAATGGGCACTATGAGTTGCTCTGATAGTGCAATGGTTGTAGCTATGTAAATAAGATAGAAATGTTTGGAGGGTTTTTTTTCCCTCCTAATTCACTGAAAATCTTATTCAAATGGCTTCTGTGATTACTGTGTGGGCATTAAGAAAACTCTTTCAGAATGCAGAACACACTTTAAAGAAAGTCCTTAATGATTTCTTTTTCAGTGGATAATTTCCTGGGAGAAAACCTAAGAGACTGGAAGAACACTGGATTTGTTATCTGGGGACAGCTGCAGATATGCAAGTCCAATTTTTTAAACAGCTAAATAAGACAGACCAATAGCTCCCTTGGCTCTCAAATTGCCCTCTGTGGAGGGGTTGCTTGCACCATGGTGCAAACTGAAACGGATTTGAAGCCTTGCCTCTATTTAATTCCCATTATTTTCACTTGCTTTTTAATACTACTTGGAGAAGCTAAACACTTGTACATTTTGCGGTGTCACTGATGGGGAGCCTGCTGGAAATCCCAGCCACCCTGTCCAAGGATCTTCCCTTAACAGCAGAGGGCAGGCAGCCCACGCTGGGACCTGGGGTAGGCAGGGCTAAAGCTGCCCGCACGCCACTCAACATTGCGAAGGCATGATATCATGGTCTTGTTGGGAGTTTATCTCTGACACAAATTGCCACAGGAAGCATTTTGTCAAAATTTCAATATCAAAGTGGTCACAGCCTCTATAGTGAACAGTTTTATTTACTTAGGAGATAAGGGCAACTGAGCAGAAAGTTAAATTAGGGTAAGCAGCCTCCTGCTTCTGTGCAAATGCAGAAAGGAAGTTAGTGCCTCTCTCAAAGCCAAATATCAAAGGAAATGTATTTCCTAGTGTAGCCGTTTTTAGACTTTGTCAGTAGCTTAAAATACTAGAAATATAAGATCAGGGCTGTGCTGGATATGCTAACTGTAAGCAGCACTTAGGTAGAGCTTAAATTTCAAAACTGTTCTAATAACTCCAAAAAGGACAAATTAACCCTTTTTGCCTTTCTTCTAAGCAATCCTAAACCATCCCATATTTGGCAAGAAATGCTGAAATTAATCTTTAAGGAGAAGCATTTCCATATTCACACTGCAGTGTGTTCAGCGGGATTACAGTGTGCCACTTCTTTTCCTTGTGTCTGAGTACTGCACTGGTTTTGTTTTCAGATCCCAGCCTAAATCTGTTCATATCCAGAGCTTTGGCATAGCACATTAAAAGATGAGAGCATGGCATGAGTCTGCTTATTTGGGTACTGTGTATTAAACCACTGCCTGAAGTATGTTGTAGCCCAGCTCACTGAAGGCAAGACTTTGACTATGCAGAAATACATTTACCTTATCCACAGAGGAAGTACTATCTTTCTTCTGACAGCTTTCTCCAGTAAAATCTACTTCCCTTCTCAATCTTTGATCAGGTGAACTCCTACAGAAATACACTGAGGATTTTTTTCAGCGCTGTTATCAGGTGCTTAAAAGAAGTAGTTGGACAATTAAGTGGCTTATGGAAAACATAAGTTTAAACTTCTGAAATATGCATGAATATTCATATCAGCAAGCATGAATATTCATATCTGTGATAAAGATCAGCATTTACATGCTTCAGGCTGCCTTATTTCTTTCCTTGTGAATCCCAGCTCAAGCATGTGATGGCTAATACACTCAAAAATGCAATGGGCTGTCTCTGCTGAGTGTTCATCATTATGGGGCACTCATAAGTAAGTTTTTCAAGAGAGCTATTTTAATCTCTTTAGATGCCATGGGACCAGCTATTGTTCTCACTGGCACCATTTTTGTACTTAAAACTAAACACATCTTCACTTCTCAACCAATAATGGAGCTTCACACGCTTAAAAAAGATGAAATTAAAAAACTGCAATCTGCCTTTCTGGGGGCACTGCATGTTTTGCACGAGAGAGAGATACCGAAGACTACAGGGTCTACATTGCCTAAATTAGGAGGGCATTTTCTCCAGCAGCACAGATGTTAGCCAGGCTGAATCTGGAGCTGCCTTAGTCTCTGTAGAGAGAGATGCCCTCTGTGACTAGTCTGTAATTGGGAGGAGGATATCAGAGCTCAGAGCCTGACCTGCTGAAGCCTGGGACCACTAAGTGCAGCAAACAACATGGGCTTGAATTGAGCCTATTGGAAGGATGATGAAGACAAGACAGAGAGACACAGAAATGTGTGGAAAAAAAAAAAAGATCTAAATAAGCTAGATAATGTGACTTGACACAAAGGTTATATCAGTACTGATGTCAGAGAAACAGTGCAGAAATACCCAGATGGCTTCCAGGCAAGGCACCAGTAGCAGTCCAGCCTCCAGGAGCTCAGTGCTTGGCAGAATTTATTCACTGAATACCTGCCCAAGATGTTATCCTGAATGATACCTACATTTCTCTTAAATTTTTGGTCTATGACATTCTGTTTAGGAAGAGTTATGATGATATTTTTGAAGTAGATGCATTTTTTAGGAATACCTTCTTCAGCTGTAATGTAGATCCTTACTTATCCAAGTTCAATAGCAAGACAGAAGAGGGGAAAGAATTCCTTAGCAACTCAGAAATTTCTTCTTTGTTTTAGACAGATTATTACATATGAAGTCTAAGAAATTAGGATTTAGAAATGTTTACAGATAATAAGCTTCTCTTTTCTTTCTATCACATATCTGTCATCCCATAGAATCTCCAGGAACTAACTCCTTATTTTACTTCAAAACACAACACATGCACAAACACAGAGTATCAATAATCATATCTCAAGGAAAAGGATTTTAAGACATAAAGATAACAAAAGTACAAGACTTCAAATATAATACCTCATCCTAAAGGAATGTCTTTGGCTTTTTATGAAGTGTTGATGTCTAAAAGGTGATCCTAACAGATAGGAATACAGCAGTACAGTAGTAGACCATAGAATTAGAGACAATCAGGAAATCGTTTGGACACAATGTTATCTCAGAGACATGGAAAAATGTATATTTATATACCTACAGGGTAGGTAGAAGTCTGAACTGTCAACAGAAGGCATGGAGTTGAGAGGATGATTTGACACAACCTGAGTGGAAAGCCTACATTATGAATCCTGGGAGGAGTATGAAGCCCAATTGCTTTTGAGTGAAAATAGAACTGTGTAATTAAGAAGACACTTACTGTACCAGGTCTGGGATATGGGATGCGACCTTCATATTGTACCCACCGGTGATCCACACTCTCTTTGTGAGCATAAGGGCCATTGAAAACAGCTCTGATATCTGCCATACTGTATACACAAACTGCAGAGCCCTTGAAGACAGAGCTGAAGAAGAGGAGGATTGACATGAATACCACAAACAACTCTTCAGTGAATGGCTTATCCAGTGAGTTAACTAATTCTTCAGAGTCTAATAGGGTTTGGATCAATCCTACATCTGAAAGCTGATGCAAGTGATACAATATAACAATGTGTACAAGTCTGATAACTACAAATATTTAAGGTCACTGACTTTAAAGTTTTTCTCAGCTGAAATTAAATTTAGCCCTTGGGACCAATTAATAGGTATGCCAGAGAATTACAAATTGCATCAGACAGTTTTCCAAGGACCACCACACCAGGTAGTTCAGTAGCATGTACGTTAGTTACTTCACATGCCATTTAATTTATGATGCAACATTTTGTCCAGTTTTAAACATTTTGGGTGGTTATACATTCTGTGGAGCCACTGTGGTGGCTGCTTCTGAGTTAAGAAGTGCCTTGACAGTACTGTATAGAGCACCTCAATAATGCAGCTGAGAGGTTCAGTAATTAACCAATCTAAGCCCGTGGGATAAAGCTAAAATCATGAATCATTAAGGTTGGAAAAGACATCCAAGATCATTGAGTCCATTCATAATCAAACTAGCATGACCACTAAACTATATCCTGAAGTGCCATGTCTACATGGTTTTTGAACACTTCCAAGGGTGGAAACTCCACCACCTGCCTGGGAAGCCTGTTTCCATGACTCAGCGTTCTCTCATGAAAGAAGGTTTTCCTAATGCCCAATCTAAACCTTCCCTAGCACAGTTTAAACCCATTTCCTCTCATCCTATTGCTGGTTACTTAGGAGAAGAGACCAACAACAGCCTCAACTCACAACAGCCTCCTTTCAGGTGTTTGTAGGAAAACAATAAGGTCTCCCCTTAGCCTTCTCTTCTCCAGACTAAACAATCCCAGCTCCCTCAGCCACTCCTCTTATGCAGTGCCCTCCAAACCCCTCATCAGCCTCATTGCTGTTCTCTGGATATACTCCAGGACCAAAATGTCTTTCCTATACTGTGGTGTCCGGAATTGAGCCCAGTATTCAAGCTGTGACCTCACCAGTACAGGGACACCATCATTTCCCTTCTCCTGCTGAGCATGCTGTTTATGATACAGGCAAGATGATGCTGGCTTTCAAGATGCTTTATTCTTCCATAACTTCTCTTTATGGAAACACTGAAATATCACTTTAAAGCATAGAGGGGTTTGACTCTAAGAAACAGCTAATGTCAAGTTCTTGCTTACAGAAACAATGCTTTATAGCAATGATTTGTCTTAAATAGTAATGATTTTTTTCCTCAGTAAAAATGAGTGAAACTTGTAAGTTCAGCTAGACAATATTGAAATAAATGCTTTTGTTAAATTTTCCTTACTTTTTACAATAATTCTCAAAAGTCAGGCACACAAAGGTTTAGGGACATCACTAATTATTTCAATTTATGAAAATATTGTCCTTAGTGGCTGTAGCCCCAGTATTGCCAGCCTTATTCCAGCAGTCTCTCATCACTCCCAAGAATCAGGATCTAGTAACAGGAGGAGTTGATAAAATTCACAAGGAAGATCTTTACTGTTTATTTCCAGAGGCACACATACCTTGTTGTAGTGAAGACTCCATACACAAGTGGGTTTCTCTCATCTCTTGTAGAGAGCAAGAATATGTCTTCTGTAACAGGAAAACATTTTTTTTTTTTTAATGGAACATTCACTGAATATTTCTGCATTTACCCTTTGTTATTTGGAAATAAGTAAATATACAGTAGTGCTTTATTTTTCTCTGAATTTTAACATCTTCCATGTTAATTTGGACTAATAGTCTTCTGTCATCTGTCAACTTGCAGATAGTCTGTTTTTTACAAAGTCAGATTTTCACATTACAGCTTTTAGAGTGAAAGGGAAGCCCCTCATATTTCTGATCAGACTAATTCCAGTTATAATCAGCAACTTCTGATAAAAGCCAGAGATATTAAGAGAAGTAAAGTTAAAAAACAAACTAATAAACAACTCACATCAAAATAGACCATTAGGGATAAATCTACTCACGCAGCTCATCAAAGTGTGTGTCTGTTCCCTCAGAACCAGGTATCGAACACACAAGCCTGGCTTTCAGAAAAGTAGTCCACTTGTTTATGAGGCTCCTTTGTCCTCCCATATCATTCTAACAAAAATGAAATTAAAAGACTTAAATATTAAGCAAATAAGAAGAGTTTTAACATGTGATATTTGATTGCAGCCCAATATTGATTGCATTTCTTCAATGTGATTCCAGAGTTTGATCTCACCACAAGAAAGACAGTCTTTTTTTTCTTTCACCATAAATTTGCTTGTAAATATCCACCCTCTTCAGATTCACTAGGAGAAATCTCTATTTTGGGTTTGATTTTTTTTTTTTTTTTTGTCAATTGGCTTTTCAACTCCAAAGGTATAGAACCAGCCAGTAGAGAATTCTGGGTGGTGGAAATTATGCTTGGCCCTTCAGGGCTGTATATTACAGGCATTCTAAAAGTTTGTTTTAAGTGCTGAAATTCACTTCACGAGGAGTAACAGGTCTCTGGTAACACACTCTACCCATTTTCCCTTTTAATGTATTTGCTGCTTTCAAATAGGTTAGCTCAGCTGGAAATGATTCCTGTTAATCTGCTGCCTTGGCAAGTCTTGTTCCTACAAGAATTGCTGCCTCCTCTCTTGATTCCCCGAGGTCCTGCCAAGCCTGAAGCTTTGCATCTAGACAACAGATTTATTACAAAGGTGTCAAAATTAGCATCCTGAAGCCAATAGGAAAAAGAAGCTCCTCATGTGCCTAAGGCACGTCAGCTAACCTTTGTGGTGTAATTGAAACCAAACAATTATAAAGATGCAACAAAGGATCTTGAAAAGGCAGAAATGTAAAGCTTTTCCTTCCTCTGGAAATCTGAATAGCTAGCAGTTCTTGCTTTACAGGACTTCTACTTTGATTTGTGATGGATGCAGTGCAACATCACAGCAGAGGAGATGTCTTTAACTGCCTGACTAGGATCAGAAAAATGGAGACGAATTCAGATGTGGTGGAAAAATCCTCCTTGCCTAGATCCTGCTTCTGTCATCACAGGCATTCAGTTGCTGCAAGAGACAGGAAAGTACACACTTGTGTTTTATCACTCTGAAGTCGTGATTCAACTCAGCATTTTCACAAATACTTATTTTAAATATATCCTTTGAGTTCTCAAAGAGTGGTGTGACCAAAATACTGTGATGAAAGAAAGTAGTCTTAACAAGTGCTATGTGCTTTTAAGTATAAGATTCCACTGAACCTAATACTGATGTACCAGTACTTCCTCACTCTCAAGCCAGGATGCAATAACAGCATCGCTATTTGAATTTAAGAGACATTAGAACAGATATTCTTACATATCCAAAAGCTTCTAACAATGCTGTACAGCTACTAAAGGGGTAAGAGCAACTCACTGATCAACCAGCACTCCATGACTGCCTTCTGAAGTCAGAGCGTGACAAATTTATGGTGCAGAAATGTAGAGACCGAAAAGATCTTTCATTAGGCAGTTGCTCATGCAATATACTGACATATCCTCCAATATGGTTCTTCCTTCTGTCATGGCTGAATGAAACAAAATGTCCATTTTACTAGGAGGATGTTTTTGTTTGTGTTTTTCAGGGTTCTGTTTGTTTGCTTGCTTATTTAAATTGGCAGCCATAGAATGCTCTTAAATTCTTTATGACATCTCCGAATCACACAGTACCTTTAATTTCCTGATATGTTCCCAGGATTCACTGACTAAGAAGGTGACAAAGGCTGTGACAATTTTATCAACAGGTAGAATTAGGTCAGCTCAGGCCAGGACTATTAATTGTATAGGCATATCTTTGTTAGTGGAGTCCCAAGTAGCAGCTGTCTTATGAAGCTTTGGAAATCTGTTTCTAAGAAAGTTCATCCCTTCCTTCCTAACACTAATTTTGGTGCCTATTAGTTCTGGTTTTGACATGTCAGGTGCTGGAGAACATGCAATTATTTTCCTTTCCTTTAGACCATATGGCATGAACACATTAGTTTTGCATCATATTTGCTTACTCTGTTGTAGATTCCTTATCCCATCATATTTCATGATTTTTGGCCTCTGAAAGGCTGGACAAAGGGCATACTGGCCCAAGTAATTTTTGATACCGAGTTGCTACAGAACAAAGGAGTCTCTTCTGTGGAAAATATTGTTTAATAATATCAGTCTGAAACAAATCACTGATGTGCTCAAATGCTGTGGGCTGGATCTAGAGTATGACATTAGTACAAAACAAAGCACAGGCTGGCTAGTCGGTGGATTAGAAAAAAAGTGTATATGAGAGAGAAAATCACAAAAACAGAGGCCAGCCAGTGTACAAGTGAAAAAAAATAAGGATTCAACACACTGTTACAGAATCTTAAGCAGACCACTGGATTGATTTATACCAAGTAAAGATTTGTTTCAGCCTCGCTGGAATTGTGTGCTGAACTGGATACCCTGAAATGGTTTTGGACGACAGATACTGGCACTGAAGATAGGGAATGCTAAATATTCCATGGAGATGAGACAAGAAGACAAAATGAGAGTGCCTTTAATTGAAAAAATATGACTAATCTACTAGGAACAGTCGAGCAGCCACGACTGAAATCTTATCTCCCAAAATATCACTTCTAAGAACATTGGATTAACGATGTTTACTATAAACTTTGTTGCAGTACAGATGAATGCACTTAGGACTGTGTATTTCTTTTTGAATATAAATAAAGGTTTAATTAGCACTTACTGCTTTGTAATCTCACAGCTTTAACAGATACAGATAACACTTCTGCCTGAAATTCCTTCTTTTTAACAGAAGGAAGTGCCTGTAAAATCTTGGCTACTTTTGTTTGCTGGAGTTAGAGACTTAGATAACTGCCAACTAGAAGGTAGGCAGTTAGGTCTGTTATTTGTTGAGGAGATATTAGAAGAAAACAGCACAAAGACTTAAACACAGAAATTATCCAGATAAAGGGCAAACAATCCAATATGATTTTAAGAAATCAAGCAGAATTTTATTCTGCAGAAGTCCTACAATTCCAACCTTGTTCAGTGAGCTGGTTCCAAACAATAATTTGTTGGAGTGAAAATCCATGTTTCTAACAAAGTATATTAAGAATTCAAACGTCTGACATACAACTTAAATGAGCACAGGTAAGTGTTGTATTGCTGACATCCAGGAAGAATGCTGTTTAAATGCCACAGTGTAAAATTTCATATTTGTTAGGTCATATCATATGCCTTTCTTGGGAGACTTTCATGGAAACCTTAGTCTTCTGAGCTGAATTTGATGCATAACTGAGGGAAAAATATTTTTTTTCAAACTCTCAGGTTAAAGATAAGTTTCACATTAAATTAAAATCCATTAGAAAAAAAATATTGTTCTAAGAACAAGTGACTTAAAAATTCACTTATACAAAACAACTCTGGTGTATTTATTTTGTGTCCTATTGTATCTTACGTATTAAAATGCAGAAATGTTAGTCTTGGAATCCAGTAGGCAGGAAAACAGATGGTAACAAAGCTAAGGAACATCTGTATCTTTGAGATTTTAAACCTCTTATTTGTTTGTAAGTAACAGTGACAAATTGAATATTAGAACAAAAAGTGTAGTTTTCTGAAAATCAATCAACATCAAACATGTCAAACACCATGATTCATAAAACTTTAAAGACAGTAGTTATCCTGAACAGCCTCTTAAATCAAGTGAGGGGGGGGAAAAAAGACAATGAGTGGAATTTCTAGAGGCAGGTTATTAATTAAAGCCAGTGGCAAGATTTGCAGAAGGATCACCCAAAGTGAATTCCTGACCTGAATAAAAGGCAGTGCTGGAGAAGAGAGGGAGAAAGTGCTGAAACTGCTAAAGGCCCTGGAGCCCTTTTCTTATGTGAAGTGTAGCTACATTACAAAGCCAGCAGAAACAAATGGCATTCCCTGCAGTAAGGTCTTACATTAGGAAAAAAAAAAAAAACCTCTAAGCAGACTATATAAATGGAGAAACACTCAACTACCTACTTTGGTCTTTAAATTCATGTTCATATTTAATTATTTTGTTTTACTTTGCGTATTTACCCCTTCACTATTTGATTATGTACTGACCCAACAGATGAAACTAAGATGTTGTCCTTCAGGAACTCAGATTTAAAATTTATTGCCCAAACCATACTGACATCAGATGAAAAGCTTCCTTCTGTTATTTCAGCAGGTTACGAGTCAGATTCAAACACATCAAGCAACACATGAAGTGTGACTTGAGAGAAAATAGAATATAAACAAAAGAAAGGAGGCACATGTGATTTTAGATTTGTGGCTGCTCTGTTCTGCTATAGATACCTTGAGTAAATTCGGGAAAGTCAGTTCACTTCTGTGTCTGCACTCTGCACGTGGAGCGAGAGTGGTGGCTCTACTTAGTCATTCATTGGCATGAAATTAGAATGAAGCTCAAGTAGCTGAATGTATGGGAAGATGGCCCACTATAAATGAAAATTTACATGAGACCTGTTGTTAAAGTTGCCACTCTAGGCATTCACATATTTCTAGGCATTAAGACAATGGAAAAGGTGGTCCTTATCACAACCATAGCAAAACCTGCAATACTCCAGGCCACATCTACTATAGAAAAGCCCCCTGACCTGTGAATTAAACTGTCAGCTTTGAGTTCCTTCTTCTCAAGTTCCTTCTTTATTATTTCATTTGGAATGGCAATGTACTCTGAGTATGCATAACGGCCTGGCTCATTTCAGAAAATTATTTTTATTTTGGAAAATAGATGTTTTTCAAAGAGTAATTTTGATAGAAGATAGAAGGACTCTTCCACTAAAAAACAGTCATCTGCCTTTATTGCTTGAAATGAATGTCTGGATAATTATTTTCTTCAACTGGATACATGCAAGTGCCTAAAGTCACCAGTATGGGACAGTTTGCCCATAGTATGTACAACAACAGACTCTGAACTGAAAAACATAAGACCATAAAAACAAAGATAGATCAACATTTTACAGAGTCCTTTAGAACTTGTTATCCTGAAACATCTGTTTTTACTACAATGTGTTCAATCAATATCAGCAAAGCCTGAACTATAAACTCTGGTACATCTTCCTATTAAATGCATTAAAGGGAAAACAACCCAGGAAGCTAATTTCATCACATCAGAAATTTTCCCAAATCACAAAGTCATTATTTCCTACTCTTAGAGATATTTGAAAATTAGAAGTCAGAGTCTTTGGACTTGACATAGGAACTGCATGTCAATTAACTCTGCAGGCTTCTCATTTCAAAGTCAGTGGGTTACTGACAGCATCATCTACAATGAGTCTCTCTGGCAACTGGGATGATTTCCAGAGTTTGCTTCAGAGGTTGTGCAGCTGCATTTCTACAATCCAGTTTTTAAAGCTATATCTTGACACTGCAATCTCTTCATTTTCCCTAAGGCTCAGTAACATTCAGTTACACCTCTTCATATATAGAACATAGCTTTCATATTTTTTCTTCATTTGCAAATCACGATTTTCCCCCTCAAAATCCCCACCAATTATGTTGTTGAAACACACCCATGGGAGACAAAAAATATATAAAACTTCCTATACTCATAGAATCAACCAGGTTGGAAGAGACCTCCGAGATCATCCAGTCTGACCTATCACCCAGCCCTATCCAATCAACCAGATTATGACACTAAGTGCCTCATCCAGTTTTTTCTTGAACATCTCCAGGGATGTCAACTCCACTCATGCCTGTATCTTTGCCAATAAGGTATATTGGGCCAAAAGATCTGACAAAGTCTAATGTTATATCTTTTAATTAATCACAATTAGAAATGGATAATATATGGAACTGGCCTGTTTCCAATGTGTCAGCCCTTAAAATGAAATAATCTTGGTGAGCATCTGTTTTTCTATATAATTTGAAAACTTTCAAGTGGAACATAACATTCAAATATCCAATTTGTAAGTCTAAGATGAGCTGGATGCTGAAAGAGTCACTGCTGCGAAGATGCTCCACAGGAAGATGAAGGCCAAAGCTTTTCTAGGGATGATATTTCCAAAGCAGTTTTAATTATTATTGTTGAGAATCAATCAAACAAACAAATAAAAAACCCAAACCCCTGTTTTCCATGGCTGGCACTGTGGCTAGGGAATATCGTGGTGGCAAAGAAAGTGTATGTAATATGCACTCACTTAAATCTCGTCTGGAATGAGTTGCTTCCAGAACTGGAAGCAGGAGAACTGCATGAGCATGGCTCTGAGCCCAGACTAATTAGCCCTGCTGAGAACATGTTAACATGGCTATTTTGCTTCCGGGACCCAAGCTAATACCGCTGAACGGTAAAGCATTATGCTATGCGAACAACTCAAATGGTCTTGGAAATAGATCAATTACCTACACAGTGATGCATTACACAATGTAGAAATAAAAAGAATGTTAATGACCCAGTTATCCCTAGTCACACTAAAGACATGGCTAGACTGCTTCCAGAACAACAACAAAAAAAACCCTCTTAACTTTTACATATAAGCAGCCCCGTGGCAGAGCCCACTGGAGACCCTGGGCTCAGCCACAGAGGAATAGCTCCCTCTTGCCATTCTGAGAATACAAATTGCCTTAAAGCACCAGACAAGAAGGAAGGTCACAGCCTTGAACTCTGGCCATGTTCAGGGCTTTGGAAATAAATCACATTACGCAAAGGTGGAATGCAGGGTGTGTCCTGGGGTCTCCACTCAGGAACTCTTAAAATGATTACATTCCAGTGTGTTTAGAAAGTAAAGTTTAACCAAAAGGGCTGTGCCTAATTGCTGTATTCCTGTCCCCAGGTACAGCATGGTATATATGAGGGTGGAATGGCATACAGAAAGAAAGGAAAAAAAAGAAAGACAAAGAGCTCACTTGTTCCCACTACTACAAAGGCCTCTTCTGGATACTGAACTCTT
This sequence comes from Pogoniulus pusillus, assembly GCF_015220805.1. Lineage (NCBI taxonomy): Eukaryota > Metazoa > Chordata > Aves > Piciformes > Lybiidae > Pogoniulus > Pogoniulus pusillus. The sequence goes on from NC_087267.1 coordinate 37,741,597, forward strand.
TGGGAAATATGGGAAAGCATCAGGGGCCGAAGTCTGATTTCTTGGCAGCTAAAAGTCTCAGAAATCAGTCTTTAAGACTGCATGCTATAACTTCTTCAAAAACCATTAAAGAGAAGCTTGTAACATAGCAAATGCAAACCGCTGTAATAATAAACAGGATTTTCATGCTGCAGCAGAGAGACTACTGCTTTTGGCTAATTTCCACTCCATTCCAATAGAATGAGGTTATAACTATGAAAAAATGTGTTGCTACATAAAAACAAACAAAAATCATACAATCATAGAATAGTTTTCATTGGAAAAGACCTTTAAGATCATTGAGTCCAACTGTTATCTCACTCTACCAAGTCTGGTGCTAAGCCATGTCCCTTAGCAACACATTTCTGCATCTTTTAAACACCTCCAGGGATGATGATTCAACAACTTGGGAAGCTTATTCCAATGTTTGAGAAGCTTTTAGCAAACCTCAAAAAATTTGTAATACTCAATTAAAATCTCCATTGGTACACCTTGAGGCTGTTTCCTTTCTTCCTATCACTTGTTATCAGGTAGAAGAGACCATCACCCACTTTATCTTCTCTTATGTCATTGTAGAAGGTAATAAAGTCTCCTCTCCACAACTCCTTTTCCAGACTAAACAATCCTAGTTCTTGCAGCCACTTCTCATAAGATCTGTTTTCCATGCTCTTCATCAGCTTCATTGCCCTTCTCTGAACTCACTCCAGCATTTCAATGTTTTTATTGTAGTGAGGGCCCCAAAACTGAACACAATACTCAAAGTGTGGGCTCACCAGTGTTGAATACAGGGGGACAAACACTTTCCTAATCATGCTGACCACACTGTTCCTGACACAGGCCAGGATGATTTTGGACTTCTTGGCCACCTGAGCACACTGTTGGCTCATGTTCAGCTTGCTGTCACCCAGTACCTCCAAGCTCTTTTGTGCTGGGCACCTTTCCAGCCACTGCCCCAAGCCTGTATAGTTGCACAGGGCTGCTGTGTCCCAGTCACAGGACCCAGTACTAAACCTTGTTGAATCTCATACAATTGGCCTCCCAACAACCTACCCCATCACCAAGTTCTTTCTTTGGATTCCTATATATTAGCATTTTCATGTCTTCCTTTATTTAAGTGGGAAAAGTAGCAGAGAAATTTATGTCTTTTCTAGGGCCATATTTGCATGTATGTGTGACCAGATGACAATTTTGTCATGTGTACAAAAATGTAACTGATTTGTTACTTGACTGCAGAGGGCATGGATGCTGCAATGCTTTTTTCAACATCTATCTCAGTTGGTGATAACTGATTCAGCAGTGTGGCTCTGAAGACTATGAAGCTTTAAAAGCCCCTGTTTTCCAGAAACAGACATATGTGTGTTCATGCTCTTAAATTAAGGTTTGTATGACCTTACATATGGGTATCTGTACGTGTTTTTAAAGGCAAAAAAAAATATTGTTGGATAATCTTGGGGTTTTTTTCCCATTTTACTTATGACCTGTTTTTTGCAAGTAATCCAATAGGTTACAATTTATGCAAGTAGGAACATACTATAAGTAGTATCAGGTATTGCAGATAAGTCAACGATACTTTCTCTGCTTCCCTCAGCCCAAAAATAGGAAACGTCACTTGACATGATAAATGACACAACTGTTTCTGAAAGTGACTGTTGAAAGCACTTCCTCCAAATTCATACTGCTATCCTCTAGTTATATACATAATGCAGATGACGTAAATCTAAGTTGGTCCCATTTAGCCCTTCAGTGACTGTCTTCCCCCAATGCATGCTTCAAGACAAAGTACAGTCTTACGGACAGGACAAGTGACAGCTGTTGGACTCCGGGTGAGGAGCTGCCGGCAAGAGTACTGTAATCTTATGGGGCTGAAAGTAGCTGGGAAAAGAAGGAATGCCTTCCAGACAAGTTTTTCCCTAAGGGGGAGGATCAGTGAGAGACCATATTGTTGAGGCACTGAAAATTAGTTAAAGAATAGGTTGCATTGACCAACCTTCTTATTAGAAAAAAAAGCCTATTCCCATTTCAGCACGTTTCGCTGGCATTAGTGTGATGAGCCCTAAGGCACAGTGAGGTAGAAAGCCACCGAGTTCTAATAGAAGTAAACCTGTGTTTACAGCAGACAAATGATTTCAGAATTTGCTGGGCTCCTCACACCCACTGCTATTCTCTGCTTGCTAGGGAGAGAAGGCAAAAGCTTAACTTTGTACAGTACAGGTCACACTAATGAGACAGTGCAACTAGAAATTGTTATGTTATCAAGTCTTGCAACCAAAGACACTGATCCTATATCAGAGAGAATTAAACACAGCAGATGTTTCACATCAGAGCACAGACAATCTTAATACACAAGCAGATACATCTATTTACATATCTGTGTTAAGCACCCATAATTACATTTTAATTATAATAATTTGCCTTTTTTGTTTCCAGATAAGTGTAAAAAAAATCACAACAACAACAACAAAAAAAAACAGAACAAAACCCACCCAAAAAAATTCCAAACACTACAACCAAACCAACAAAAAGAAATCAGAAGCCAGAATTTTCTAGAGAATGCTGCATCCATTGAGATCTGCTCAATAAATATAGGAGACAATGCTTTACTTATCAGTTTCCATTGTTTTGTTTGACTATTAAAAATAAAATTAAGCCCCTCTTTTTCCCAGTAATATAATTACTCTACAAATTCAGCCTCATTTGAAGTATGACTGTACATAGTCTTTTGGATTTCCTTCCAATAGATTTGCTTTTATTATGATAGCTTATCTCCTTTTTCTCTAGGTAAAGGATACTGGAGATCTCTAGCTAATATATCTTAGTTTACTATATTCGCTCATGTGTCTTGACTTGAAAATGTCGTCTACCAATTTCTCCTAATGCATTAAGTGCTTTCTCATAATCAGCAAATGCCACAGCTAGCAGCAAATCATACATGTTTGCATTTCCATTTTGCCATTAATCACACTGCTGTGAAATAACCAGCTAAAGATTATCCATTCTGTCATCTGGCTAAAACCCTACTAGAGAACTGATTTATGAATGACTTTTTTGTTTCCTTAGCACTTTAGGTTAAGGACAGAAGTGTGAAATGGCTGCAGCCACTGACATATTGATTAGAATCATAGAATCAATCAGGTTGGATGAGATCTCCAAGATCATCCAGTCCAACCTGTTCCCCAGCCCCATCCAAAATCAGTACTTTGCTGGACTTCAGAGAAGCTGTGGATTTACACTTCATACAGGTGTTCACTTTATCCTTCAGTGTGTGTCTGTTAGTTGAATGGGTGCAATTCTCTGAAACACCTTATTGCAAATCACAAACTTCTTGTTTGCTTGTTTACTGATTTTCAAGCTTCAGAAGAAAGATCATTTTCCCTGCCGTCAGAGTCAGATTGATCAGAAATGCAAGTAAAAGAGAGCTTCTGAAACATACCTACTTGTGTGGTATTGCTGATACCTGGTTCATCACAAGAGAAAACTGAGAGCTTATATTTATTAATATCAGCACACCTTTGAAGTCCCATTTTCCTGACCTTTACTGGTGATTCCTTGGTGCCTGGATTTACTGGAGACCTAAGACAGGATGGGAGCACTTAAAACTGACTGCTTCTGTGCAGTATGTACAGTTCTAGAGCCCTCAACATAAGAAGGATATCAGACTGCTGGAGCGAGTCCAGAGGAGGGCCACGAAGATGATCAGAGGGCTGGAGCACCTCTGCTATGAGGACAGGCTATAAGAGTTAGGGCTTTTCAGCCTGGAGAAGAGAAGGCTCCGAGGACACCTTGTAGCAGCCTTCCAGTGTCTGAAGGGTGCCTACAGGAAGGCTGGGGAGGGACAATTTGCAAGGTCTTGTAATGACAGGACAAGGGGTAACAGGTTTAAACTGGAATAAGGAAGATCAAACTAGATGTTAGGAAAGGGTTCTTTCCAGTGAGGGTGGTGAGACACTGAAACAGGTTGCTCAAGCATGTTGTGGATGCTCCCTCCCTGGAAGTGTTCAAGGCCAGGTTGGATGAGGCCTTGCACAACCTGTTCTAGTGGGAGGTGTCCCTGCCTATGGCAGGGGGTTGGAACTGGATGATCTTTGAAGCCCCTTCCAACCTAAACCATTCTATGATTCTATGACAAGGGAGTTGATAGAGAGTATGTCTGACACAGAAGACAATAAATCCTTTTGTCTTAGTGCTGAGGGGACTGTTAAACAGCAAGCTCTATGCTGATTGATTTCTTCATTTACAGAATCTGATTTATCTTCCCATTATTATTTGAAGAGAAATATGTCCTTGATAGAGATGCTTCTTTGAAAGCACCACAGATCATGAAAATCTGAGTCTGCACTATCAGTGCCAGAGGAGTAGAAATCTTTCATAAGGTGCAAAATCAAGTGTAATGTAAGAGAAAGTGATGAGAATAATCATTGAAAGCAGAACTGGGGCCAGGTTCCTCTTGGCCAGCAGATCAAAGACTGCTTTTCTGCCCAGGGTATGAAAGGTATGGGCAGATGCGGTAGTAGCTCAGAAACTATATACAATTTTAGCTTTCCCTCAGCCCAACTGATTATCAGGAGTACGAAAAAACAAGTAACTGATCCCAGCTCTCAGTAGTGCCCAGGAATAATGCACTGAGCTAGGCTGAAGGGATGGGTTTGTGTATTCCTTAATTCGGTGGCCATTTCCATACAAAAAAAGAAAAACAACCCACAAATACCTTGCCATTGTGTACACTTCAACAAAGCAATCCTCACTGAAAGCTTATGAAACAAAGCCTGTTGCATATCTGAAAGCTGACACTTTATGATTTAGGCACAGGATTATAATTTATAAGCATTTCAAATTTTTAACAAGAAGTAAACAACCACTAACAAGTCTGTTACTCACACAAGTCACTTTCAGATGACATTAATGATTTCTGTACAAGCAAAATTGCTACAACATCTCATCGGATAGCAGCATTACCTTCTGATCTGAAGGGGAAAACAGATTTCTCATGGAAACTTTGGAGTTTTTGGGTTTTGGTTGGTTTTGATTTTTTTCACTTAAATAAAACTAAAATAGATAGAATCCTCACCTTACAAACTCTCCCAACTCGGGAAAGGATTGTCTTGTCAGATGTGCCACTATCTTGTGATGTCTCACGGAAAAAGAAGTAGATTTTGTCATCGTCTGGGTTATAGGTATCCGGGATGGGAAAAGTTCCAATGAATTTTGCACCTAGAAGTTCCCCCCCCCCAAAAAAAAAAGTCTTTTAACAATTTTTGAAGTCTTCATACTGCTGCTAAATTTCTTCTTTGATACCTTTATTTTTTTACATTTCAGATTCCAGTGAAATAAAAATATCAATATATAGACATCTAGTGACAAGTTTCATACTAACTGAGCAAAAAATGTGCTACAGATTCTGAATTATTTACTCTTAGTGTAACTTTTTGTATGTATATCTTACTATTACTTGCACAAATATGTAACATTGGCTATCATTCATTGCTTGAAAATAGGCTCTCAGTGCAAAATATTTCCTGCCTTACTGCTCTTGCCACCAATAGCAAGCACTAAGTGGATTTTCTGAAGTCACATGGTAGACTTTAATTTAATTGCACATTACAGCATTCATGAGTACAGAAATACACTAATGTGTCCTATAGATGGAAGTGCAATGGAATGAAACAACTTTTATTGATCCATGGGATTAAAAATTCAATACAAATGACAGCTTTCCCAAGTTAAGCATTCCCTATGTATCTGTGCTATAACAGTCTTACAGACTGTACCTACCAGATCCAGCACAGTGCCAAGCTGGGATTATCACATTAACACATCAAACTGCACAAATGAGTGATCAGTCCAAAGGACACAATTCTTCATTGTGCATGAAAACAGAGTAGCTATATCACCATAGGGGTTTGTCTGGGTTATATGAATGTGGGTTCTATTTGCAAGAAATGTTGCAGTGTGCCCTACCTTAACATGAGTTGGTATGGCACTTCTGGTATCTTCCATAACAAGCTTAGGTGTCTCTGCCTGCATCTTACAGTTATGACTATAGGGCTAAGAATTTGATTATCTGTCCTTCACTGTCTTCCTGATCTTCCTATGACCTCTAATTCTGTTCTACCTGCTCACCAGTTGTGGACTTTTGTTTATGGGATGGATTTATTTTATTACTTTTCACAATTTGCACTAAAATCAGAAATTAAACTAATTCCAGGGGGCCCTGACTGCAGCAGAGGAGTTAACATCATCTTGCACAAATTAACCAGGTACTTGTGGAAGTGATTTTTGAGACATTCCCCAATGTGCTATAATAAATGAAGCTCTTCTGAGGGCACATGGATCAATGATGTTTTTATTTAATCAGAAGTGGCTATACAAATACAGTGCAAAGAGACCCTTGAATCTAAAATACATTCTTTCAGCAATAAAGTACACAGTCTTTGTCTCCCATAAGCAGGCAAGCTGCAGTAGAAAGCAAGATTGTGTAAGATGATAGGGCAAGAGAGCAAACTGGTGATATGAAGGGAAATACTTTTAATGTGTCTTTATGGTTTTGTCCTTTTTATAATGATGGTTACTTACTTTCAGGAATTTTCACCACAGACTCTACAGTACACTTAATACAAAAGAGGGCCCTTGACTCAAAAGTCCACAGGCAAACATTTGAGAGAAAATGGAATTGATGTGTTTAAGTGCTGAATGTAAACTTTCATGACAAAAGAGTAAATTTATGGGTTGGAGTAGTCACAGTGCAGCTTCCATTTTAAACCTTTCTGTCACTAGTGAATGGCATCATCAGAAAAAAACAAATTATGCAGGCATCAAAATCTATACATTTAAGTCACGATTTCCAAATGAATCTAAAGAAAATATTCAATTACCCTCTGGGGGCTGTATAACCACTTTGAAGATTCGATCTCAAAGCATGAATAAATACATAAATACACTTCCAGTATGGCTTCTTAAGAATGTGGTTAGCTAAATAGCTATTTAATAGGAAAAAAAACAACCCTGTGAAATATTTCCATAGCATGCTTTTGAATTTCATATAGATTTCTGTTTTTTTTAAATCCACATTAGCAGAGCAAAATGTTGAATATATGTTGGGGTTTTTTTTCCCCTTTTTTAATTAAATTTCATTGCTTTACTTGGCAAACCAAGTGCAAAAACAAATGTCTCAATACCAAATCCTGGAACACATTTAGAAGAATCTCTAACAACTTAAAGGAACACAAATATTTAATGATTTTAAATCAAAATTGAAAACACTGAAGTTGAAAGTTAAATCCAAACGAAAATACACTGTAAAAGATATGAACAAAGAAATTTAAAACAATTTTATGAACAAGATCATGATCTGAAAAGCACAGTATGTTTTGTAAGTCAGATATTTTCCCCACTTTTTGTAATCCATCCATATAACATGCACCAAAAAAAAAAAAAAAAAAAAGTGTATTTAAACCAACTGTGAAATAGGTTTTGGGATTCTTTGCATGGGAAAAAATTATATGGTCTGCTTTTCTATGCACACAGTTGTTCCCCCACTAATATTATTTTAAGGCTAAATTGCATGTAACCACAGAGGGGATTACAGGCATCACAAGCTTGGACAATAGGTGGTAAAATAAATTCAAGTGTCACTCATGTTTTTATGGCCCAGTGGAAAGACCTGTCAAAATTTCACTGCTGTGTTTGATGGAATGGTCATGTTTGCTGTTGTTTACCTGCTGGCTCTCACATGGATAAATGCTAATGCTGTTGTGTACTTGCTGGCAGAGGTTTTACACAATGCAAGTGTGCACAACTTAGTAAAAAATACAGAGATACAAGACTAAGTAGGCTCAAAAAAAGAGGAGTGCAAATATAGCTAATCCCAGAACATGATGACATAAGCAATTTAAAAAACAGTGAGAGGCAGAGCTCTGTGTAGTTGTGCTTCCAGAAACGTGTGTCATGAAAAAATGCTCACCTCATTTACCTTGAACTATCTAGAAGTCAAGCTACTAACCTATGCTTATTCATGTCCTCTCTCAGGGAGGGTTACAAGGAAGAAAGTGAAAATGAATAATTTTATTTTAAGACATATTCCTGCTATAGATGGAGTGAGTCACCGACTGGAAGTGTCACCTGTCTGTAAATTGCAGAAACAAGTGAAACAACTGACCCCAGACAGGATGCTAACTTCTGCCTTTTAGAGCTAAGTGAGCTGAATCCCACCCAAAGTTTACAGGACAAAGAAGTCATTGCCTGCAAGTCTTTGTCCTGGCAGTGATGAATAAATTGCAATGAAAAGAAGTTTAAAAAAAAAAAAAAAAAAAAGTTGAATGCAGTTCAGGGAAGCACTCATTCCATTTATAGTTTTAGCTTCCTATAAATGAGGCAGGAAGGTGCAGTTTAGTGCATCCCCGTATCGGGCATGGGTACAGGGCTTGGATATCACATCATGGGATGCTCTCCTATTCCCATCGGGCTGCAGCAGGGCAGACTCAGTTCCAGTTGGTGAACTTGCCATAAAGAGCAGTGTCACCAGCCCAATATGCCTTATCCCTGGCCATGGCTAAGGATGAGGCAGCTCCAGTCTGACTGTGGAAGTGTCCTATTCTTCAGCTCTGCAAAAGGACTGAAGTCTGAGCAGAGGTAGCATCCCCTCTGTATTCAGCGCCACCACATGTAGGAGCGTGAGACTGTGTGAGCTTGAGTCATGGGAAAGATTAGCTGCTTTCCTCCCTTTCTCCTTTGTGGAGCTGCTATTCAGTCATTGAGATTAAGACATGTCTTAATTAGTCAAGATAGAGATGTCCTGCAAGGAACTGGAAGGTATCCTACGCATTTTTATGCTATGCTTTGTCTTTCCCTCCCTTCCCTCAGGAAAGAATAATCCTGTTTCCAGAAACAGAAAAATGAGAGTTAAAAATAATAAGATGCATTTTAGCAAAACTTCCTCAGCCCTCTGGAAAAAAAAAAAAAAAAAAGAAAGAAAAGAAGGAAAAAAAACCCATTATACATTATATGCTTATCCTAAGTAAAACATGAGTCATGCCTGGAAATCATTTATTTCTCATTGTAGAATTATTCAAGTATGTAGGACTTTTCCTGGAGGTCTAACACATGCTTGGTAAATGTGTGGTAGATTTAGGGCAGAGGGACTTAGATGAGAAGGGAGCTTTAGCCTTGAAATCAAATAAATACTTTCTTTATGCCAATATTGGGTGAAAGCACAAATGTGTGTAATTGGTAGTGTTACACAATAAACCAGAAACATTTGCTACCCTACAGCTTATTGCAGAAGTGATCCCATCACTTAGAGACAAGCTCAAATTTTTCTCTAACCTTAAAAGGACTGTTTCAAAATATTAAAAGCACCTAGTTTATATCTGTGCTTCTTAGTATAACACTGCATGGATTGTGTATGTGAAGTCTTAGACAGAATGTGGCTGTAGGGTTTTATGTGGCTGGAAATAAGGTAAATCTGAAGAATATATGGGGTCTTCAGTGTTTATATAGTGTGGGGCAATTTTCACCTTGCATTCTAGCACACTAAGGCTGTTTTTCAAAGCCAGACATGCCAATATATTATTCGTCTTAGAAAACTTTCACAAGTACAGACATTTCAAGTGAAAACAGAATACAAAAGTAATCTAAAAGAAAGAAAAGCAGACACTTCCTACTCAGCCTCCAAACTAAACCACATGAACAGTTCTCTAACTTGATTTTATACTGTGTTTTTGTACTAGTCTTTCGCCTCAAACTGCTTATGAATAAACATTAATAGCATTAAAAAATGTTTGGGACTGGATATTTAAGCAATAAGTTCTTTTGGGCTGGGAACTGAACCCTGTAATGCTTGCAAAGGTGGATCTATATTAATGAAAAAAACAGATGGTCCTCAGGACCGAAGTGCAGTAAATCTTTCTTTTTAGGATATTATATCATCCCTTAGGAAAGCAGCTACCCTATCCATCCTTCCATGTCAAACATTAGCAGGCTACCAGTGATAAAACTGGATATTCAGTGCACAGTTAGTTACAGTTCTCTAACTGCTTTCCTTCCCATATTATTGACATCTCATTTCTGGTCTACATCGCTCAAGGGAACTGTAGAAATGGGAGACAGGATATAGAAGAAGGAGTTTTAACCACCTTCCTTACTAGGAGATGGAAATGAGATAGATCAGCAGTCATATGTGAGATTTTTCTATCTGTCCTGCCTTAAAGGAGGTTGTAGTGAGGTGAGTGTTGGTTTCTTCTCCATAGTATCAAGTGATTGAACGAGAGGAAACAGCCTCAAGTTGTGCCAGAGAAGGTTTAGATTGAAAATAAGGAAAAATAATTGTTACTGAGAGAGTTGTCAGGCACTGGAATAGGCTGTGTGGGGAGGTGGTGGAGTTGCCATCACTGGAGGTGTTCAAAAAACATGTAGATATGTCTTAACAGCCATGGTAGTGTAAGGCTGATGGTTGGACTCAATGATCTTAGAGTTTTTTTCCAACCAAAATGATTCAATGATTCTATGACTGTGTTTGGAAAGCTAAAGTGACTGTAAGTGGCTTCTCCTTCTCATTTTGTGTCAAAAATCCTAAGGTAATGGAGTTTGATCTAGACAGAAATTTAAGGCAACAGCTTAGAAGGAAGAGAAGGAGGAGGGAGGGGAAAGCAATAATAGAAAAGAACATTTCCTCTTGTTGAGGCTTCAAAGAGTTAAGAGGCAAAATTATCCCATTTTGAAGTTTTCTGCTGGGAAGACAACTTAACCCTGTGGTTAGCAGGCCCTGGATTTACAACACACCCATAATAGTTACACAGGCATCCTGAATCAGAGCCAGTGTTGCCACATATTTAAAGACAGTTGATGGCTAGAAGGGGGATGCTTTAATTGAGAAAGGTTAGCTTGTGAGTGAAGTTTTCCATGTTTCTCTGTGTGTGGTTTGAGACTGGCTGGGTGCAAATGCAGCCAGTTTTTTAGAGGGTTTACTAGCTCAGAATGTTTTTTAACAGGCGAGGAAAAACAATGTTTCACTTGGGAAGCTATTTTAGGGTGCCCTTAGTAAGTTTAAAATGATCCTCACAACAACCAAAAGACATTTTTCCTCCTCAAAAAGAATAAAAAAAAACCTCCTACCTAAAAATATGGAATTCCTAAGTCCATCATTTCAACAGCTTTTAAGAAATTATCAGGAAAAAAAAAAAAGGGGGCTGGAAAAAAAAATCCAACAAGACTAGAAATAAAAGCATGTAAGTCATGACATTAAACCAATTACAGGACTCCATACAGATGTGCAGATCAAAGGCAGAAAGAATGATTAGGTTTTACAGTCCTAGCTTTCCTTAATTAGCACTTTCACCTCTGTGACTTTCCTCAAGTGCATTATTGTTGCACAGAGCTTTTTTTCAAAAGCCTGTGTAATCCAAAGAGGCCATGATACAATATCTATATTTATAGTTACTGGACATATATTTACATAAGAAAGGGACTATTAACTTCAGAAAGGCAGGGACAATGCAAATGACAACAGCATATGTTTAGGATCTTACCAGTAAGCCAGTAATGCTCAGAAATGTCAGTTCTGATGTAATGGTGATCATGAGAAGGGCCCAGAGAACGTGTAAGAGCAGTGTCTTTGCCAAGGAAATCAGAAGCTGTTCCAGCATAAAGAAACTCATCTGCAAATGAAAAAGAAATAGGATTTCTACAGCTGTGAGGTAAACAAAACTAAAACTGTTCTTTTTTTGATGGGTAAACAACAACTGTATCTAACTGGTCTATGAGCTAATTTTTTTTTTAAGTAATATATTTTAATGGGATTTGGGATTGCTTGAAGTTATCTATATTAAAATGAAGGCAATAATTTTAGTTATGTGTCTGAGAAGTAAAGGAATTCAAGTCTAATCAGGTGGTTTATGCACTCAAAAAAGTAAATTCCATGGCTTTAAAGTGTCCTGGGATTTTAAGGGTGTAAATGTATATTTGGGCTTTACATCCTGATCTGTAAGCACTAATCATGAACGTTGGGGCTGTAGCAAAAAAATGGACCACCTATCCATTCAAACTAGTTTTTGTGTCTCAGGTTTGCAATGGCCCTCATGGGTTTGGTGCTACAGGGCTTGAGCAAGTAAACATGATGGATGCTTCACTACAGGAACTTTGCAGCTTGGCCCTTCTGATGTTGAGATCTCCATCCAGCTCTTCATTCCCAAAGAGCAATTTAGTCGCTATGGGAATTGCTCTCAACTGTGTAACATGTTAATGATAGGAACATGGGTACTGACCCAAACTATTGTCATTAAAACATAGCAAGTGTTCCCAGTGAAATAAATGAGATATCTTGCTTGGAGAAGTGAGCCAGAATTTGTATCAAAAGGAAAATGTATCTATAACAAAAAACAACGCACTTGCTGCAATGTGACTTACTATCTAGTGGCCTGCCAGCTTTGTTAGCAGTGCATAACTTCACAACTTTAAGAACTGCATAATGTTATCTGCTTTCCTTCAGGTCCCAGCATTTTCCTAAAAAGTAGTAAAGAAACAGTATCACTGTGACTTTGTTTTTAGTTTCAATTTTTTTCCTCCCCCATGTAGTACATTTTATGGTTTTATTTCTTGTCTGCAAAATAACAAGATAGCTTTTTTGGTTGGAGGATTTTGTTGTGTTTGAATTTCTTTACTTGGTTGGCTTTAGTTTTGTCTTGTTGGTTTTGCTTAATGACTCACAAGAATAAATCTCTGGCCCTTGTAAAAAGAAAAAAAAGTTTTGTGTTCATAAACAATAATAATTTTTAAAAAACCCTATCAGATAACATAAGAAACCCCTTCCAGGTGTTCCTTCTCCAGGTTTTGACACTCAATGGTGTAAACATTTCACAAGCTCTTTTAGAGAGAAGTCCTTTGTTGAGAGTGAAAACAGAATAAACACCACTCACCATAGACATTTCTGTTTTCATTTACCAAAGATGTAAATACAATTTTCAATAAAGGGAAAAAAACAACTCCAAAACAACAAAACTCCACAAAAATCACAATCCACCACCCAGAAGTACATGACAAAAAAAAAAGAAAAAAAAAATCTATCAGCCTTTTTTTTACCCCATTATTAATGTTACACATGTATTATTTTCATGACAGCGCTGGAAAGCACATCTTTCAGACAGCATGTCGCCTTTGTAAAGAGACAAGAGTGCATTCTGAAAGGTATTTGTCATAATGAGGAATGGGCAGGGTAATTGGTGTTTGCTAACTGACAGGCACTCAATGATCAATAACTCTGCAAGGCTAACAGAAATTCTTCATCCTTGCTTAGGGTCTGCTGACAAGGTATTTTCAGCACTTCTGGTATCTCTCATTCCAAGTCTCAGGTCTAGAAGAGTTTTGGTGTAATTTGTAATAGCAGATGGATGATGAACAGGTGATTTTTCAATCAAAAAGACTAACTTAGCTTCGGGTGAAATTCTGTTTAGAACTCAAAGAGAAATTATCTATTTCTACAAAAGGATTAAAATTACACTATATTAACCTAAATACACTAATGAAATAATGAAATATAGTTCAGCTCTTATGTATAACTGATTTCAGAGTGCTTTCTGAAGAATACAAATAAACTTTATTTCCACTTATCAGATAAATAGGCAGAGAGAAGTGACAGGTCAAAGGACACTCCTTTCATCAGTGGCAGGGACAGAATGGCATCACATGGCAGTGTCATGTCAATGAGCTATCCTGCTCTCCTAGCACTTTTGGAAATAAAGTAATAATCAAAGATAGGCCAAAATTCATTCTCTGATCAGGTCTATAACTCTTTACAATGCTTCTTGCACATTATTGTAAAGCACTTGACACCAGGCACAGTGAGAGAACAGATACCACAATATCCTGTTCGTTCATTTTGTCTACCTTGAAAACTGCAGCAAAGTTCATGGCTTAGCTAAAACACAGCAGCTTCTCCATTTCACAAGATGAAATAGAGCAGCCAAAGCACTAGGATGCTACTGAAATTAGTCAACTCCATAATAAATCATGAAATTCTACTGCATTAAAAAAAAAGGAAGAAAGGAAAAAAAAAGAGTAAAGTTTCTAGAATCCCGCTTTAAAAATAGACTTCATGGTCATTAAACAGTACTTTTAAGAGTGTCTGAGAAGAATAAGTGCTGGCTTTAATCTATTGTTTTTAATAAAGGAAGTCCTGCCCCATCTGTTGGGTCAGAATCACAAATCATCTATCTTATTATCTGAGCATAAAGACTGAACATTAGTCATATTCTTTTTATAACACAGAGTGACCGATACTTCAAAGCATTGTCACCACTGCTCTTTGGCTGCAAATGCAAACGTCATGGTGCTTCACTCTTATCTTGTATTCATATGCTTGACGGACAAGTTAAATGAAAATTGTCCAAAGCTATGAACCAAACCATGACAAAAGTAGCTCTTATAGTGATTTGAAATCCAGAGGTCAAGCTGACATTCCTCAGCACCAAATGTCAGACCACACAGTGCTGTGATGCACACAGTAGGCAGATTGCACTATCTTGTTCCTGGGTTTCCAGCTTTAGAAGTGGCTACTGGAGTAAATAGAAACCTCAAAAACATATTTATGGAAATAGTGGATGTCAGCAGACTTCAAAGGGCAGAACACATTGATAATTGCAGAAAGAGGCCCAGAAGCACTTCAAACATTGTCTGACCATGTGGGTTTTTGTTGTCTTCTTAAAGGAGAAATGACTGGGTAAGGATGAAACTGTTTCCTGCTCAGCTGGCAGGCTCTCTGCAGCCACTCAAATGTCTTTGTTTGTGTTGCTGCATTTCCAGCTTTTGGTGTCAGCAGAGTGAAGGCTTCCCCAACCCCAAGAGCACAAATCAGCACTGGAAACAGGACTAACGCAGAGAAACTCCAATGAAAACATCTGACAAACCTCTGGCCCCAAATCATTATGAAGGCATTGCACATCTGAGGGGAGCACCTGGCTCTGACGGTTTCTTACCTGCCATTACTGAAGCAAAAGGCTGCTGAGGATCGAAAGGACATTTCAACCTGCCAGACTCCAAGTTCTGAGTTTCCAGACGGAATACCATTTCCTGAGAATAAACGCACATTAACTAGGTGGCGTGACTGCAGAGGAATACCTCACTTGGTCAAACTGTTCTGCTAACATACAAAGTGAAGGTGTGTTAGATTATGCTGCTGTCATCTTAGTGTTGATGTTTACAGTCTGTGTCTCTGTTAAATATCAGTATTTCTTAACTCATTCTTTTAGCACATCCTTTTCATTAGATAGTGACAAATCCAAAATATAACATTATTTTCAGACACACACAAAAAAAGCATTGTTCATTTCTAATCAAATTAAAAGCTGGATTGTACTTAAAAGGCACTGGGTTCTATTTGGGAAAGTGCTGATAGACTGTTGCAACAGGAGACCCAGAAGGGATTCTGGCTGATTCTTAAATTTCCCTAGGGACTGCTGAAAAATGTTTGTAGCAGACAGACTTCAGCCCCTTTTAAACGAAAGCAGCATATGCTCCCTCTTGTTATTTTTTAACAAGGCTAATGATACAAGAGATATCAGAATAGATCCTTCCTGGTAGTTCTCAAATAGTGTGATTAATTCTTGGGTCACAGAGCAAGGGCATAGAGGAAGATAAAGGAAAGAAGTTAATTTTTTCTCTTGGTGTCTTCAGTGAGCAATCAACAACTGAGTTATTTCAAGCATCAATTTGAAGTTTTATTATAGTTCTGATTTACCAAAAAAGATGTTTTTCACTTGTTCCTTCACTGGCTTCCTAAAATCACACTTAACTTGAAGCTCATAGTGAGTCCGTCTGAAGACAAATTGATTGCTCAGAGGAATAAAGTGAAATCTTTTTAGGTATACAGTCTTGATTTTCAGAATTCTGCTGCTACTAGAGAAAGGATGTTGCCTGCAGAAGTACTGTTAACAAACTTGCTTACCCACAGTGATATTGAAAATCCCACTAGTGTTCAGGAATGAAATCTTTGTGGGCTTTATGTCCATTGCAAAGACATTGAAGCTAGTTAAAAACCAAAACAATCAACCAAACAAAAACTCTATGATTTAAACAATTACTTTAAAAAGGATAAAGTGACTTTGTTTGTACAAACAGCAGCTAAGTACGTCCAAAGATTGCCACATAGGATCAGACTTCACATTAATTCAATCTATCCTTAAGGAACATCAGATTGTAAATGACCAGATCTTTCTATTTCACTGAGGAGTCTCCTAAACTCTTCAGGCTCAGAAGACAAAAGCCCAGGCTACTGAATAATTAAGGTCCTTAAGAGAAATGGAAAATCAATTCCAATCTGTGAAGATAAATTCCATTTCCTCCAGCAATACTAGCTGGTACACAGCATGATTTAATCATCAAACAACCACCCTGGTTATCTTCCCAAACCTGGGGAACACCAAGTAAACCAAATTCTCAGGCTACTGAAGTAGATCAGATCACACCAAGGACAAAATCAAAATCAAATTAAAATTAAAAACTACCCATTTTTTACTTTCTTTTTCCTGACAATGCTGTTTTAGTTCCCCATTCTCCTTTCTTCTAAGATGTGCAATCCTGAGCTACTCAGAGGACCCTTGTGGTATCACATGAAAGGAAGCCGGCTGCAAGTCCAGCAGTACTCCAGGGACTGAGGGCTTTATAGATCAACATCAAATATTTCAGACTTCACCCAGACAAACTAATGGACACTACAAGGCATTCACGCAGAATTAACCTCCTGCTTTCGCTTCGGACAAAGCTTTCAAAGAAAAGAGCATCCCTTGGAGAGCTGTGGCTAACAGCACCGACCAGGCTAAGCTTCTTCTTCACTGGCCAAGGGAACTTTTGGCAGTAACTTCAGCAATAGCAAGACCAGGACTTTAATCCCCTTTAATTGTGTGATCCCGTAGGGGATTTGTACTGCTTCAAAAGCAGTGTCTGCTGTGGTTTTGAGTCACCTGATCCACAGTGTTTTCCTCTCCATTTTCACAGCACTGGCCAGCAGACCACTGAGCAGATAGGTCCACCAGCAGCTTTCAAACGTCGGCAGAGCACTGCATGGTTTCACAGCCTCTGTGAGGCTATTTCAGGCCCTGTCTCTCCCAAGCATTCCACAGCTTCCTGTAGATGCTGCTAATTACCAAACATGCAATACCCATTCTTATAACCCAGAGGGAAAAAAAGATTGAAAGAACGGGTCTGCAGTAAAAGTGTTTTAAATGACGATGTAGAACTCATGGTTTCATTTCCTACAGTAAGGCATTTTCAGCTGCCTGTTAAATCCATGTCAGTAGATCTGCTCTGAGGACATTCTTGCCTTGCCAGATTTATCTGCAGAAGCAATGCAAGGACATTGGCTATGAGGTGTTTTGAGATCAAAGAAAAAAAAAGGAAAATATGCCTGATTTCATTCAAAGCTGTTAATTTAATAGGAGAGTGTAGAAAAGATGCACCCTCAGAAGAGGCATGAGTAGTGCTGAACGGTGTCCAACCTACCACTGCAGCTGAGCAACCGGGAGGAATGTGGGAGAGGCAGGACTGGGAGACAGTGAGGGGATTAGAAAATACAATACCAGGATTCTTCTTCCATTTCCTCTCATAAGGTAATTGGTCATGTCTAATTGAGACGAATGCCTTGTCTAGACTGGCTGCTGGACTGAACAATCAGACCAAATCCATAATTTCATAATGTTTGATAAAAACCACCTTCACAAATAAAGTAGTTAAAGGTGCAATGGTAGACTGAGTAGGGCATCTTGCTAATGACCTAGAGGTAAATCAGAGCCATGCTTGTTCTCTGATGAGAGCTGTTCCTTTCAATGCAGCTGTGTATTTGATCATTCAGGCTAAGGAATCAGCCTAACACAAGGGTTCTAAAATTTCAGTTGCTTTAACTGGAACATTTAAAGTACTGAAGTAGAGAGGTTTACATACTTACTTACTTCACTGCAAGCCTAATTATACACCAGCTATCAAGCAATAACAGGAACATTAATGACTTACTAGGGAACGAAACCACTGCACAGATTTCAGGCAGCTCCAGTTTCCTGTAGCATAGCTCCTCTGGGCTACATATTCCATGGAATATGATGACGTAGCTCAGCTTGGGCAACTATTAATAACTTTTTTCTCACTTTTCTTTTTCCAAGAGCATCTGCCCTTGATTCTGTATGTCAGAGTGATTCCTGTGTGTATATATTTCAGGTTATAACCTTTAATAATTTCTTATTAGACATCATTTATTATGCTCTAGATTTCACTGAGACTCAAATCAAAGAGAAAGCTATTTCTGTGACTGCATAGAAAGCCTGTACTGCAGGCAGGCAGCCAGACAGGTTCTTGACACTGTCTGAGAACAGAGTTAGTGTTATAAATACAGCCAAGGTGTTATACATATAGGAGTTAAAAAGAGGCTTGTGTACTAAGTGGCTGCTTGACACAACAGCAAAATTCTTCTGTTGTGGAGGTTAGGTCTCAAACATTTACCACTTAGGATAGAGATTTCTTTGTCACCAGCAAATGAAAACCAATCAGCTGCTAACTTCAGGAATACACCACTAGAGATGCAGGATACCCAGTGTCTAGCAACAGGGCTGCAAACCATCTACAAAATCCTAAAATGCCAACTTTGGCCTCAGGCTTAGAGACCATTTACAAAATGTGTGTTACTCTCATGCAGAAGGAATAGAAAACCAACTCTCAGGACCAAGGGTATGTGTACATTAAAAGATAGAACTAGGAGTGTCATCTTGAACTCTGCGTGTGTGTGTGTGTATGCAAGCAGCAAGTATGTGTGGAAATGACTTACTAGGAAGAAAAACATCTGGGTTAAATATTCTCTTCACTTATTTAATCATATGAAAGTGTCATTCTGAAGAACTTTGTGTATTAAGTCCTACTAAGGAAAGTGCTTTGTTCAAGAGTGATAGGCACATATCAACTGTGAGAGTATGTGTTGCCATCTGACCTGCAAAATCCACCATTTACCCTGCTATTTATGCAAGCTGCTGCCAGATCATTTTTTATACACTCCTGCAGTATTTTCCAATCTGTGATGAATGCTAAACAAGATGAAGGTTATTCCTTGACATGTCAGAGTAGTGAGGAAATTAAATTACCTCTTTGTGAGTTCCAAGTTCAATGTATCCACAGAGAGGATGAAATGCTCCTGTGCCACAGACATAAACATGGGTTCGGTTGTATGGCTGAAGAACTCTGATAAAATTAGCACATTCTGTCTATTGGGAAAAGAAAGAAGAAGGTTTATCTTCAGGTTTATTCTTCTCTTTCACATTATACATTGCATAAGGTTACTGCTGTAGTATTGGTGTATTTTAACTCAAAACTACTGTAGAAGAGACAGTTTACTAAACAGTTCAAAGTTGTGACAGCCAAGGTTTTTCAGTGGCTGTCCACTAGACAGTTCATCAGTCAGACTTGTAAGCCTATTTCTACTATAAAACTTACAGCCATGACAAGTTCCGTGGTTAAAGACAGGTTTGGAAGATATCTGCTCATCCTGTGTTGTAGAAAGCAAACTCTGTCAACAGCTGAGCAGAGGCTGGAGAGCCACCGGGGTTAGTCTGGCTACCAATCCTCCTGCTTTTGATCCCAACTCAAAGTTTTGTGCAAGCTTTAACACCAAAATGTTTCATGCTAGAAATTACTGTGGTTTACTAAAGGGCTTCAGCGTGCTTCCAAGGATATGCTTTGTATATGGTGTATTCTTTACACCAACTGCATTCTAGTGAACACTTATTTGGGCATTTCTGAGTCCTAGTGGGTTGCTTAGGTCAATCTTGGCTCGGTCCTCGCTGTTAAGTAGCACTGGTGGCTGCTGCTGGCTGCAAGGGTGCTACATGGAAAGGTAGGAAATGCTTGCTGCAGCCTTTCCCAAAATTAAACAAATATATACATGCATATATGTATGTATAACAAGGTACTTAGGAGGGAATACACAAGAACTATTCATATGTAAAAGCTACTACCCAGCGCTTCAGTGACAGGTAGTCTGCAGAGACCAGTGTAGAAAACACAAAAGGAGATATTTATAATCTACATACAGAACAAATATTCTCTCTGGTCCCTTTCTTCTAAGTCTAGAAATAGATCTGCAAAAAATCCTCCATATAGACCACTATCAGAATTTTTCCAGTGCCCAGCAGAGGTGTTGTTTAGTTTTTGTCTGCTGTAAAGATAAGGGTAGCAATAAGTTAGGGTAAAAAGTTGAAATTCCTCAGAGTGGCTGAGAGAGTGCTTTGAGTTGGAGTCCACCTTGGCAATAGACACTCTGGAGAGAAAATTTGTGGACAGAAAAGGAAGAAGTTTTATTATACGACAGGGAAATGTTTACATTTATTGTGGGCTCTAGACACATGATGTAATTTGTGTTACAAAGGAGAGATATGGAAGCATTATTGTAAAACGAATGCACCTTAAATGCACTTCCTAAAGAGACTTCCTAAAGAAGATTTGTGGTTCCAGGGAAAAGCTAATGAGTCTGAGATTCTGTTTTAACCTCAACTGCAGCTGTCTGCAAATTAAGTTAATTTGTACTCTGCTCTGCTACTCTATTTTGTTAATGAATTATAATGAAGTTACATTCAGGATATTCCCAAAGGAAGAAAAAAAAAACCAACAGAAGGAAGTCTTTGGATGGGAAAGAAAGGATTTTAGGGGAGTATCATCTGGGGTGTCTATTCATCTCTCAATTGCAATTAATACGTAGAAGGATAATTTGGCATGACAGCATGATGGCCACTTACAATATTGAATATTTTTTTCCTAAAGCACTGGCATTTAAAGGAAAAAAAAAATAAAATACAACTTTATTTATTTATTTTTAAACATGAAGGGAAACCAGTTCATTAGTTCAGGAACAAAAAGCGTAACTATAGATTGCTAACCCAATGCATGCATATAGAGACAAACGCACAGACACAGAATATTCTCAGTAATAATTAAAACATATCAACCATACTTACATGGGCATCTTTACCAGCTAATTTGCATAATTCTACTTTTTCTTTTGCTGCAGGCCAGTAAATCTGTAACATAGTTAAAATAAGACAAAAATTTAGGAGTATTAGAAATTGTCCTGTGACTGTGATTTAACTATTTCCTTGAATGAACAGTTAGAGCAGGCCTGCTGGAGAGCAATCCTGAAGAAAAGGACCTAGGGGTCTGGGTTGATGAAAAGCTCCACGTGAGCTGGCAGTGTGTGCTGCAGCTCAGACAGCAACCGTGGTCCTGGGCTGCATCAAGAGAAGTGTGGCCAGCAGGGCAAGGGAGGGGATTCTTCCTCTTTACTCTGCTCTCGCCAGACTCTGCATGGACTACTGTGTGCAGTTCTGGAGTCCCCAACACAAGAACATCATCACACTGTTGGACAGAGTCCAGAGGAGGGCCACAAAGATGATCAGAGGGCTGGAGCACCTCTCCTATGAGGACAGGCTACAAGAGTTGGGGCACTTCAGCCTAGGAAAGAGAAGGCTTTGAGGAGACTTTATAGTGGCCTTCCAGTATCTGAAGGGGACCTACAGGAAGACTGAGGAGGGACTATTTACAAGGCTTTGTAATGAGGGTAATGGGTTTAAACTGGAAGAAGGGGAGATTCAAACTAGATGTTAGGAAAGTGTTCTTTACAGTGAGGGTGGTGAGACACAGGAGCAGGTTGCTGAGGGACGTTGTGGCTGCTCCCTCCCTGGATGTGTGCAAGGCCAGGTTGGATGAGGCCTTGCACAACCTGTTCTAGTGGGAGGTGTCCCTGCCTATGGCAGGGGGCTGCAACTGGATGATGTCTGAGGTCCCTTCCAAGTTAAACCATTCTATGAAACAAATTTATGTATATTGGAGGAATTTGCTTGCAAATTGGAATGAACATGAGGAATTGAGCAACTTGGTCTTGAGGAAGGTATCCCTGCTAATGACAGAGGTGTTGGAATTATATTGTCTTTAAAGTCTCTTCCCCCCCCAAATCATTCTGTGAATCTATGGCCTTGAACACAGGGCTCCACTACAAAAGGTGAAGAGGCTTTAAACCAAAACCCATGTTCTTTGTTCGTTTCCTCACTGACTATATGCACTTCTAAAAAGTAC
The DNA here is from genome assembly GCF_015220805.1 of Pogoniulus pusillus. Taxonomy (NCBI): domain Eukaryota; kingdom Metazoa; phylum Chordata; class Aves; order Piciformes; family Lybiidae; genus Pogoniulus; species Pogoniulus pusillus. The sequence goes on from NC_087267.1 coordinate 37,763,698, forward strand.
TTAGCTGATCTGGCAGGCATGTCACTATTATAATAGTGTGGGTTTTCCTCAAAGGTATCACAGTATCACCAAGGTTGGAAGAGACCTCATAGAGCATCAAGTCCAACCCTTTACCACAGAGCTCAAGGCTAGACCATGGCACCAAGTGCCACGTCCAACCTTGCCTTGAACAGCCCCAGGGACGGCGACTCCACCACCTCCCCGGGCAGCCCATTCCAGTGTCCAATGACTCTCTCGGTGAAGAACTTTCTCCTCACCTCCAGCCTAAATCTCCCCTGGCGCAGCCTGAGGCTGTGTCCTCTCGTTCTGGTGCTCGCCACCTGAGAGAAGAGAGCAACCTCCCCCTGGCCACAACCACCCTTCAGGTAGTTGTAGACAGCAATAAGGTCACCCCTGAGGCTCCTCATCTCCAGGCTAAATAATCCCAGCTCCCTCAGCCTCTCCTCGTAGGGCTGTGCTCAAGGCCTCTCCCCAGCCTCGTCGCCCTTCTCTGGACACACTCAAGCATCTCAATGTCCCTCCTAAACTGGGGGGCCCAGAACTGAACACAGTACTCAAGGTGTGGTGATGAGCCAAAAAATCATAGAATCATAGAATCATAGAATCAGCCAGGTTGGAAGAGACCTCCAAGATCATCGAGTCCAACCTATCACCCAGCCCTAGCCAGTCAACTAGACCATGGCACTGAGTGCCCCATCCAGTCTTTTCTTGAAGACCCCCAGGGACGGTGCCTCCACCACCTCCCTGGGCAGCCCATTCCAATGGGAAATCACTCTCTCTGGGAAGAACTTCTTCCTAACATCCAGCCTATACCTACCCTGGCACAACTTGAGACTGTGTCCCCTTGTTCTATTGCTGGTTGCCTGGGAGAAGAGGCCAACCCCCACCTGGCTACAATGCCCCTTCAGGTAGTTGTAGACAGTAATAAGATCACCCCTGAGCCTCCTCTTCTCCAGGCTAAACAGGCCCAGCTCCCTCAACCTCTCCTCATAGGATTTGTGTTCCAGGCCCCTCACCAGCTTCGTTGCCCTTCTCTGGATGTGTTCCAGCACCTCAACATCTTTCTTGAATTGAGGGGCCCAGAACTGGACACAGTACACAAGGTGTGGCCTGACCAGTGCTGAGTACAGGGGAAGAATAACCTCCCTTGTCCTACTGGCCACACTGTTCCTGATGCAGGCCAGGATGCCATTGGCTCTCTTGGCCACCTGGGCACACTGCTGGCTCATCTTCAGCTTACTATCTATCAGTACCCCCAGGTCCCTTTCCTCCTGGCTGCTCTCCAGCCACTCAGTCCCCAGCCTATAGTGCTGCTTGGGGTTATTGTGGCCGAAGTGCAGAACCCTGCACTTGGCCTTGTTAAATCTCCTCCCATTGGCCTCTGCCCACCCATCCAGCCTGTCCAGGTCCCTCTGCAGGGCTCTCCTACCCTGAACTGACTGCAAAACAAGGAAAATTGCATCGGGTCTAGTGGACTTGGCAAACCCATCATACAAAAAAAAGAGACAAATTTATAGGAGAAACGTGTACCTTAGATAATTGTCAGCATATATATATATATATATATTTACTGCTTCTTCTCTGATCTGCACTTCAGAATTCTGCAAACTAGGTTTTGGTGTAGATGGAGCCAGATGACAAATTACCTTCAGTTACTGTAACCTCAATTACATTAGTGAAGAAATATCAATGAACAACAGCTCAGGTTCTGGCTCACTGATTTCCATTAAGCAGTCAAAATTGGATATTATGCTTGATTCTATTAAACTCAAAATTGAGGTTAAATATAAAACCTTCCTGAATCACCTCGATAAACATAGATCTTCTTTCCTTCTTATTTGACAAGAAAAAAGGTATAACCATTTCATATGACTAATAATAACAGCAAATCACATTACTTCTTGAGCAAATATTGCTTAGGAAGAGTCTCAGAAACCAGTATGCAGATTACTAGTAGGTAGCCACAGATGCTTGCAGAGTAGTGTTGAGTTTCAAATCACTTTGTAAAATCTTGAACAGTGAACTATGTGGGAAGAATTATTATAATATACATTGGGAAAAAAGTCATCATCAAGAAAGGATACATGACTCAGCTGTAAGCAACATGAAATAACCAGTGTCATGTTCCCTTTTTTTTTTCTTCTCACATATCTGTTGGCACCTTGCAGGATGTGGCTAAGCCCCACACTGGTAAAGAAAATAAAAGAATGCCCTGCGTGAAATAGCTTTATCACTGTCCAAAACCAATCTTCTTATTTCTCCTCTTCTTCTTCTCTCAATGAAAATGGATTTATTAGCTTTCTGCAAGGGAATCAATTTCCTCTCAAGTGAATTTACAGTTACCTTTTTGATTAAAAGGCCTTAGTGAAGATAATGCATTTTAGTTACTTAAACCTTAACCCTTCACATCAATATTTACTTGAAGTCAGAGATAAGGCAGCATAACAACCTCACAGTAACAGAGCACAAATTTACTTTCCCAAAGCATTTTCTTAGAATGATGTCATGATACCATCCAGGTACAAAAATACAATCTGAAATCTGGCATGATGATGCATCTGGATCATGCAGTGTAAAATGCCACAAAGCATTGAGGAAAGTACTGGGAACACTGTAAACCATCAGAAAGAGCTTAAAGGTAGCACCAGTAAACTCATCACATCTCTGCCTGGGAGGAGTGGGATGAGTCTTGTGGTCCAAGAAACTTGTAACCCCAACACTTGTAACCCAAGTGTTATTGAGTTAAGGAGAAAACCTGATCCTTAAGGAAAAGATGATGGAAAGGAACACGAGTAAGAATCTCCAAGGAGACTTAAGCTGAAATCTTTAGTTATCTTGGAAATAAACTTCATGTCCACCTCTGCCCAAGATCCCTGCATCGGTAACAAAGAAGGGTAGAGTTTTTTGAAGAATTTGACAGAGTTTTGGCCAAAATTTAGGTATCTGATCAGGTAGGCAGGACGTTCCACTACAGGCTGCAGAAAATGTTTGATTCTCTTTGCCTACTGCACAGGAGAATAGAACTCTTGCTTTGAGAAGCACAGTTACATTCAGAGACATATTCTTGGAAGCATCACATATATTAATGCACTTGACTCTGCCCTAATTCCTCTACATATTTCTTCATGACAAATAGCATTTGTCATACGAGGCTGAGATATGCACACTCTCTTTTCTATGATTCAATTATCATTTGGGGGGGGGAGGAAATCAATTCTTTTACTTCCTGGCATTCAGGCCACATTAGACAATGGAATGTGAAGTTAAGTGATGCAACTTCAAGATCAATTAACAATTATATATGAGGATTAAAGTAATATTTATTTGCTTTCCATGTGAGAAATTAGAGGTTCCCAGAAAGAGTCCAAACTGCAACAGGCCAAGAGCTAATGTGCTGAGTAAGAAAACATAAACTTATTTTTGTATTGGATCACATGCTGTGTAACAGTGCCATGGGTCTGGTTCCCTCAAACACTGATACACAAATAATTTTACAAGTGAAAATTTGTCTCACTGAATTTTCATATATAAACTTACTCACATAGAATCATAGAATCATAGAATCAACCAGGTTGGAAGAGACCTCCAAGATCATCCAGTCCAACCTATCCCCCAGCCCTAGCCAATCAACTAGACCATGGCACTAAGTGCCTCATCCAGTCTTTTCTTGAAGACCCCCAGGGTTGACTTACATGCTGACTTTTCTGTAGGAGATGAGATTAAGCCTCAGTATTCTATTTTATTCAGAAAATTATTTATTTTCACAACACACTAAAAATAAGACTAGATGCTCCAGTTTTGTCTTATATATTTAAGGTTTGATGCCTGTCACCTTTCTCCTTTTCTGTTATTTCACATTCTAAGTTCTCATGCTGAGTCTGCAGTGGTACCACCTAACTTAACAAAACCTTTTTGCTAATTTCCTCAAAAAGTAAAATCTCAAAGAAAGTGAGAAAACAAACAAAGAAACAAATAATTCATAATAATGGTGACAACACCACTGCCATGTAAAATCAGAATTTCTTTGTGTTACAAACAGTGCAAATTATATATAGAATATAGTGGTGGCTGCATTTGTATCTCTCTGGAAAAGTCTCAGAATAGCTGGGTGGGGTTAGTGAATTTAAGGGAAGAATGTAGCTAGTTTAAATACACAAAGGATATACTTAAACAGGATTATTTTCTTCTGTTAATCTTCAATTTATTTTCCTTGCTAAATATCCATCTCAATATTCCAAAGGTCAGCTACTGTCATGTTTTCCTGATTTTATCTTTTGTAGCTCAATTTAAAAATATACAAAATAAACCTTTCCATTGCTTTTAATTAATTCTATAAATATTTTCCTAATTGTAGCCACAGGAAAGAAATTAAAATATCCTAATAAACACAAGTTAATATGTTCTCTGTTAGGAGAGTGAAAGAAAACCTCCCAGGAGTACAAAATAAAGTAGTACATAAGGGTATGACAGATAAGGTATCACTTGAAAGGGCAGCTGGAAATTAATTTTTTATTAAAACAAAACTTTAAAACCCACAGAGCTCCTTTTTAAGATCAGGAGGAGAGTAATTTCTAAAAGTTACACTTTTCTTCCCTAAACACAGATTTTCATAATAAAGAATGGAATGGAAATTAAAAGTTAATTTAAAAAAAAAATACTTACATAAATTGTTACATGGATGCTATTTATGCAATTATGTGCCTATATAGATAATAGCTGGACTGACATCTAAGAGTTTCTTTTCAGCTGCTATCTATGCCATGCATTAATAATACCAGTTATAAGTGACTATTCTTTTCTTAGTCTTTTTTTTTTATATAGTTTATATTTCTCTATTGATTTTATTTCTTAAGATTATCTTTGGGAGATAGATTGGAGGAAAAATTTCAAAACTAAACCAGCAAACTTGGATTCCAAACAAGCTACTGCATGAAAATATAGGGTTTTTTTTCAATAATCATTTCTAATGCAGCTACTAAATGTGGGATGATAGAGTGGCTTACCAAAACAAAGTGAAAAATATTGTATATTGTCATAGCACAAAAGAGGAGGAACACAGGATATCTAAGAAAATTACAGGACTGATGGTCTGATTTCATCTGTTTGAGAGGCTTTGAAATAAAGTTTTAGTTAGGGAAGGAGTAAATTAAGTTTCCATTGAAAATGAAATATGGTATGAAAGACAGCATAACTTGACAATGTTGTTCAATAAAATAGCTGGATTTCATACTACATTAATTTCATACATACGTTACTCGTCTTCATCAGAGGTCATGTTAAGGATTTAGTAAATTACCACAATGAAAATTGATTCTCTCAGCTCACCAAAAAAAAAGCAGTCTGAGAACAAAGAGCTTGCCACAAAATGTTACTCATGAAGTTCCTCAAGAAAACAGTGGCAGAGCTCATCCTATTTCTTGCACCCTTCCTTAATCTTGGCAAAAAAACAACACTCATCAATGACACACAGAGATAATAAAGTTGGGAAGCATCACTTATACAAATGGAGACTGGCAATATTGTGCAGAAAGCATCAAAGGCCTCCAAAGTCCAGAATTATAAACAGTGAGAGGAAATGGGTATAAAATAGTTATAAATAAACATAGATTGTAGATTTTAACAAAAAATAACTCTGAAACATCAGAGTAACAAGGCCCTGGTCTATAGCAACAAAGATGCTGCAGAAGTTGTGTGAAATACTCCACAAGGCCCCTTATAGCAGATTCAGAGCAGATTATGAAAGGAATAACTTCTACATGAGGTAGTTGCTGCTGATAGCAAGGAGTGAGACCAATTGACCAACACGACTCCTTCCAGTTATGCTCCCAGGATAGACACACTTATGCCAGCAGCCAACACTTGAATGTCCCAATGAGGTCAATGACTTAAGCAGCCCTGGAGTTTTCACTGGGGCCTCTCATGTGCTTAACACTGCACACGTGCTTCAGCACTTCTCTATCAGTGCAGACACCAGTACAAGAAACTCCAAAGTGCTGTACTGGTGGAATATACACCACCAGCAGGATGTGTCTGTATCTGGAATGAAGGACATCAGCTGAGCAGCATGCCTTATAGCACTCTCGCTGAGCCTGAGTCTTGTGAAGAAAAGGAGGGCTTCCTTCCTATTTCAAAGGAATCAGAGGCGGTGGAAGTGCTTAGAGCAAAATACACCAATTTTAAACAGCTGCTTGGTGGCAGCAAGAGAAAGCCTGCTTTCTTCCCTTGTTTTATACTTGTACTAGATGTTTGTTATATTGATGCTCGAGGGAAGGCATGCAATAAAATGACAGCTTCCTGGGCATCAGAATGACTCATTGAGGCTTTCTGAATCATGTAGACCATAAGCCAGAAGCTTAAGCTCATTGGTACGAGCAATTTCCTCATATGACAGTCCTAACAATGAAGCCAAACTGAGCTGTAAACCCATTGTCATGCTGGCATATGCAACATACTTCCCCTTGAGAAACTCCCCTCCATGAGAAACTACTCTCCCTTGAATGAAAAAAAAAGAAAAGATTCATGACTTAGCTCAATGTGACCATAAAATGAGTATGGTGAGAGGGCAACATGATCCAAAAGCACTAAAGTAAACCAGAAGATATTCTAATCCCAGTTTTGCTCTTGCTCCACAATACACGACAGCCAGGTCTCAATTTTCCCACCAGTAAAATGACAATAATGTGTCTTTTTTTTTTTCCCCTTTTTGAAAGATTTGGTAATTTATAAATGAAAAATGAAAAGCAAATTAAAATAGAAAAATCAAAGACCACTTAGAAAAGACACAATAGTGCTAAAAGACAACTGTCACATTGCTGCGTAAGACCGTATCATAGATGTCACACTCCAGTACCATGAGAGTGGGTGTTCATGGATTGCTTCCTGAGAACTAGGACATTTATCATTTCTGTATGCTGACCCCAGGTCAATTCACTTAAAATTATTGCAAGCACTAGAAATTTATTGAATTTCCCAACAAGCACTGGAAAGAATTTAATGCTTTTTTAGTATTATTTTACTGAAAACAAAGAATATTTTAATTAATGGGAAAATGATCTAATTTTAGCCTACTATACATGGACACCAGTTGTTCTCTCAAATATCTCACATCTGTTGCATTCGTGTGTGCAGCATGAGAAGCACACAACTTGGGGAACTGGACAGATTGTTCTCATATATAAATCTTAAGAGGAAGGTTACCCTGTGTGCTTCTTGTAACTAGTTCCCACTATACTTGATGAACTCTGGAAATCAGTATTTTAAAGTCATCAGCAAACAGAGCAGGTTAACACACCTAAGCTCCTTACCTGAATTTCTCCCTGTATTAGAAACCTAACCAGGCTGTCTTTAGTTATTTTCCCCTTAATGTTATTTATAACAGTTTTATCCAGATTTATCTAACTCTTAGAAATAATTGGAGATCCTCAAAAGCCAGGAATGTATTCTTAAATCTCTTTTACGTCTGCCACAGACCTTCCTTCTTCTAATAGACATTCCTATACCTGATGTACTGATTCCCATATTAGAAACCTACATGCAGGGAGATTTGATTTCCATATCAGAAACATACATCCAGGGAGATATTTGGCCAGAATTTCCAACTCAAATAGTTTCATAATAGCAGAAAATGTAATACCTGAAAACTATAATTTGCTATGGCACAGGGAGAAGAGACAATATGAAAACCATTTCAAAGTGATTTACAATACTGAAGGAAATGCCAGTGTCATTCTTTATTTTCATGGTGATGTCAAGCTGAATAAAATGGACTTGAAGTCAGGGGGAAGTAGCAGTTGTGCATATGGATGACACATTCAGAGACTTTTGGTAGCTTTAATTTGGCAGGTGGCTGTTAAGAGTGAAACTTCTTAAAATCAAATAGTCTTTTTGTATTGCATCTGTCTGAGATAAAGCAAGGTCTTCACGTGCCACAGCTCTCCCTTAAACAGTGACCTGCTCTCCAACACAATTTAAAAAGCAGCCAATGCTTTCAGTACTTAAGGCTTTTCTGAAAAGTTCATTTTCCTGTGTTTGTTATGAGCATATGTGAAAGCTTAGAGAAAATGGACCAGATGCTGGTTTCATTTACACTGGATAAAATCATGAAAGACTTCAGTGCTTTTACACTTCATTTTCCACAGTATATCCACAGCAGACTTCTGACAATTGTCTGTTTCTCCTTAAAACAAAACTGTACACCAGCTTTTTCAAGGTAAATGGCATTGCTCCTGACATGTTTATCCCTTCAGACTGAAGACAAATCCTACCTTTAAAAAGCCAAAGACCAATATGAGCAAATGTTTTCAGAGAGCAGGATACTGACAAGTCTTTAGATCTAAACATATGGGTGAAACATAAAAATGACAGTGGATGTTTATGGAAACATGATTTATCACAACAATGCAAAAGGAAATGACACAGACACTCTCTTCCACCTAGGCTTGCTGTCATTCCAGTTACAGACTGTTTTCTTCACTTCTTGATCCTGTCTATTGTTTTGTGTCTGTAAACACTGTTGGAAAGCTTCCTCGTTGTCTACACAGGTGCCTAAATTCAAGTCCATCAAACAATTTTATAGACTCCAAAAGGTTTTGAGAGGTTCAAAACAACACTGAAATAGTTCAGTGGTAAGAGGCCTGAAAGAGCTAGCAAATATAAAGTTGCCACCTCTGTCTCTGAAAGTCCCTAATCTGAAGCACTGCTGCTGACTATCTTTGGAGACAGACCACTGAACTACACAAATACCCAGTAAACCTTTTCACATGACAGTTTCCATTAATTTTGAGAGGAAGGGAAACACTCCAAAGTGGAAATAGTATCTTATGAACTGCAACACCCAGAAAATTTCCATTTGTTGCAAAAACAAGACCACCAGTATGCATTTCCTCCTTGGAAGCTAAATCCTCATGTGCAGATGGTCAAATCATGCTCCTATCAAATCTCAGCTTCAGCTAAATGAGTTTTTTACAACGTTTTCTACTCACAGAGAATGAGAACTAACTACAGATTTACAATCCTCCTCCAGTTCCACTGGTTTGTTCTAGACTTTCCCATCCTCATTCTCCCAGTTTCAGAACTGTAGGTATTGCCAGTGTTTTCCACATGATTCTAGGGTTATAATTGGTATTTCCTGGAAAGCTTTTTCTTCTGACAGGTCAAGAGAGATTCACCTTCACATAGTCTGCAGCTTTTGCTGAGAGGCAGAAAACTAAATTATTTATAGTTATAGAATAAACAGCACAATATTAATTTAGGAAGGACCAGTCATGGTATTACTGTGTTTCAAGGCTGGAATAAACATCTCAGACTCTCTGTATTCCTGAGTCTCTGGCTTCATGGCAAGAACAAAAGCTTCCCTTCAGTACTGGCTAAATTCCCACTGTGTTCATGCCTAATTGACAGCACACTTATACAGAATGACAGGAGACTTCCCAGAGCAATGAAGGTAAAATTTGGCTCCTATACCTCGAGGGTGCTGTTTTACATAAGCATGCACATGTATTTGTATTTATGTTGCACTTCCTGCAGAGATGGGTGGGTCATACTGCAGATATTGCACAAGGATAACAGTGATGACACAAAACCTCACTTGGACTGTTGGCATGCACTGGAGTTGTGTAATGGTGCAGAATTTCTTTGTAGCTATTTTATAAGCATTTACCTAGCCAGTGTATCTACATGCATATGTATTTTTCACTGTGAAATACAGATAAAAATCAGTACAAGGGGGAGTGAAGACATAAGTCACAATACAGCTGCACCTAATAATGCCAAAAAAATAATGACAACCACAAACTAAGGATGCTCCAAGCAACAATAATTTGTGACCCTGTGCCAATACACACTGGGACAGATGAAAACAACTTGTTCCAAAGCTGCTATTGGGGATCTGACATGTTTATCTATTTGGCCCACATGTGGCTGTGTCTTCTAGCACTGACAGCTCCTGCAGGTTGGCAGCTTTTCAAAAGCTTGTCAGCCCTTGATAGCATTCCTATTCCTGCAGAGATGGGCGGGTCGGGCTGTGGATTACACAGTGATAATAGTGCTGACATATAACCCTACTTGCACAGAACTTACAGAGAGGTGCACCATTTCTTTGCAGCTATTTCATAAGTGTTTAGTCAGCTGATGACATTTTTGTATTTAGTACTTATTTAGTCCAAAGAGTAACTTAACAAAGGCTTTAGACAAACGCAAGAAAGTTCCACATACCAAAGTAATCTTTTCAGTAGGACCTCAGACCTTAGCAATACTAAGGAATTGCTTCTCCAGCTTTCCAGCCTCTCATGCTATTATGCATGTTTGGTTGGTTTTGTTACACTCCCTCTCTGGCAGTTACAGCATAGTTGTCTTAAAATTTAGTGTTCACATTTGCAATGCCCTGGTAAATGTAGGTTGTAGATCTTTTCTCCTTCCTTTTGCTCAATGTCTCTGTTTTACTCATAGGAAGGAATTGCAAATCTTCCAGTTTACAAATAGCTTTCAATATTTGTCAGGCATCTAAGGATCTTTGAAGAAAAGACTATGGAACTTCCTAATGCTTTTCCTGCAATAGAAGCTATAGGCTTCTATTCAGGACAGCTTCACAGAAATTATCTCCCTGATATAGAAAGAGGATTATTCTTTTCTAGGCTTCAGATATTTGTGGAGGGCAACTGTTTTAGCTCTCTGCATTTGTCTTTTGTTCTGGGAGACTTTTATATTGCACTATGGTACCTACTGTTGTTTTATAGTGAAGTTTGCAAGTACTAGAGACTGGATGGATTTTTCCAAACAGCCACCTAAGGAAGCTTTCAATCAGTTACACAATAAATTGAATAAAATCTATAATGATATAAAAAACTGGAACTCCAGAAGAACTGCTGATTTATTTTATCAGGAAAAATATACCAGGAAATAAAGCCATTACTTAATATATGTAAGTTAAATAAACTACATCAGGTAAACAACTAGGTCATGAAAAGTATTTTTTTTTTTTTAATATATATATATACACACTAGAGAAGGGAGCAGGATAAAATGCTTTGGATGTTTCTTTGACTGCTATTCCAAATATGTCTTAATATAGAGCATTAGGCTCTACAATATAAACTTGCCAAGTAATTATGTCTGCAGATGAGGATTGTTCAGAATCTGGACTTGGCTTTTTGAGGTATGAGTAGTTCCTAATATAACAAACATCTGAAACTGAGGCTTTTTTAAGGTAATCTGAACCTACATAGCATAAAGCCTTGTATAGTTCATGTTCAGTTTTGTTTTAAAGAAAGAAAACCCCAAATTATGCTCAGTCTTGTATTCTAGTTTCAAAGCCCTTACAGTTCTCTTATTCCCTCAGCTTATTCTTAAACCTACATCCTCAAAGTTATTAATAAACACATTACTTAGATGAAGAAACTTAATATTCTAATAAATTGTTATTATTTTAATAGCTGCATAGAAGCAGTTATTTTTTTTTTTTCCAAATGACTCTTGCTCCAAAGGAATACAAAGGACATACTTCAGACTCCCGTAGCCCCAACATGTGTGGTTTCCTCGCACTAGGAAAGCCTGGAAGCAAGCCGCCTGGCCCTGTGCCAATCCAAACCACGGTCAGTCTAAACACAGCGCAGGCAAATGCTACTTTCTGACACTTCGCTGCTACTGGAGAGTATCCTTTATCGTGGAAACCTCGTCACTGAGATTTATACACCACCTCGTCTCACTCCTTCACCGCTTCTCTCCCCTCCTGAAACAAGTTTCTACCAGTCAGTCTAGCACAGAACAAGAGAGAAATACTTATGTGATATCTCATGTTACCCAAGCATTTACCCAAGAGCAGATACGTAGAAAATTGCTGAATGCCCACAGAGATCTTGGCAATTAGCACACCAGGATGTTTTCAAGAGACAAGTTTCAGTCAGTTTTAGCTATTTAAATATACTTGTCCTCAGCATTCCATCTTAAAAAATAAAGATTACTTGAATAGTTAAACTACTACTACCAGCATTTGAGCCTGCAGATAAAAATGTCTTTAATCCGGATACACAAGTGGTTATAAATTTTATTCATTTTATTGCTTTCTCCCGGGTAAGCACAGGTATCTAGGCATACATTCTCTATTTGGCTTACCAATTGTAAATTTTCATTCCAACATGAAGTGAGCCTTTGCTCTACCATATCTACATTAAATGGCACTGCTTGATTACACACCAATTCTCCTGGCTCAGCCTGTGTTCTGCTCTTCTTGGAAAGCACAGCGTATATAATGACCAGTGATGGTTTGGATACAAGGAAAATGTTACCAGCCTGGATGGAGGATAGCACAGGGTGCTACTGCTTCCAGAAAGTTCTGAGCTCATTGCTGAACTTAACCAAAAGTGACAGCACTCAGCACCTCTCAGGAGGTAAGCAGCATCACACAGAAATATGCTTTTCACACAAACAGAGTTGGTTTGTTTTGGGTTTTTTTTTCCCTATAGAAAGCCTATTTCAGAAATCAACCTGTGGTCTGAAAATCTGTAATATGAATAATGGCATTATTAATGCAATATCCTGAGGAGCTAACTGAATTTTGTGTGAACTACAGACACAGTTATGTATTCAATAAAACAGCCCTGGGGAGAAACTTCCTGAAATGCCTAGAATCTGAGTTTTAAAGAAAATGGAATATGTAGCATTGCAGAAGACAAAATAAGAAATGATACTCGGCCTGGTACTGTGTCTCTTCTGTACAACGACAGCAAGTGTTGCATTCAAACATGTAGAGTAAAATAGTCTCCTGTTACACCTACTAAGCTTCTGTGCTGCAGTTGTATTAATTTAGGGTCAGTTACCCCTTCGGAGCTGAGTGCAGAAGATAGTAATTTAAAACCTCTTCTGGTGTTTAAAGAAAATACCGAACACAGCTGAGAATTTAAATTTTCTTCAGTACAGAGCCTATGTTGAAGAAGCAGGAAAGCAGTTTTCCTGTGTGTTCCTGCCTAAGCACCTGTTTTTTCACATGTAGCAGTCAGCTGTGCTTGCAAAATCCCCACTTCATTGTGCCTGCTAGAAATATGGAAGGCTAAATTGACATCTTATTATGTAGAGTTAACACAATGTCACAGGGAATGGGCAAGGAAGTAGAGCAGATCCCAGTGCAAACTACTCCTATCACTAGTAATTCCAGATATTAATAGAAATATTAATATTCAAATTGACACTTAGGTTTTTACTATAATCTAAACCATCCAAATTGCCTCTGCCTGTTTAGTATCACTCAAAAGTAATCCCAATTATGCCAGGAAACCAAGAAAGAGCTGTATTCAGTTATCTTCTTTCAAATCTTTTTTACTTGGCTAAGGTGACCATGTCCAAAGAAATTAAGAAGTACCTACTCCAAGTTGCTGATATTTTGGTACTCCTTTCATACACTGTAGGGCTCATCTAGGTAGCTGATGACATCAGTCTCACAGGAGAACATACAACATGAGAAGTTTAATTGTTAAAAATAATTTGTGTAACTGTAAGAGGTGATATTACCAAATCTTGGTACATAGCACTCACAAGAAATCCACAAAGAGAAAAAAAAAAAGCAGAAAAGAAAAAGAAAAAAAGGAACAAAACTGAACTTGTGAGATGAACTCTTTGAAAAACAAACTGACCTTTTTTACATTTTTGTTTAAATCAACCAAGTTGAGCAGGAAAATGTGGTCTTTAGCCCCGATTAGCAGACGGCCCCTCTCTTCATCTAGCAGCAGGGTTCGAAAATCAAGCCCCTCTGTCGAGCCCAGGAATGGGATGCAGCTGTTGGAAAGCAGCAAGTCTGTGGGAAAATGAAGAAAATCTTTATAATCAAAATGTTTACACATGACTCATTGGCATCTTTTATATATATATGCAACCAGCATGGAGTATGCCAGCCTTAGAACATGTTTTGCCACTGTTATTAAACATTTCCTATTGATCTTGGGTTTCTTCAGGGATTTGTTATTTTCAAATTGCTATGATCCAAGATCAGGGCCTTGTACTTGGCCATGCTGAACTTCACATGGTTACATAAGCCTGCTCCTCCAGCCTGTCAAGGGATATTCAAAGAGCATTCAGTTCAACTAGATGAGGCATAACATCCGTTCACTTAAGCATATTCATTGCACCATTCAAATTGGTGTGATCTACAAACTCGGTGAAGATGCACTCAATTTCACTATGTCACTGATGAAGATATTAACTCTTGAGGGACACCACTCATTAATGACTTCCACTTGGATATTAAGTTTCATATATGGTTGGAGAAGAACTGGAAGTAACAACCATAATGTGCACAGAAAAATTAATGTAAAGTTCAACTTGTTCATTGTCTAAGAATAAGTTCTTGTGGAAATATAGAAAGTTGCTAGAATTGCACTTTCAATTTCAGTTGAAAACTGAGATCTAAATCAACAATCACTGAGCAGAAGTATATTTGTGGGGCACAGTTCTGAAATTAATGAAATACAGAGATGTTTTTAAGAGACCATGTAATAGCAACATCTCTAAAGATCCTGAGTTCTTTTCTTTCCATACAAGAGACGGCAATGGGTTCCCAGATTCTTGCCCACCCTGCAGAGGAAATTCTCCCTATTAAAACCACAAATTTGATTTTAAGTTTTACTGTGAGTTTGCAGCAGCTTCTAATTTTTTTTTAAACACTAATTAAGAAAAAAAACATGTTATTGTATGAAATTAATGAAATATTCTATGCTTTTGCTGTAAAAAATCCAAAACAACAAGTAAAAAAACCCTAAAAAGCTGTAAAGCAAAAACTCCACATCCTTTTGCTTAATGAAGACTCTGAACATAATTCTGCATGAAGACACAAGCAATATAGAGAAAGGAGCACAGCAAGTTAGTCTTGTTTGGTAGTCATACATTTGGGGGGAAAAATATAAACAAGTGAATCAGTTTTTCCATACACAAATTATCCAAGCAAAGCTATGCAGAAATCCTTGTAAATCCTGTATTTAACTAAAAATAAATTAAGGGTATTTCCACCTTTCTGGCACTGGTTGGACAATGCATCTTTCGTGCTCGAATGGCTAGATGAATAAAACAAGTTTTTATACACTTTATGACCATGATGAAAACCAGGGCCAGTGTTTTGCAGAGTAATTCCTGAGCAAAATAAAGAAGGAAAACCAAACCAAAACAACAATATAACATTTATTTTTTCTTTAAGGTCTCTCACAAAACATGTGACAGGCAAAGCAAAGTTTAACTTCTGTTGCTGGCTAATAAACAATGCCATGAGAGAAAAGGTATTTTCTGATTGTTAATATGATTACCTGGTATATAACTATGCCAGTTTTTTCTATTCAATCACTTCTACCTAAACTCATGTAATTTTATTTGGCTCATTGCTGAATGTTGCTACAGTACAATTTGAAAACAAATAGTATTTTATTGCAGCTCCTGTTCCCCAAGGTGACATTTATTTGGCAGTAGTCTGAAAACCAAAATTAATATTACTTTGCACTTCAAAATAAAATCCAATGTTAAGCACTATGCTGCTTTACACCAGCACTGCTCAATCCTTGGTGAAGACAAAACACGTCAGGGTTTTTTGTCTTTGTTTTGTTTGGGGTTTTCTGGGGGGTTGTTTGTTTGTTTGGGTTTTTTTGTTTGTTTGCTTTCTTTTTGTTTTGTTTGTTTGTTTTAAACAGCAGCACTTTAACAAAAAATGGTTATTACTTCTTGGCAGGACCACTTACAAATGACTTATGGTTAGTATGGTACTATAAAAACCTCCATCTCATCCAAAGTGCTTTATGCATTAGAGCTTACTGACAAATGGCCTGGTTGAAGGACACCCAAGGCAGTGTAATAAATAAATAAATAAATAAACCAAAACAAAGACAAACCAACCACAAAAAAAAAAAAATCTAAACACAGAACTTCTGAAGCTTAGCTGAATTCACTAGTATATTTTCCCCCAGTAAGAAATAAAGGGGTACTCCTCCTGAGACTTGTTACTGGATTCTCCGATATACGCAGCCACTTCTAGTGAAAATATTTTTGCATATGATGTAGATGTGACTCCTGTTGGACATTATACTCTGTACAAACCTCCTCCCTTGTTTTTCCTGACTGGAAATTCTTGGTACTGGGTATGGTGAGGCTGTTTATTAGGAAAGAGTTCTCTGATTACCAATCACAGCACAGCAGCAGGTTGTAACTCCCCTGGGCTCCCCAAATTCTTCTCTGTTGAGCTCTAAAGTACTGTTTATCAGCTAAGCATTGCTAGAGTACACGATTTCTGAGTAATTCTCTCTCTCTTCTCCACCCAAGGCATAACAGCTGGCAGTATGTAATAATAAATGTCTTGTAAATTCTGCAGTATAGATTAAATTTCTATTTAACAATTTTGTGTCTCACTTAACAGATAGGATGGAGGGAAGAAGAGGAACATGAGATTCTATTATCTAGTAATTAGTCATTCATAGGCATTAACATGAATAAACAGGAGAAAGGTATGAATTTCACAGGCTACTGTACTTCAGCAATTCCTGTTGCCCTTTGATACTTCTAAATCTTCTCTGATGACAAGCTTCCAGTCATGCCACAGTGCTGCCTGTGGGACGCAGGCAACTAAGATGCAGCATGAGGGAAAATTCCTTCTCATCTCAAGCCATAGGAATTTGATATGAGTAAGGGTAAATTATATGTTTGTGTAAATGCTCTAAAGCACTTTCGCTGCTGGGAGATATGCAATCCACGAGGAGCCTTTCCAAGTGTGTCACTCAGCAAAATACATAGATTTGCTTCCCTAGGACTACTCTGCTTTCCATTTCTTTCCTATTTGGAAGGAATGACCTCTTTAGTGACCACTCCAAAAGGAAAATTACCATCTACTGCTTAACACTTCTAGTATTAGTGAAGAGCCACAGCTATAACAGAAAGGAAGAAGTTGCCTCATGACTGAAACAACCAAATGGGAATAGTTACTGCCTGATGTCTTTTTCAGGCATTTGTTTCATTGTGTCATAAGGAAGACATCTGTAAAATGTTCCAGACTGAAATGACAGCACTGTACACTGTTGCAAATAGCAGCACAAGCTGAAAAGTGGTGAAGAACCAAGTTAGGCCAGTTATTTAGTAACTATCTAAAAGAATGTATTGAAATAAGACTTTGAACGTGGCCATTGATAAGATTAAAACCTTGTTAAGTAAACATTAACTGAGAATTGATTAAATTACACCTGAATTAATCAGTTTCTCACTCCATAAGAGCAAAACAATCCAATTTTATGGGTTGAAATTTCTATTCTCAGTGAGATATTTAATATCATCAAGGATATTACACTAAAAAAAATACCACAAAAAGCACATTTGTCAATGTTTTTCAAGCTGAAAGCTTAGAAAAACCTATTGATTTGCATCACTGCACCTCTTTAGCCAGGCTAATATAAAACCAGCATTTTCACAATGCACTGAAACAAAGTTAGTTACGGGGATGGCCTTTCACGAGTACGTGTTCAGCACTCAGCTTACAGTGTGGATTTGCTCATTTACTGAAAATTAAATTCTTTTTTCCAGTCTGGTGATTAAATGAATATGCAGCAAACTCCCCTTCTGGGTTACTATTTCACTGCTGAGTGGTAGAAGCGGGAACACCGACTTTTTTTTACTAATTTAGGAAATATCTCGGTGGGCTCGGCTCACAATGGCATGATCATAGAATCATAGAATCAATCAGGTTGGAAGAGACCTCCAAGATCATCCAGTCCAACCTAGCGCCCAGCCCTAGCCAGTCAACCAGACCATGGCACTAAGTGCCTCATCCAGTCTTTTCTTGAACACCTTCAGGGATGGTGCCTCCACCACCTCCCTGGGCTGCCCATTCCAATGGCAAATCACTCTCTCTGGGAAGAACTTCCTCGTAACATCCAGCCTATACCTACCCTGGCACAACTTGAGACTGCATCCCCTTGTTCTATTGTTGGTTGCCTGGGAGAAGAGGCCACCCCCCACCTGGCTACAGCCTCCCTTCAGGTAGTTGTCGACTCCAGCAACCACAGCATAAAAGCTTCGAAGGAAAAAAAAATCATGACAATATGCATTTACATTTACACAGCATATTTAGATTTCTCCACCTTAAGTCATATATGTGGTAATTGTGATGTCATTCCTCAACTTCAGCACGGTGTAAGCATGCAACAGTCTGGAATAGCTTGGTCAAGACTCAGAATTGCCTTTGTGGCCCAGTCAGTCATTTATGTAATGATAGGACATGACTAAATTGGCAGGAAAGGAGCTCCTCAAGCTGTTTCAAAGGAGGTACATTTAATAACACCTTTGTAGGATTCTGAATTTAAAGACTGTATATATATATACACACCATACATACGCACGCACATATATATATAATTCTATAACTTTCATGCACAGTTAAAAAAAAACCAAAACATGTCATGTAATCTTCTTCCAGACAGGATCAAGTCCTTCCAAATGCTGGAAAATATCACTAACAAATTATACAGGTATTGTGTGGAGCCTCACCTAAATGTTTGGGGTAATGCACGTTGCCACAAAATGAATACAGCAATGTATTCTGAGTTTTAAAGATCCATTTGACCCCAGATACATTTATATGGAGGCAAAAGAATAGTGATAGTCTACTGTCAATCTCTACTGATTATTGGAACAGGCAAGTCATATTTTGTGTAGCTGTATCTGTACAATGATTATTTGTTCTGTAAGGCATATGGCTCTCCTTGCTATACAAGGATCATCCATCCAGGTTGGACTGGATGATCTTGGAGGTCTCTTCCAATGTAGTTGATTCTATGATTCTGCGCAAACAATGGACTCGTTATCTCTATTTCCTCAATTTCAATTGTCAGGACCAGAGTTATTTTTCCCTTCACCTTTCCCAGATCCTCAGTCTGTGAAATAGGTAAGTAATCCAAGTAATTTGACTGAAATCTACTTTTTTTGCACTTCAGGCTAACTTCAAATTCCCTTGAGAGCACCCCACCAGTAGGAAATACCCTACGACCGTCAGCCAAACTATAGAACTCCGCAAGCACAGATGCGATGTCCAACTTCCTTAATCTCACTGCTTGCTACCTCATTTAACATCCTCACTCCCACGTCTACAGCATATGCAGGTTTTCATATACGAATCTCAGTCAGTGAGGTCATTTACAGGATGGCATCAGTTCTGTTGCTAAGGAAAGGCCCATATCATAATTCATACATACAGAAGTGTTTAGTCCATATTGTGTAGACAGTGGGGTTTTTTCACCTATCTTGTGAGCAGAAATCTTTGCCAACTTGTTTGCAGACAGTACGCAGATATTTTTTGTGTGTTCCTAGGTGTTACTTTCAAGAGACAGGGAATAACCAGACCAGAAGATTGATTGCCTTCTAGAGGGGAAAAAAAAAAATCAATCTTTTTCAATTTGTGACCTTCCTAACATTTTCTGGTAGAAATGTAGATTTATAACTGCACATTTGTACCTACTAATTTGCCTTTTTTTTTCTCCTTTGTCTTTCATAAGCATCTCAAGAGTAGTCTAAGCACCCCAAAAAAACATAGATTCATTTAGCTTGGAAAAGATCCCTAAGATCATCAAGTCCGATCATTAAACTAACACTGCCAAGCCCGCCAGTAGATCATGTCTCGGAGTGACATATCTACATGTCTTTTTAATACTTCTAGTGAAGGTGATTCAACCACTTTCCTGGACACACTGTTCCAGTGTTTGACAACACATTCAGGGAAGAACTCTTTTCCTAATGCCCAACCCCCAGGTGCAACCTGAGACTGTTTCCTCTTCTATTACTTGTTACTTGTGGGAAGAGATCGCCCCTCACTTTGCTACAACCTCCTTTTGGTTACTTGTAAAGAGTCATAAGGTCTTCCTTGACCCTCCTTTTGCACAGATTAAATAACTCCTGTTGTCTCAGCCTCTCCTTGTAAGAACAGAATCATAGAATCAATCAGGTTGGAAGAGACCTCCAAGATCATTCAGTCCAACCCATCCCCCAGCCATATCCAGTCAACTAGACCATGGCACTAAGTGCTTCATCCAGACTTTTCTTGAACACCTCTAGGAATGGTGACTCCACCACCTCCCTGGGCAGCCCATTCCAATGGCAAATCACTCCCTCTGGCAAGAACTTCCTCCTAACATCCAGCCTATACTTCCCCCGGCACAACTTGAGACTGCATCCCCTTGTTCTATTGCTGCTTGTCTGGGGGAAGAGACCAACCCCCACCTGGCTACAACCTCCCTTCAGGTAGTTGTAGACAGCAGTGAGGTCACCCCGAGCCTCCTCTTCTCTAGGCTAAACATTTGTGGTATCCTGGCAAGGGGCTGTGCTCTAGCCCAGATTCAGACATTCTCATCAGCAACATATCCACACTGGCTTCTACAAACGTATATCACTGCCATGCAGGTACACTACCATGCCCCAGAAGCAAGCTCGCTTGCTGTGACCACAGTTGATTTACTCAGAGGACAATGATCCTGTGTTGTGAAACAGCACAAGGCAAGACTGAAGGCAACCTTTGGCTTTTAAAACAAGATTTATCTAACGCTATTAAAAACAATTATGGCATCAATTTAAAGAGAATAAACGAGAACATTATTCTGAGCTGATTTGCTTTTTCTTCTCCACATTGAATGAATTAAAATGCATACTCACTCCCACTAAAGTCATGGCAAGACTTTTGCCACTGAAGCCAATTGAAGCAAGATTGAATTTCCACTCCTTGTGGTTTTCCTCTTAATAAACTGAACTAAAGACATAAAATTCTGAATGCAGTTGAAAGATGACAATGCTAAATCAACAGCTCCAAGAGGAAATCAGCCACACCCAAGAAGAGTTTAGCTTCATGCAGTATTCTGCATACATGATTTTTTTTTCTCCATAAGAATGATCCATTCTTACAACATGGTGGAAAATAAAAAGGAGCATAACATTTTGGTTCCATGAATTCTTTCAAAAATTTGATTGGATCAGTATATTTCCTTAATTCTGTGAATCAGGTCCTTTGAATAGGCTACTTTACAATATCAAGCATCATGTTTTCTAAATTGTGTTAGCTTTGAACACGTCTCATTATATAACTGGTGAGATGCTTAACTTTTGCAACAGAGCAGTTAGTTTGTTCTGTTTCAGTAAAGCTGTTTTTTTCTCTGTGTCACTCATTGTTTAATTATGCATATAAAATATAGTTAAAATTCTATACCTCCACGAGTCTTGATTAAACTGTGACACTGCAATAATCTCAGTAGCACAAGGGGAGGGTTGCCCAGCTATGAATAGTTGGAACGTGGTAAAAGGGTGATGTACAAAAAAAAGCCTATAAATGAGCTTGCATCTCTGCAGCGGTGCTTGCTTTACAGAAAGAGGAATTAAAATCAGTTAGAACACGCTTTTGTGGTAATATACGCAGCTGTGAATCTGAATGCTGATGAAGATCAAGGAAGGTGCTGAGTGAGGAAGTGTTGCTTTTCTTGAATTCCTTGTATGCTGAATTAATTTTGACAACTTATGATTTTTTTCCCCCTGATAAATCTGTCTTAGATTCATTTGTAGAGTAACATAAAATGTTTGTGTTAGAGTTAAGAACCTGTTTTCAGTCTTGCCTGTTGTGTCACAAAAACATTTTCTGGAGACATTGAATATAGAGGTCTAAAATGCAGCACAGGTTGAAGATGGATGGGCATTGAGGTGCGTGTAGAGAAAATGTAAACTTGAAGCAGTTTATTATGTTTTAGTACAAGAAAAGCAGACAGTTTCTTACATTTTTAGCCCCTTTTTTAAACTAGTGAACTTGAAGGTCAGATCCAACTATAACTTACATTTTCTGTCATATAATTATCATATATACATATCCTGGAGAGCACCCTCCAGTCAGTGACATCAACAGTTTACATAGCAGCTGAACTAAGAATAACCTTAGAGAGCTGACCCATATCAACCTCTGAACAGTGTAAACAGCCTGTACTCAAAACAGCTTTCTCTTTTTTCATGATCACAAAGGCGTTTGAATTAGATAAAAACAAGAACAGTATTCACAAAATACCAAACTATTCTGCTGAATGTTCACTTGATTAAATCTCAGAAGATGGGTGGAAGAAAAAATAACAAAGCAAAACAAACAAAAAACAAAAGAAGATGTCTTTGGGAGGAATGGAGGATGAGAGAGCAAAGAAAATTGCTTCCCTGGAAGAAGAATGTGGGGAAGACATAGGATTAGTAGCATCAGCTTTGAAGAAGATACTTTCAGAAATATTTTTCTAATTTCACTTTTACTAAAGACATTTGCAAATCTAATCCAATCCTGAGTGGTTTCAAAGATCCCAACCTTGTTCTCTTTCTATGCACTAATTTGAGGGCATGATCTTCTTGACGTCAGTGTGTGTCTAGCATTGGACATCTGTGGTTGCAGCATAAGTCCTCGAGTCACATCCTATTTCCCTTTCCTCCCTCTCCATTTCTGCTGTTCTATTTATAGATTAGTTACTGAAATAAGGGCTGAGGTCTGTTCTACAGTCAAAGTCCTTCAGAGATAAATACTCAGAGAAATTGCAGAGAGAGACAAAGACAAAATTTCCTTTATCACACCAGAGCACTATCACAGAAGTCAGAGGAATTGGTTAGTTGTGGTTAACAGAGGCGTTTCAACAAGAGTGCTACTCATTTTCCCCTAATTCCATAAAACAGATATTCTTCTTTGTGATTAAAGTTCTGGCTGCCTCAGAGAAGAATGTTCTGTTGTACCAAAGCGGTTGATAACTGAAATCAGAATCATAGAATCAACCAGGTTGGAAGAGACCTCCAAGATCATCCAGTCCAACCTAGCACCCAGCCCTAGCCAGTCAACTAGACCACGGCACTAAGTGCCTCATCCAGTCTTTTCTTGAACACCAATGTTACTGAAGACACTGATATTTCATATTCAATTTAGCTGTCAACTTTAGAAAGACTGTAAAAATCCCTCTACATTATCCATGTATCCTGGATTTCTTTGGGAAAAAAAATCATTGAATATGTAACAGCAGTCTGTATGACACTCACTGGAATCCCAAAATGGATAAATGTAAATATTAATAACAAAAAAATGAACTCTCCACCTTCCAATAATAAAGACTAGCTTATGCCTACATTCTAATGATTGACAAGAGGTAATATGATGGGGCACATGGTTACCTTATGTAGGCACACCTTTGAGATTCCTTGCCCTGCAATGTTTAGTTAGTGCAGTCCTATCACAATGTTGCCTAGGTCTACAAGGCAGATACTGGGTCCAGCTGCACATCTACGCTTGGGACTCTGATAGAGCTTGGCACAACTCCAACACAAATTAACATATAAGGGAATTAATGTGGATATGCAAATAGTTTTAATGGCTCTGAAAGAACATAATTCTTGTCAATATCAGAAAGTATAATTGCTAATTATATTTCACTTTGTCATAGCAGAACAGTGTTAATCCATGCTATTGTCAAATGAATTGATTTTATTTTCTTTACTGAAAGAGATTCTTTGTCATTGCCAGTGCAAAACTATTTTGAAAGCCTACCTTCATATTACCCAACTGAATTACTTTGTTATATTTTGGTTTTCAGTGAAATAAATCTTTGTTGAAAAACTGGAAAAGGAATGTAAAGCCAAAAGTCTTTGAAGCTTCCCGAAAACAGTAATTTCCCACATATAAACTATATTTTCTTATATAAAGTCCATCACATGCAGATACCCTAGATGATAAAGTGACTTAAAGCAGTGCTTGCCTATAACAATTGCATCTCTGTGCTGCATTTCTAGAGCAACTTAGAGCAGGGCTATTATTTCTCCTTGTGAAATCTACCAGCACTCATGATGGCAAAAAAACCTAAAATATTAATGATCCCACAGTTGTTAAAAACTTCTCAGTCTTCATTCAGAGTATGGCAAAGAGAGGTTATCTGGCCCACGTCAGAGAGGGAACCCCCCTGCAGGGACAGGAACAAGCAGTCATATGTAGGGAGACCAAGCAGGAACCTCCTAAAGCAGGTTTGCTGCCAACAGTGGAAATATCTGTTCCACTGACTGGTGAATGTGCTCACAGAGAACTCTGTCCTTCACTTTCTTTCCTGTGCAGGCGCTTCTTCTACCACACCCTCTTTAGCCCTGTCAAAAGCTACCCCTGCTGCCTGAATACCAGGTCAGGCTGGTGAGCTGGTTATTGTTTCCCAGCCATTGTTTCACTTCCTTTACTGTATCTGCTCTTGCTCCTTGTCCATCTGGAGCTGTCTGGGTTAAGTTGAGAAACCAGAAGACATTTTCAAAGCCAGCTGTGAAGGAATTTCCTTGCCCTCTGGGAGACTCTGAGAAGGATGTCGGAGGACCATCAGCATTAAGAGATGTTACAGGGTCTCTCAGACAGTGGTTTCATGGCAGCTGAGACAACAACACACTGTTTCTGGAAGGACATCTCCCTCCCTACTCTCTTCACCCCAAACATGCATATCCACTTCTTTCTACCCTCATCTGCTCCCAGATGCATGAACCTACCCTTTCTTTTCACTAGGTCCAGCTCTCAACAGCCCCTTTAGCAAGGACATATGCTATTAGCAGTTAGGATTCAATCTCTGTATTTTATTTATCTTTACATCCCAGACATAGAGCTTATGTGGGCTCTGGTCCAGTACTTGGAGTTAGAGAAAAGAATGGGCCCCATGAGTCCTTGCTATAGACTCAGGGCTAGGTCCTCAGCTGATAAAATTATTCCAAGTCCCAGTGGTTAATCTGAGGGTCTAAGAGTCTTGATGTGAGTGCAAGTGAGATGTATGTGGAACATACAGAGGGTGGGATGGGTGGGACACACAGCTATTAAATGTTTCCATGAAAATCTGTGTTGCTCACAGACATTGGTGATAATTTGTGTGTAGTATACAATCATACTAGTATGGAAATTGAAAATAGTTTTAAATAACAACAATGATAGACAAGAACTCTGGAATTTCCTGTCTTAAGAGCTGTTTTTTAAAGTCTTGAAAACAAGCACTAAGGAAGTAATGGAGCAAGTAAATCTGTTTAGCTTTAGCTTTCTTCTGCACTGTCAGCTCACCTGCTTCAGGAACAGCTCATGCTGTTCTGCGTCGCTCTTATCCCTGTTGAGAGAAGTATGTTTTTCATGCTCCTGCTGTCTAATGCTGTTATCACAAGAGTTGTTCATTCTACTATAGTTCAAGGTCTCTCATCTTTTAGCATGAAAACATTTTCTGCACAGTTATGAACGTTAGCCTCATTAGGAAGCTGGCAAATACATCTGAACTCGGTGAGAAGAATATTCTTATGCTTAAAGTGTGAAACAAAGTCCACTTATCTTACTTCCCAAGGCTGGAGTTCCACCAACAAAACAAAAACTAGCTAGAAATTTAAAAAATTGTCATGTTCTGTACAGCTGTTACCAGATACTATGGGCAGAATAAACAGCACAACCTGCTCTTGTTTCGCCAGCCCACAGATACGTGGGCAGTAATATGTAGTGCAGGGCTCCCCTGTCTGTCTTCAGGGTGCTGATGCATCTCCAGAGATGATCAAGTTCTCAGCAGTTTCTCTGAAGATGCAGTTATTTGAAAACTGCAGGTACAGTTGTCTGAAAATACTGTAGCCATTTTTGCATCACTCTGAAGAAAGAAAAGCCAGAAATGAAGGCTTGGTACTATTTTGAAGACAAGTAATGACAGGAGTGTGTTCTGAAAGGAGGAATAGAACTGCATGCAATTTTATGAACTGAATTTGGACAAAGGAAGAGCTATGTGACTTAAAGTGCTAAATATGATCACCATGTTGTATTTTGGATGTACTCACAAACTGCAATACATATCTCTATCCAGGCAGGACAGAATGAGTCCACTGCTGTGGAGTGAATTGTGTTCTTTCATGCAAGCTAATGCAAGCTCCAGATCCCTGAGACAGTTTTCATGACAAACATCTACTAGTCATAACCCACAGTTAGTGTGTTGCCAGTTCCTCAGGGCATGGACTAATTGCCCCACTTCATTCCTTGTGGTTATGTTCATCACAAGATTCATGCCTTTTTAATTGTATGTCATGGTTATGCACCTATGTGGAAAGTTCATGAGATGAGATGAGATGGTAGACTAGTTGGAGCAGTAAAACACAGTCACAGTCAATGAGTCTAACTCAGGTGTTCAAATCACCCAAAGAGAATTCTGCTATCATTTCCACCTGAAGCCTATCCTAAGTCTCTTGCTTTCTCTGTATTTGACTGACATCTGGAAGGGGATGA
The DNA here is from genome assembly GCF_015220805.1 of Pogoniulus pusillus. NCBI lineage: Eukaryota > Metazoa > Chordata > Aves > Piciformes > Lybiidae > Pogoniulus > Pogoniulus pusillus. The sequence goes on from NC_087267.1 coordinate 37,789,949, forward strand.
AACCTCTTGATCAACACCTATGGCAGCCAGACATATACATATGTGTGACTTGATTTTCACAGCTTCCTGATGTGGCCACTTTTGGTCAGTTCTTAAAGAAGAAAAAAGGTCCCATGTTATCCTCCTCATGGTATTTCAAGTTCTAATTGCTAAGAATGGTGATGGCAGGACCTGTCAATGACACCACTGTTACAACTTTATTAGAACTGGCAAGAAAGCTCATTTATCCTGTAGCTCATTCTCAGAAACCTTGGAATTACTTTGGTTGGAACGTTATGGGGGCTGGGGGAACGGTAAGCTTAATTCTGACCACTATTAAATAGTCAAGATTTCTGCCATGCTATTCTCAACAACAAAACCATGATTTAAATGTGACAAGCACTCCTCGAACGATTTACAAAGCAAAAGTGTAAAAACAAAGCAGTAACATCTTTTTGTTTTGTTTTGTTTTCTGTGGAAAAAGAAAAATACTATTAAAGAAAAAGGTGGTGCAATAAAGCCTGAAAAGCCTCTTTCCTTTGTCTGACAAGCTCTATCACAGCTCTCTCCATTAAGATTAAGGTTTCTGTGCCATTTTGTATCTGCTGTTGCTTCCCCCTCCTTCCAGGGATATAGGTGGACATGTTTGGATAGGAAATAGTATCCCCCAAGTCAAACTGAAATATTTATAGATTTGCTAATAAAAGTTTGGGTCAGGGCCTAAATATCAATCATCTGCTCATTGTCTTTTTAAATGAGCTCAGGCATTTTCCCAACCACTCCCAGTAGGTCTGTGTCACTATTTTAAACTAAAATTTCAGTGAGTTAGTGCTTTTTTCCTTGTGTTGACCTCAATAATTTTTCTCTTTCTCCTTTCCTTACCTGTCAAATTAATCCGTCAGGATTTTGCCAAAGGCTGTCTGCTTCTGAAGTCAGGAGGAATTCACTAATTGTGAGTGTCAAATCTACAATAAATGCCATCACCATATGCTGTATGCTGCTATTGGGAATTATCTCAAAAGGCCTAGCTGTGAAAACTCAGGCTACATGTTAGGAGGGTTTTATTGCTGACTTTCATAACTCATGTCAGGTCCTTCAGTTCCTGTATTCATTGGCTTAAGTGAAGGCAACTGTTTCCTGAATTTATAAAAATGTCAAGATCCCTTGATCTCCCTTCCTCTGTCTCTCAAACACACACAGTCAGCACTTAGATACACAGGGGAATACCATGCACAGTGGCATAAAATTCTAGCAAAGCACAGCTTGTAAATAAATAGTATGTCATTGTGCTTACTCAAATTCCTCTGTGTGTTAAACTCATGCTAAACACATCATAACCACTGGTGAAGGCTTTACAGCCTCCTGTCCCATCACACCATCCCGAGTGTAATTCTGTAGTGCACAGTGAGACCTAGATTTGAAAAACTGTGAGCAAAATTAGATCCCATAAGGGCAAGGTGCTGACATAACTGGCAAAATAATTAACTGGGAAATGTTTGCTTTAGCTAAAGAAGACAATATCAAAGTGATCTATATCTGTGTCTTGTGAAAACTGTGAAAGGGTACTGTACATTCAAAGCAACAAGAAAAATGCCTTCCCTAAGAACTTGTCATAGAATCAAAAACTAGATCTGCATTTAAACCCCTTATCCTGTCACATTTTCAGCAAGTACACATAAGGTTAAGAAAGTTCTCAGAAAAAAACACACTTTTGTGATCCAGAGATGTAATGAGAAAGAAAAAAAAAAACAACCAAACAACTGGTTTAAGAGTTTCAAATATCATCTAATACCATCTTAGTGGTAGAGAATAAAAACTATTGGAAACAAACAAAAAAGAAAGTCAGTGTTATTCAAAACACTCCAGGCAGCTCTCTCAGCTTTCCCTGATGCTCTAGAAAGATGTGAGTATCCTCGATCTCATGTCACTCCTACCAGCTGCGTGTGAATATCTCCAGTAGACCGCATGGCATTTCATGTAGCACAAGAAGCCTCTGTTTAGGCAATAACTCCCTTCATGATTCATGTATGGAACATTAATATACTCTAGAAGTAAACTGAAATGACAATTAAAAAACATTATTGTCCCTAGACAGAATTCATTCCATCTTTAAGGTTTTTGCAAAGCATTTCTGGGAACTGAAAGGACAACTGTGTTTCATTTTCCTCATAAGTAATAAAACGAACTGCTGGCAACACCACAGCAGAACAAAAGTGCCAGAATCAGAAAAGAAAACCTGACAAAATGTTTACCTTTATAGGAAAGCTTGAGCCTTGGGATATTTTGCTTTGATGTCCCAGTGACTGGAAGGAACAGCATCACTAATGACAACAGGCTGCTGGCATGTGGTACTTGCAAAGCTCTCATTCTGCTCTTGTCTGTGTCTTCTTTTGCACTATAGTGAAATATCTCCTCACTGTTCAAACAGCCCAAATTTAATCTGGAAACAAAAAGAAAACATCTGTAGGTTTTTTTGCATTACTGTATAAACAATAATTCTGAAAGCAAACCAGACCTATTTTTACAGAGTAGCTCATTTAACATGTCTGCTACAGAAGTATTTTTCATCTAATATAAATCAAAATGCTGTAAATCTGTTTTTTTTAATACTAAATTTACACCATTTGATGTTGAAAAAAATATATGAACTTCTCAAACACCAGTGTCTAGCATACCATGGACTAAATTAATGCAGTATCCATAAGTAGAACACTTGCCATTCAAAAGTGACTATACAACTCATTAATTCATACCACTCCACAGGATATTTTAATGGTTTATCCTTTTCACAGTATCACAGTATCATCAAGGTTGGAAGAGACCTCATAGATCATCAAGTCCAACCCTTTACCACAGAGCTCAAAGCTAGACCATGGCACCAAGTGTCACATCCAATCTTGCCTTGAACAGCCCCAGGGACGGCGACTCCACCACCTCCCCAGGCAGCCCATTCCAGTGTCCAATGACTCTCTCAGTGAAGAACTTTCTCCTCACCTCGAGCCTAAATTTCCCCTGATGTAGCTTGAGGCTGTGTCCTCTCATTCTGGTGCTGGCCACCTGAGAGAAGAAAGCAACCTCCTCCTGTCCACAACCACCCTTCAGGTAGTTGTAGACAGCAATAAGGTCACCCCTGAGCCTCCTCTTCTCCAGGCTAAACAATCCCAGCTCCCTTATCTCAGCACAACAGCTATCGCATGTTTATTCCATGACTAGAATAAATGGTAGTATCTCAGATACCATGGGTGTGCAAGCTGAGTTAACTGTGAATACATACCCATTATATACTTTAATAAATAAACTAAGAAAATTGGATGGAGCAAGAAGTTGTGTTTAGTTTTCATAAATTAAAAAAAAAAAAAGAAAGCTGCCAGTGGGGCTGATGGAATTAAATGTGCTTTCAGTATGATTTTCCAGCAGAATGGCTGCCTCAATTACCTCACCAAAACGTCCTGTAAACTTTAACAAGCAATTCATGCTGAGGTCAGTAGGCAGATACGGACTCAGCACAGTGTGCAACTAAGGCAGCTTTGAAATGCTTTTCACTTAATAAGTCATTTGTATGCCATAGAACTTAAAGTGTTTGACAAATAAAAGTAATTGTCACTATCCTTATTCTTCCTTCACAAAAAAACAGAATCATAAAACTAGGGAACATGCTTCCACAAGGTGACTCAGCCACCCTAGAGACCGGAGAGAAAGCAGCAACTGTACCCACTTATGAGGGATCCACTTTGCCCTTTTACCCAATAAGTCCACTTTTGCATATGAGTTTATTTGAACCGGCCTGCTGAGTTCTGAAGGCAGAATTTGACCACAGAGATCAGGGTTTCAAACTATTTGTGAGATCAGATCTTCCCCCTGCAAGTGCATGATACCAGAGGCCAAGTGAGATAGTGAAATGACAAATGTCAGTGTTGGAGTAACACTGTAAATCAAGGTGTAAGGAAGTGTTAAGGTTAGTAGCAAGATTAATGGCTCATGACTCGCCTTGAAAATTCTTTTCTGAAAGGTACTAAATCTGCTTTATTAAAAGAATAATCTTTGTGCCCACATCAGCCAGCACTTGCTGGAAATCAAGGAAAAGACTCCTCATGAGCCCGTGAGAGATGTAACACAGCTTGTGGTCCCTGAGCCTCTCTGCTAGTCTGGCACTGAAGCTTGCTGCAGTAATGGTGACAGAGCACCCCTGTGAGCTGTCAAGACATGAGAATCAATTCAGCATCTCCCGATGCAGGCAGTGTACCCTTTCTGGCATAAAGAGACTGGAAATGGAACACGCTTTTTTCTCTCTCTGCCAGATGAAGCTGGAGCTTTCTGGATCTACAGCCCTCCTGTTAATAGCAAAAGAAAAGGAGCATGCAGGAAGGATGTGATAGAGAGAAAGAGAGAGAAATGATTTTTAAAACTCCCAAACCATCCCCCCCTATCACTAAACATTTAGCCTCCTGCTTCTCAATCCCTTCCTCAACACTCACATTCAGTGTCTGAATGTACTATTTTTGGCCAAATTCCATTACATATTCATGAGATGACAAGGAAAGAAAAGGAGAACATGAAATACCCCTTTATTGGGATAAAAGTTCCTGAGAGGAGCTTAGTACTTCTGTGTCGGTACATCTATTTGTGGTTGAATTACGAAGGACTGCTGTCAACTAGATTATCACCAAGTTACATCACCTTAAAGAAATCTATTTTGTGGGGGGAAAAGGTGAAATTAAGGGGAAGAAGAAGGGAGGAGGACTATATTAAGTCAAGAGACATCAGCTCGGTTCATCTTCCGCAGGGCAACAGAGACAAATCATACTTCAAAAAGAAGCAGTTAAGAGGGAGCCAGTCCCACTGCAAATATTCTGAGAAGTCATGGCTTGAGGGCCTGGGCCTCAGCCAAAAGAGATCTCACCAAATTATCTGAGTTCATTTTCTTGAGGCAAAGTACAGAGAAGATTCAGGACTAAATTTCCCATTTACAGCAGAAAGAAGCTGCTTGAATGCACTGTCATTTGCTTGGGTGAGGAGCAACACCAAACTGGGCTCTTTTGAGATATTTCATCACCTCATTTTTTCATACAGGGTTCTTCTTCTAATGTAAATAATAATAATAGTGGTGGTGGTGTTGTCATTGTTTTTGTTACACTTTCTTTTCCTTTTTTCACTTTTTCCCCCTCCTTTACTTGTATAGTGTGTGTGACAAAATATTTGCTTTAATTCCTGACACAAGGTTTATGAAGTTGAAACTGGAAGCAGCTGCTCTGGGAGCTCCAGCCAACCCCGTCTTAGATTCATTTCATTCTGGCCAGATTGTCACATATATTTTTAGTTTATGATAATCTCCTAATACAATTTCAGCTTCTGCTCAGAGTCCTTCCAGCAGTCTAATGACCAGCTCAGGTTAATGAACTTCAGACCAAATAACTGGCCATTGAACTTCAGGAAATTTCCTTCCTCTCTTTAACATACGCAGTGTCAATCAGTGTCTGCTGCTGAAAAGAGCCCTCCTCATGCCACTGAGCAGTAATCAGATGGATGAACAGAAATAAAATGTAAAAGCAAATCCATCTCCCCCATTCTTTCCTCCCCTCCAAAGTAAGAATTTTGTCAGGGGGAAAAAAAAATATTATTTTCTTTAGTTCTTCAATACTTCTACTAAGCACCAACATGCTCTAAAATGTCCTTATAAACAGACCCAGAATAAACGAGAAAAAAAGAATCTGTAAAGAAAAACGCTTAGACTAAAGCTACTTTCCCCCTTATATTTCAGATAGGAAATATCTGCTTTGTGTTAATTATCACCTGTGAGACTGGGGAAGGAAGCTGTGCTTTCACTTTGCTGAATTAGGACTATTTCCAGTGGTATAAAGGAGCTTTTATTTGTCCCACACAGGGGTGGTGTGATGAAGAGGGATCAAGGAACCTGGCTTCATCCTTCTAGGACCTCCCTGTGAGCTCATAAATTTATAACTGGTCGTAGGTTAAAACTGCCAAAAGACAAAATGTGGAGCTGCTGGTGTCCTGCCACATTGCCAGAACAAGGCAACTGGATGTAACTGGCACATGCATGATGTCACATCCCTGAAATGAGGTGTCACCTCTCTGCAATTGGGCAGAATTAGTGGAACCTATAAAACAGACTGCTCCAAAGCTACTGTCTGAAACAGGAAAACCTGGAGCCAATTTACTAAACATAATTTATTCCAGGCCCTTTGTTGCAATAAACAGAGCTCTTCAGCCTTCTCAAACACACAGACAGTAGGGATCTCTGTGTGTATGGGAATTTTTTGCAGATCATTCAGCTCAAACCTATCTAAATGCTAAATCTTGCACTCACAAATACTGTGTTCAGAAATCCTAACTTCTGCTGGCGTCATGAAGTCCAGAGCTGGAAGGACTGTGACCCATCTGCAAACACACACTTTCTTAACAGCAGTTCATTCAACTCTCAGCTTAACTCCATAACGAAAACCTACATGGAAATTGGAGAATAATTTAAAACACTGTTTTTTCCAAGGCCATTTTAAAATTCATAATTCCATGCTTTGATAAAAACAGCCTGCAGCAAGCACAGAGTAAGTGATTAACCAGATGATATGGCTCAGTTATATTGGATCTAATAGCAATCTTATAAATTACAACTACTGAAAAATCTAGAGCAAAATTTGGGTTGGCTCATGTCTATTTAAAGAAAAAATGAAATGTTGAAATAGACTACAAAAACATTACTGTGTTGCTATGCACTTATAAGTAGACTGAATAAGTTCCTCAGACCATTTAGGCTCAGTATACAAGCTACCGTCCCTGTCCGATGCCATTTTTTTCCTTCTTCTCCTCTATCCCTGTCTGAAATCTTGGTGGGGACTTTATTTCTCCATAGGGTGAGAAGTGGGTAAAAAGGGCCCAAGCAGCACAACTAGCCTTTTAGACAAACATATGGTTTTTAAAATTTCAAAAATAAGTAGCTGCAAAAAGAAATAAAACCTAACCCCATAGCTGTTTGACTTTATTGAAAGGTTCATTATCTCTTTGGCCATATCATACACATAACTTATATGCATGCATACTGCATTAATTACAAATATACAGAGATCACAGTATCACAGTATCACAGTATCATCAGGGTTGGAAGAGACCTCATAGATCATCAAGTCCAACCCTTTACCACAGAGCTCAAGGCTAGACCATGGCACCAAGTGCCATGTCCAACCTTGCCTTGAACAGCTCCAGGGATGGCGACTCCATCACATCCCCGGGCAGCCCATTCCAGTGTCCAATGACTCTCTCAGTGAAGAACTTTCTCCTCACCTCAAGCCTAAATCTCCCCTGGCGCAGCCTGAGATATTGGAATGGGCTGCCCAGGGAGGTCTAGGCCAGATGTTAGGAGGAAGTTCTTCACAGGGAAAGTGATTTGCCATTGGAATGGGCTGCCCAGGGAGGTGGTGGAGCCACTGTCCCTGGAGGTGTTCAAGCAAAGCCCGGATGAGACACTTAGTGCCATGGTCTAGTTGATTGGACAGGGCTGGGTTATAGGTTGGACTGGATGATCTTGGAGGTCTCTTCCAACCTGGTTGATTCTATGATTCTGTGTTTCTAATGCATTTTCCTGTAAATATTCTATTTATAAATTATCATATATATTTCAAAAGAAAAATAATACAATTGTCTATTGACTGGTTCAAAGCTATAATCATGAACTGAACACAAAGTTCTGCGTTAATAAAAGGGAAAACTTCAAGCATGAAGTCAAATGAATAACTCATAAAACAAAACAGACTAAAAATGAATTTATGTCTCTAAACTTATTTTTGATTAACAAGGGTAACATTCATCCACTGCATAATGAAATGATGTTCTTGTACCTCTTAGTCTGGTGATATATTATTTGGCATAAGAGGCCTTTTTTCTTCATTGTGACGTCTAAATTTAAAGCTAACTCCATCCAAGAACTGGTAAACAGAATTATTTATCACTATTCTCCCATTTAGTAAGTAGCTTTGTGCTGTTTATAGTGCAGTAAATGTTCTCTTTCAGGATTCTGAAAAATACTTACCCCAGAACAGCCTTACATCACTTCCCAACACTAGGAAAAAAAAACATCACTGAATAAAAAGATAATGGTAGAACCAAAAAAATTACATGAACCTATAACAGCTGGGCCTTTTTTTCCCTTTTATTTTGTCTTGCTTAAATCACTGGGATTAGTATACTTGGTTTAGATAAAGTTTTGCCATAAAACAGAACTTGCTATAATTAAATACCCAGGTGAATAGTAAAGACTCATATGAAGCACAACCCAGTTTATAATGAGTTTTTACAAAGCTGTACAGGCTTTCCTTTACTTAGGATTTATACCCTATCCATTCAACACCAGTAATTTAGAAGGCAAGAAAACTCTCTTCTCTGATTCCCACTTAACAGACAAACAGAGCAAACAAAAATGAACTGAGAGACAGGGAGGATGCAACTGACAATAAAAAGTCAGAAAAAAATAATGCTGAGGACCATCTAATAATAAATAAATTATCCAACAGATAGAAAGTATGTTTGAGAATTATATTGGATTTTTTTGTTCATTAGGATAAACTCAAACTAAAGTAAAAAGGGTGACTAAGAAAGTGAGAGTAAGAAAAGAAGAATGAAGGAACTGAATTACCTGATGTATTTCTTTATCATTTTCTACATCTTTCTGAACCTTATCCTACTAATAGAATTATTTGTAAAAAAAAAATAGTCTGGAGATAAATACTACTAAGGATGGGCAACCTTTATAGAGTGATCTGTGTCCCACACTGCTATAGCGATCTTATCTGACCATGAAGTTTACTAACAGGCACCTAAAATTATACACAAAGCAAATTAGCACTTTACCCTTAAAAGACACTAAATATTTGCCAGGCCAGTGGAGTTGGGATTACACCCAAAGATTACACCATAGACACAGAAGTAATCCTTTCAGAATGTAACAGATAGACAGCTGTGCACACAGACAGAGAATCAACCAGGTTAGAAGAGACCTCCAAGATCATCCAGTCCAACCTAGCACCTAACCCTGTCCAGCCAACTAGACCATGGCACTAAGTGCCTCATCCAGTCTTTTCTTACACACTTCCAGGGACAGTGACTCCACCACCTCCCTGGGCTGCCCATTCCAATGTCAAATTAAATGGATATATATCACCAGAAATAGTGATTCTGAGAAGTTTTATCTGTGGCATTGCACGTTTGGGATATATAAATCATAAACCCAAGACTGGCAACAAAACAAAACACTCCATTCTAACCCAGATTTTTTGTATATTGTGTATCCTTTAGAAAATGAAAAGATCAGACCTATAGTTTTATATTCAAAGGGTATTGCCCAAGGAAAAGGGTGAGATGAAAAGCAACTTGTCATCTGATAATGAGATATTGCAAAAAGGAGGTAGGCAGATGAATAAAATGTACCACCAGTCAGAGGTGCAGCTGACATCTTCCAAACATAAATATATGTACACCTTTCACTCTAAAGTTAGATGTATATGAGTCTCAGAAGGATTTTCTTTTCCCATTGGCAAAAGGAAGTATCACTCCATATATTACATCTGCAATAATAACTTCCCATAGTCTCTTTATTTAGAACACATGAGAACACCTTGCATGTCTGATCATTTAAAAAGAACAAAATGAAACAAGACCAACCAAAACCACAAGTCAAAAAAGAAAGGAGTGTAAGGCATAATTTGGCGACACAACAATCAAGAAGAACCCAAAGTCAACAGTATTACACTATTTTAAGTACACCCTGTTACTCTAGCAGGGAAAAAAAGAATCACTTTTCATAGCCTGAGAGGTTTTTAAGTTGAGGTTTGGTATCCAATAAAACAAAAAGGCAGCAGGATGAAAATTCCTACAGACATTAATGAAAAGGTAGACAAGATGAAAACCACCTCTTGCCAAGTACTGTGACATCTTAAGATTTTCAAAGAGAGGCAGACAATTTTCCTCTGAAAAGTCTGTCACCACTTGCAGCACTCAGGGTAGCTCAGTTATGAATAAAGTAGACAGGGAGAGAACGCGCGCAGGAGGCTTTGCCTGTGGAATAGACTTGGCCTGATATTGAGAAAATTCTGAAAAGCCAGGAAAGTGTCATGATGGCCACCAGAGAAAAGAAATGCTCATCTGGGGGAGACCTGCCTGAACATTTAAACACTGACAGATTGTAATTGTGCTGCTAAATCCTGAACTAACCCCAGGCAGCGCTGCCAAGGTAGCTAAACCACTGACGGCGCAACTACCATTCTTTTGCTGGAAGAAATATATACCTACAACAGCCAACCCAAAGGAAGTGTTAAAGGCTCTTTTTCACCACCAGGAATTATTGCCAGCATTATGCTATGGAAAATCTGTTTTCTGTACCTCCTTTCATAGGAGACTTTCCAGTGTCTGCAAGGGTAGAGCATGAGTCCTCTAGCTGTGGAAGTTGAACTACCACAGGTCTAGCTACCAGGTGTTTCTGGGGTCACCACTAACTATGGGTTATTTCACGGGTTAGTAACTTGCAAAGATACTTTCTTTACCATGTATTTTTCATGCTGATGAAAAACCCATCCTGATGGGAAGATAGAGTGGTACTCTGGTGAAAGGTGTCATGAAACAGGTCCAGGATTTTTTCTAGGCAAGATACAGCAGCAAGGTAAATAGTAGTATTTACTCAGAAATATATACTCAGAAAGCCTATAGCCTATGAAGTGTCTACATGGACATACCTATATCTATTGATGTAAATAGATCCTTGAAGATAAGGGCTCTTCTGTCCTCAATCCAAGCAATCCATACCTGAGCCAGCTCCTATTGTTATACAATTCCCATAATTACATGCTATATGACAATATACTATACTTTTCAGCTGTACATTCATCAGAGGCCCCACCAGCCAGCCAGCTCTGTGTACAAGCAGAAATTATCTGGGTTCTGCCCACAGCTAACCAGCCCAAAACACCAACAACTAGAAATCTCCAAAACAAATCCTCAACTAAATAGGAAATAGGAAATAAAGGAACAGAGACTTACATTTACAAATATACTTAGAATGTTCATTACATTTATGGAATCATAGAATCAACCAGGTTGGAAGAGATCTCCAAGATCATCCAGTGCAACCTAGCACCAAGCCCTATCTAATCAACTAGACCATGGCACTAAGTGCCTCATCCAGGCTTTGCTTGAACACCTCCAGGGACAGCAACTCCACCACTGCAAATATTTTATTGTGCTATAAACTGTGGCTAGATTTAGCTGACATAAGCAGAAATGTACTGTCAACTAGTACAGAATTTTGCTTAAATGTTTGTAGGCACTCACAGATTTCCCAGCTGTATTTAAAAGCTGCCTATGAGACTCAGAGAAAGCTTGAATGTCACAAATATTAAGGATAGGCATGTTATAGTTGGCCTCTCAGCATAATTAACCATTAAAAAAAAGTTATTTCTATTGTACTAATCCTGCCAGGGTGTTCCATTAGCTGTCAGTATTACTTAGTTCGTTGTCAACCGTTTAAAAACCTGATCTGGTAGATTTCAAAATAATTCAGGCTAACAGAGTTCAGTGATGATTTTAAAATGTGCATTTCAGATGACAGCTGGGCTTTGATCAAATATGCTTGCTGTGTACTCAATGGCATATTTTCACAGAATTCCTTTCATCGACGTGTGGCCTCATTACTTAATGCACTGTCACTGAACTCTGTAGAGCACAGTCTGTAGGGCTTTCATACAGAAACCAGAGTATAGGGAGAGACATGCCAGAAGGATTTTAATTTCCACTTCCAACACATTTTGATTCAATAATTCATGATTGCACATTTGAACTCTATTAGAGGAGAGTTTTTTTTGTTTTTTTAAATCCCTTGTCCAACTAATTTTGGATCAACATTTTGTGCTGCCAGTATGGAAATTGAGACACATATGAACGTATACAGTGTACTGTAGTGATCTGCGTTGGCACATTATCCCAGTTATTATATTATTGGGCTGAACACAATTGCTTTGTGTTTTGGTTGTTTGGGGTTTAAGTGCTTAATTTAATTTACGTTTGGAGGAGGTGGAATAGGGAAACAGCATTGTAGATGTAACACAACATATCTGCAAGCTTGCACAACTCCCTAACATAACGTGGACCTATTCCTCTTGGCTGGTTTCCCTCAGCACCTGGGCAGTTTAAAAGCTTTAATGACACTATTCCCTATTCTCTGTGCTTGCCACTAGGAGCTAATTGATTTGTTTCTTTGTTTAACATTATCATATGAAGTTACATCACTTGAGTAAGTCTAGAGGAGCAGTTAGGAGCAGTACCCACATTCTCTTGACATCCAAGTAGTGCCTCAATCACGTAGCCATGCTTCTCATCACACACTGCTGGCTGTGATTCCTGTGATGAGGTCCATGACTCATGTACCACTTCTTCCAGTTTTTACTCTTGATTAAAGATCTTATGCAAACTGTAGAAAATTACAAGCAATCACAGTTTTGTGTTCCATAAAGAACTTCACAGAACCACTTAAGGAGGAAGGTGTGGCCAGTATGAATTTAGTCAGCAGGTTATTCAAGCTTTAACACCCCTGTGTTCACTGATCATCAATTCGACTATTTTCACGAGTCAGAACATTCTACTATCAGACTCTACAAAAACTTCTGCTTGTGCTGCAGCAGAAATCAATTTCTATTCTGTAAAACAGGGTTGTTTTGCTGGCCTATTTTTAAGCTGCTTTGTAAAGTGTGCTAGCATGACAGTTCCTGGAATCTGAAACAGTCATACTGAGAAAGAAAATAAAAATTCAGGCATCACCACCTCCATTCCGCGCAGAAGAATTTCCACTTTGGTTTAAAACCACAGCAAATTTCCTTTGTCTCGTGAGGACAAAGTGAGGACGCAGAGTACACAGTTGAATCAGTACTTCACTGAAAAATAGCAGAGTTTTTTTGACAGATAACCACTCATTCACTGGGGAGTAAATACAAAAAATAGAAAGAAAAAAAAAAGGAAAAGGAGAATGTAAAGCACCACCTCTACTATCCTATCCTAAATAGACACTTATCTCCTAGGACAGTGAGGCAGTCTTGATATTGAAGTAGTTCTCAGGCTTTATTCCCTAAAAGGATCATCAGCACTGGAACAGAGGCTCAGAGACATTGTGGATTCGCCATCTTTGCCAATATTTCAAACTTAACTGAACATAGCTCTGAGCAATCTGATCCAAAGATGAAATTATCCATCCTTTAAGATGCAAATGGGATAACACAACCTCCTGATACTCCTTCAAACCTAGATTTTTCTGTTAGTTCAAACTGAAACATTGAAGGTTTTCATCAACATTCAACATTTTTCCACTGACAACCACCAAATGGCTTTTTCCTACTTTCTAGAGATCACTCTCATCTTTCCAAGGAGTTTTGCAGTGAAGGCAATGTCTGCCTGGTCTTCTCACAAATCATCTCTTTTACTACTGAAATCTGAATGGAATCAGGAATTATTTCCTTTTATAAAACTACACAAAAGCTGCAACAATTCAAGAATATTCACAATTAGATCATAAACCCGTGTATCAAGAATAGTAATGTCTGCATAGGACAAGTGAAGTATACACAGAATAGGTACAGACACTATGTTAACTATACAACTTCATCCAATATCTCAAGGTTGCCTGACATTGTTCAGCCACACAGTCCTCTTTTGCCCATCCCATGAGACCCAAACACAAAACTGAGTGACAAAAAGTACTGGCATGATTTGAAATGCCTTTGTCTGCACTGATGAGGTAAGAAGATTTTTTCCAGAACTTCCTCATTGAAGCTAGAAGAAGCTTGGTGAGACATACAATTACATGGGCTGTTGATACCCAAGTCAAGCTGTGTCTTCCAGCCTTACCACTTTTTTGTCCAAATTAGCAAGTCCTTCCTGCCAGACTATATGCTTCCTCTTGGATCAAGTAGTAGAAAGCCATTGCAGCTATTACATTAAATGCTTCTCAAGGTTGTGGGGAGCAAAATTACTAGAAAGGATTTGGCCTCCATACTGGGTTAGCTAGAAAAGGTATGCGGTGGAGAAGATTAAGTTGTGTTTCCATAGCCACAGCTGAGCAGGTGGCAAACATCCACCACAGGTGCTTGTTCTATAGAGAATCCCATTGCCTGGTAAAACAGGCATCCCTCAAAGAAACCAGGGCTTGAATATATCCAGGACCCTTCATGTCAGATGATCCCTGTGCAAGTTTGTGAAACCCCTTATGATTATAATGATTAACAGTCTTCCTTAAGGTATTCCCCACTAGGCTTTAGTGCTTTTAAACCACTGACCCCTTGAATTAAAGAGGTAGATTTCTCTTTTCACAGCTGTGACTCAACATAGGGAGGAATTCTGAGATGTCTGAAAACAAAGCCAGGCAGAATTTAAAACAAAATCCTTCAATGACAGATTTAGAGAGTGATGGCTGCAGCTGGAGATTACAAATGCAACAACTAACTAAATGAACATTCATTACACAAAAGCCTACATGGGCAGAACCTGTGAAGAGTGATATCTTCACAAGAAACAGGAAGATTATTGTCTGCTCAAAAGGAACCTCAGTCTGTGGGTCTTTCAGAAAACTGTTAGACAAATTAACATTTGATTTTATTTTTTTAAATAAATTTGAAATGTGAAACTGTAATGTCTATGCCTGGAGACAAAGAAAATACTAGTAACATGTCAATTTAAAATGTATACAATATTCTCCCTACATTAAATTTTAAATACAGAGTAACTAGTACATACTGAGTATTTGAAAAGGAAATGTACACCTATTGTTCCCTTTCACAGCTGGGGAAGCTGATGGTAAATGTACTCTGTAGCCACCCTAAGAGGATTTGCAATGAATAAAGAGTAGAATTGTATTACATTAATAGTTATCAATGCCACTATATTAAACATGATATGCTTCTTTCTAGGCAGTTCAATGGGCTACCTGACACAGCACAACAGTTTTAAGTAAACACAGGCAAGAGTAAAGATCAATTTTGTAAAATGCAACAAATATCTGGGAGATACTCAACATGGTTACAGAGAAATAAACCTGTTTACAATCTTCACTCAGGACTGCAAACGTAAAAGGAGGATTACTACTGGAAACTCTTCCCCTTGTCTGCTCAGCTCAGGTATGTGACTCGCAGTAATGGCACAGGAAATAATGTACTTGTGCTCAGACCCGGGACTGACTGATGTCAAGTGAAGTTCAACCATTCATATTAATGGGGATCAGCATTTGTCTGAAGGAATGGAAGTCTTCTCTTGGACCTTAGGGTCATGAATTGACAAGCTATAGAACATTTTCTCTGTTGTGCTGACCATCCTCCACTCTCAATGAGATCAGCTGTCTAGACCCTTAGTCCCACTACAGCTGCTTTGTGCTTCTCCTGAGGCACAGAAAGAGCTTATTGCTAATTCCCTTTGTGTAACATGCCATGCAGGATGAGGTCTTACATGCCCCTTTCCAGGACAAAAGGAACAGCCACAGTTCTCTGGAACCCAGGAAAACACAGAAACACATGTGTACACTGTGAGTTTTGCTGTTGTGGAGATATGTGACTGGCTAAGACACGTGGTGACAGAATTGCCATTAATAACCAAAAACAAGCCCAAGAAAACACAGAAACACACGTGTAAACTGAGTTTTGCTGTTGTGGAGATCTGTGATGGGCTAAGACACGTGGTGACAGAATTGCCATTAACAACCAAAAACAAGCCCAAGAAAACACAGAAACACACGTGTAAACTGAGTTTTGCTGTTGTGGAGATCTGTGATGGGCTAAGACACGTGATGACAGAATTGCCATTAATAACCCAAAACAAGCCCATTGAAAGCATGACCTGGAAAAAAATATGATTAACAATTTCTATTAAGAAAATCAATGTAAAACTGCTATCATCTTGTATCACTAATAAACTATGAGGAGGCAAAAGGCAGTTTTCCTTTCAGATGGACATTCTGGGAAAATACCTACTCAGAGCATTTTTCCTTGACATGTTCAAGAGTATCTATAAGCTTGTGGGTTGTAATCACTCTAAGATCAGCAAGCAGTTATTTCAAACAGCTGATATGATCTATGAAAACATTAAAGTATGCAAAGGAAAACACAGCAGCAGAATTTTCTTCTTCTTAACACTAAAGAGAGTAGGGACAGTTATACTTTTCACCCATCATCTTTAATACACATCATATGGAGAACAACAATAATAACACTGATATTCATGATTCTTTTTAAAACTTTTCCCCCCCCTCTGCCACAGGCAAATTTTAATTTTATGGATGATAAGAAATTAGGCTGTTTCCAATGACAATTATAAGTTACAACACAGTGTTTGCAGACAGGATGAACAGAATGAGCCAATTAACAATACCCACTCAAACCTTGGCATCTCTATTCCTTTAGAGGCACCTCAGTCACATCCTTGTTTTTCAGAAGGTGTATTAACATTACAAAAAACCCAAAGCAATAAAAAGATAAGAATCCAGCATGCAAGGCCAATCCTAACAAAGGATGAGACAAATGAAAAGAAAAATAATGAAGCAAAACAAAACAAAACCCCACAAGATTAAAATAAATACCTTATGTGCCTAATGAATTTCAATACTATGAGTCACTGAATTGACTCATGAACCATGAGCTGACCATGCTTCTTTTAATTCTTCCATGTAACAATCTCTTTACTGAAAAAGAGCAACATCTTTAGCAGACATTGTTGCTCCAGCCAACATGTTTCTCTGTTTATCAATAGTATAGACTGTTGTCTAATTATGTAATTCATAATGTGTGATTCTGTAACACAAAAGCCAATACTCCCATGTTAAGCACCGAATGTCTTCAGAACATTCTGATTTCTAATTATTTTTTTAATAAACCTCCCCCATGACAAAATGCAGTCATAGCATATAAAGGTATACTACAAGGAGATTATTGATAAAATATTTCAGTTGCAGGTTTACATACTCAGCTCTAAACTGGGTAAACTACTAAGGGCTTAAAGCACTGGGGCTGAGACAGTAAAAGGAGCAGATCTAAGAGATGTTGAGATACTGGAATATGTCCAGAGAAGGGTGACAAAGCTGCTGGTGAAGGGCCTGGAACACAAACCCTATGAGGAGAGGCTGAGGGAGCTGGGGTTGTTTAGCCTGGAGAAGAGGTGGCTCAGGGGTGATCTCATTGCTGCCTACAGCTACCTGAAGGGAGGCTGTAGCCAGGTGGGGGTTGGTCTTTTCTCCCAGGCAACCAGCAACAGAACAAGGGGACTCAGTCTCAAGTTGTGCAGGGGAGGTATAGGCTGGATGTTAGGAGGAAGTTGTTGCCAGAGAGAGTGATTTGCCATTGGAATGGGCAGCCCAGGGAGGTGGTGGAGTCACCGTCCCTGGAGGTGTTCAAGAAAAAGCTGGATGAGGCACTTTGTGCCATGGTCTAGTTGACTGGATAGGGCTGGGTGCTAGGTTGGACTGGATGAGCTTGGAGGTCTCTTCCAACCTGGTTGATTCTGTGATTCTATAAGTTATGGTACTTGACTTCTGCTAGAAGTTTAGAAATCAGCATGTAGGAGGTGTGGAGCAAAATCAGCACATGCCTTCCATGTGCACCTGAGGAATTACTCAGAGAAAACAGCAATGCAAATCAATACCTACCAATAATGTAATATGAATTGTAAAAGACAAAAAACACCCCCAACAAAATAACAGACATAAACAACGACCAAAAAATGCAACACACACACACACCTCCCCCCCAGCCAAACAAGACTACAAACCTATGTAGTGAGTGACTGAGAAAGCAATCTTATTTGAACATGAAAGTTGTTTGCTCTCCTTAGCAATATGTATCACAAAACATATTAGTGATTTTCTGCAGTTAAGCAGTTCTGGGTTTTCTCCACATTCAACATCAAATTCCTGTTACGGAAAAAAACTCACACACAACAATTCCTTGCTCAAACAAGAATCTGAAAATGTTTTTAATGGCAAGGCCAAAGGCTTATCCAGTCTAGTAGTCTGCTTTCAACAGTAAGTGTAAGGAAGAATAAGAATAGAACATTTATATATGATATTTCCTCACCCTTAGCACTGTCCCTTCTCTCCATCTATTTTCAGCCCAG
The DNA here is from genome assembly GCF_015220805.1 of Pogoniulus pusillus. Taxonomy (NCBI): domain Eukaryota; kingdom Metazoa; phylum Chordata; class Aves; order Piciformes; family Lybiidae; genus Pogoniulus; species Pogoniulus pusillus. Next base: position 37,808,066 of record NC_087267.1, read on the forward strand.
GAGATTTCCTGAGATGATTGTGGCCTGTCTATTTTGTAACCCCAAAGTAGTTACCACTTTCAAGTACTTGTCCAGCCTCCCTTTGAGCCCTTGTAAAATTCTTGCATCTACAACACCATCTGGCAAGCAATTTTGTATGTCTGCTATCCAATGTGTGAAGAACCGCTTTCAGTACCAGCAATGAAGTGTGGCAACATATTCATTTCCCTTCATATACCACCACCTTCATAATATTGGCTAGAAAGTGGAACATATTAGTTAGTGTGAAAGTGGAACCTACTGGTTAGCTAGAAAGTAGAACTTACTGGGCAGTACAAATAAGAAGAATATACTTTGTGAATATTTTTAGGTGGCAGGACATAAAATTAGCTCAGTATCCAGCAGCTGGATCACACTTGTCAGCTCTCTCCCTGATAAGCAGATGTGCCTTTCTCATACTGAAGCAACATTCAGTTCTACTCTACTGAAATGAACAGATTTTTCTGCGTCTCTGACTTTTGCTATCATTATAAACAAAATAAAAGGCAGGGGAGAGAAAGGGGTTTGATTCTACAAAAGCTGATAATATACCTTTAAATTTTCAAAGTTGTTAGGATAGCTAAAGAAATGTATTTTAAGATTTAGAGTATAAACTGAATATATGGATATAAAGTCGTAAGGTCTATTAATTTTCATGTGTCAAGGTGTAAGTTCTATAAGAAACAGTATATTTTAGTATGGAACAGTAAAACTGTGGATATTTTTGCCTTCCATTGAAACATCTGGTCTTATCCCCCTCTTGGTGCCAGAATGGCAGACTGGATGAGCTACTTGTTTATTCGAGTCAGCCATTTCCTTGACTGCTGGACTTTATGTTAAGAAATGATGAACATCTTACTCCCACTAGAGAATATTTACTGTCATGAAGTCAATAGGTCAGAACTTGAAATTTACAGCTCATGAAAAGGATTCCTCATTTGGGTTTGTTACATTTTATTGGATCAATAGACAAATATAAATAGCAAAAACCAGTTGTATTTTATCTACTCCCTACTTATACCTCATATATGTATAGAGAAGGGCCTGTCAGAATAGAACTTCTTCAGCAACATCTCATATAGTGAATCATGAGGGGTAGTAAATATCCAGATGGGTTACATCTCACAGAAATACTACAGTAAACCCTATGGAAAAGAAAGTTCCTTTTCTTTTAAAACAACAGTTTCAGAACAATAATACAAACTGCAGATGTCCCAAAGGATCGAATTGGTTATGCTTACTTACTTAGAATATATATATATATTTAATTAAAGAGGGTTTTTTTGTTATATCTTTTGAAATTCAAGTTTCAAGTTAAGTTAGTATCTGCAGTGGCTCATGATAATGTAATGACATTTCTTTCATTTCACAGTGAGTTAAAAAAAAGAAAAACAAAAACCCCAAACAAATATTTGAAAGTACTGCGAGTTTTTAAATCAAAAATTAACACTAAAATCATGATGGGGAAAAAAAAAATTACACTTTCTGAGAAAAAAAAAGTCCTCATTAAGTTATAAAACAGAAAAGTTGCACCTCCTTTTTCATTTACGTCTACTTTTAAGATTTTCCAGAGGTAGCTACAATTTGGCATTGTTCCTGCTATTACTAAGTGCCAGAAATTCTTAATTATAGAAGGGAAAATGTTGTGTGCACACATATGTATGTGCTTGTCTGCAGTCTACATGAGTAATTGAAAAGCATCCAACATACACACAGCAAACCACATAATTAAAATTACTCTTATGCAGAATAAATTTGTCTTTAAAGCAGAAAATAATGGAAGGGCAGCAGAGACTTCTCAGTATTAAAACACAATGCTTTATTTAATGAGTAATCCCTGGAGCACATGGATGTTTACCTCACCCTGGGCAAGCTCAAGTGCATTGACAGACAATTACAGTACTTTAGCTGATGTAGGATAACTTGTTGAACAGCTGTATTGCAACAACATTCTTTCATAGGTTTATGGACTGCATTTCTGTATTTTCCTCCATGCCAGTATGAATTTTGTTTCCCAAATAGTAAATGGCTACAAAAATATCAACATGTACAATGATAGAATCTGGATCCACAAAGCACTAGAGACTGGTAAAAACTGGAACGCACGTCTGAAGCAACAGGAAAAATACAGTGCAGTTAGGTTGCGTTGCTTGGCTAGATAGCAGACTTATTAATGTGAGCAATTGGTTGAATATGATTCCAAACATTGTTTTTAATGTAGACAGAGTAGATGTTGGTAAAGGGTCTCCAAGTTTTGCTCTGGGAGAACAGCAAGGAGAAAGAATATTGCTAAACCTTCATTTCCTATCATTTTTACACCACTGCCTTTGCTCAAAGCGTAGGATGCAAAGATACGAGACTAGTATTTGGCAAAAATATCAGGAGTTCCAATGAACTCCTCTATGTAACATTGGCTTCTTCAGTTTCAGTGTTTCTGCAGCTATATTTTAATATTCCCATGCTTTGGTCAGTCTTGCAGAGCCTATTGAGAACATCCAGTGGGCAGACTTTACTTCGTAATGAAGCCTGTGAAAGCTGAAGCCAATACTTGACAAAATGTACTAATTTTCTAGACTTTTATACTTTAGGGAAAAGTCCTATTTTTCTAGAATTCCATTTACTAGACAAGGAGAGTTGAATGCAAAGAGAGACTATGCACTCTACTGCTTTGTAATATGTGAACTCTAGAACCTGAGAAATGCTCATTTTTCTGAATTTCTTTCAAAATCTTTGCTCCAGACATCTGACTGGCAACATAAAAAAACAGTTTTGAAGTCATTTGTCAAGTTGTTATATATATAACTGTCTAATATTCACAGAAAAGTGACTTTTGGATGCTAAGATACTGACATAAGAGGTATGAATGTGACTTATTCCACAGGAAGTTGTAACTCACAGCACCTGGGTATGATTTTCAAGCTTTTCATGATCCTATTTCTTAATATAGAATTCACTTTAGAGACTTTATTTTCCTAATTAAGCAGAAAGTGCCACTAAATGGTCATCTCTATTTTTGTTGGCATACTTTTGTGTTTTACACAAGAGATCACTGATATGAAAGCACGACCGAAATATCAAAATCCCTTCAAATACTTATCTCTTTTAATGATAACTGCAGCTGCACTCCAAAGCTGCTGCCTTTGGTATCACTTACATTCCCACAGGAATATAGATCTCTGAAACACAAGGGTTTGAAAAAGGTATTGTTCTAAGGGCACTAGAGAAACACACAGCTTTATTTTTTGGATGCTGCTAAGCAATACTGTTGGGCTACTGTGCTGAATATATGTTCTGTCTATTTTGTTTCCCTGAAGCTTATTTCACATTGGTAATCTGAGAAGAGGCCAAAAGAATATCCAGAAAGAGACATCCAACAAAATCAGAATTCAAATGCTGTCATTTGGGCCCTTGAACACCTTCAGTGGAAGTATTTTAGTCCAAGGCATGGGAATACTGAAAAAGAAACCTTACAAAGAGAAACTACTGAAAGCCAGGTGCTATTTTTTTGAGATCAAAGAGGATCAAAGCAAATATAAAATCTTCTTGTATGTGAGGTAATTATATTCCTAATGATTTTGAAATGCATTGATTAAATATCCATGTTTCTGCATTTGATTTTAAAAGGTATACACTAAATTCCACAAGTAATGGACAATGACAATCACAAAATAATAATGTAAGATTAAATTAAACCCCTAGATCATTTCTTTCAGCATGATGCCATATTGTTTTTAAATCCTAGTGACTACAATTAATTCATAAACCATTCATTTACCCCATACGTAAGTTAACTAATGTACACTGCTCTAGCTGTTTGATGTATACTTCCAAAATCAGGAATGAATCTAAAACCTAGAGACACGTCACCACCTCTCGCAGGAACATCATTAATGCTATGAATAAAGCATAAGCTTAGAAAAACATCATCATCCAACAAACAAATAATATATTCTGACCAAATACATGTGTTTGGAATTGTGCTCCCAATTTAATTGGAGGCAGGCTCTGATGCTGTACTCCAGGATGCCACAGCTGACAAATCCATCTAACTGGTCATGTAGAGTTCAGTGTGTCATGCAATGGCAATTGCTTAACTTTGAGGGTAGAAGTCACGGCAAGAAATATCAGAAGCCATACTGGAAAACAATGCTCTTTTCTCACGAACTACAGCAGCCAGTGAGATGGACAGGGACCTGAGTCAAAGTGCTTGCCACTGCAAAGGGTGAACAGCTGTGTAGAATCATAGAATCAGCCAGGTTGGAAGAGACCTCCCACATCATCCAGTCCAACCAATCCCCCAGCCCTATCCAGTCAATTAGACCATGGCACTAAGTGCCTCATCCAGGCTTTTCTTGAACACCTCCAGGGACGGTGACTCCACCACCTCCCTGGGCAGCCCATTCCAATGGAAGAGAACTGAGGCAGATGAAAAGTAGAAGAAAAAGAAAGGATGAAATCTCTTGAGCAAATTGGAAGCCAATACTTGTTCCTGCAAGCACTGTCTCAAACCACCACTGCATCTGGACTTGGGTATCAAGTTGGACTGGTGTAAACCTGCTTCTGAGACATCAGAGTGATTACCCTGGGAGGGACTATATACAAATCCAGGCTGGGCAGTGAGTGGCTGGAGAGCAGCCTTGAGGAGAGGGACTTGGGGGTGATGGTGGACAAGAAGCTCAACATGAGCCAGCAGTGTGCTGGACCATGTCCAGAGAAGGGCCACAAGGATGATCAGAGGGCTGTAGCAGCTCTGCTATGAGGAGAGACTGAAAGAGTTGGGGTTGTTCAGTCTGGAGAAGAGGAGGCTCTGAGGTGACCTTCTTGTGGCCTTCCAGGATCTGAAGGGGGCCTACAAAAAAGTTGGGGAAGGACTTTCCAGGATATCAGGGAGTGACAGGACTAGGGGGAATGGAGTAAAGCTGGAGGTGGGGAGATTCAGGCTGGATGTGAGGAGGAAGTTGTTCACCATGAGGGTGGTAAGAGCCTGGAATGAATTGCCCAGGGAGGTGGTTGAGGCCCCATCCCTGGAGGTGTTTAAGGCCAGGCTGGATGGGGCTCTGGCCAGGCTGATCTAGGGTAGGGTGTCCCTGGCCATGGCAGGGGCATTGGAACTAGATGGACTTGTGGTCCCTTCCAACCATGACTGATTCTATGATTCTGTAACTATTACCTCTTGTCAGTCCTTTTCTTAAAAATGGAGGAACTTAGATAAAACAGACATTATTCACTATCCAAATAGCAAAAGTTGAATGGAAACATATAGCTGGCAGATTGCCTTACATAAGGTGACTTTCAAATTCAATCACAGGATATGCAGAACCTCTATGCTAGTGTTAAGCACACGATTCTAAGCTGACATTTAATTTAGTAAGCTACTTGTGTGAGATAGCTCTTACTCCTTGATATGTCCAAAGACATGCTAAAACCAAACAACCAAATCAAGAAAAAACAATCAAAACAAAAAGAATACCTAAAAACCTGAAGGAGCTTGGCTACTCTCAAAAGCCTTTTCGTATGAACTGAAGAATAGAATCATAGAATCATAGAATCAACCAGGTTGGAAGAGACCTCCAAGATCATCCAGTCCAACCTAGCACCCAGCCCTACCCAATCAACTAGAATCTGGCCTAGTCTGATATCCAAGCTAAGGACAAAAAGGTTTCGATATTCCAGAACTCCTCTCTTTCCTTCTGCGTGTCAGACTAACCCTGGCCCTGACTGTATCTTCCAGTTCAGCCTTGTCCAACATGTGGTTCCAGGCAGGATGTTGCCTGTAAAACCTTCATGCGTCAATTCCACTAACTCAAGCGTTCAAAATAAAAGCAGAGCTTTCAGAGTGAGACCAAAAGGCAGTGGTTACCTTCCTGACAGTAACATGTCATCAGCCACAGCCAAGGCTGGGCACTCATGCAGAACTGATGTAATGAGGTAACATGTCTTCACAAAAACCATTCGACCTGAGCAGCCAAACTGTGGACCTTGATTTGTCCATCTGACAGCCTTGTTCTGCCCTGTTGGGTTGGACTTTGCCCAGCACTACCACCAAGAAGCTGTAGAGCACACGCCAAAGGAATGGTGCAGAAGGGAGGAAGGCTTCAAGCCTGATAAAATAGGTTTAATAGAGTTGGAAGTGGGAAAGGGCAGATCTGCATACCCTGTGTGAACTGACTATAGAAACAATACTCAAACAAGAGACAATCTAAGGGAACTGTCACAACAAAGCCAGTTCTGAAAGACATCTGACAAGACAACATCTTGTTTTTTTTTCTCAAATCCTCAGGATATTAACTGCATATTTGTGTGTTGTATCAGACATCACAACAACAGCTCTGTTTAGCACAAACAATAGACCAATAAATACAATAGTAGTGCTTTAAAATAATTAAATCTCCATTTGTTCTTGCGCTTATGTGGCTTTCAAACACTGGCAGAATTCCTTCAAATAAACAAGCAGCTCTCTTTTTTATTCTTTTATTTTTTAAAGATTACATGTTGGCAGCAACTTAGCCAAATCTGGGAATTTGTTCCATTCATCTGAAGTGGAAAAAAAAACAACACAAAAAACCAAAGACACATCTATCACATTGCAGTTTCACTCTTAGAAAGCCAAAATGAGGGCCCCACAGGGAACAAGATGTTTAATTACAAACTATCACTGCAAAACAAGATAGATTCTGGGCCATATCTCTGGGAACACATTCAATACACTAAGCCAATATAATCTGGATTTTTTTTTTTAATTACTCTTAATGTAGGGCCAGGGTTTTTTTATTATTCAGTGGAAAAAGACAAGTTGTGTTCAATTACAAAAGGTGCAACATTTGTTGCAAAATAATGTTATTAACAGTGGTTACTCACAAGAAAAAGGAAACTCAAGCAGTGCCATTGATTGGGAGTTCATCTGTTTTCTAAACTGTGCTATGAAATACTGAGATTATCTGAGGTGCAAAATAAGAGTAACAGCACAGAAAAGAACTGCTTTCTCTGCACATGAAAAGGTTAGGAATTTATTACAGTATCTTCAGTTTGATGTATTTAATAATCACACATGGTACATCAAATAGTTCATTCATTTCTGTCCATCAAAAGTTCTCCTAATAGGAAAATATGTTTACTAATTTTTGGATGGTTTTCTTTAAGTTGAAAATTGTTGCCCTTCTAAAACTCAGTGAGGCTGTTTAATGAGTCTACATTTTAGATTTTGGTCATGTAACAGAGAGGAAAATGAGTTATGTCAATAACACTGTCCAAAATGTCAAGCCCCACAGGAATCCCTATGAATTCCTTCTAAAATCCTCTGTAGAACTGTAAACTATGTCATGATCTTACCCACCACATCGGTGAAGCATGGAGCTTATTTTAAACAACTGCATGCTGACAGCCTAATTCTGTTTTCACAAAGATGAACTGGATCTCTCTATAGCTGTCTCATAACACCAGAGGTGTCCATCAGGTAAATCAATTCTCCTGAGCACAAGAGTTGCAGAACAAAACATGAAAGCTTTGTACTGAATCTAGCTTAGATAAATAAATACAGAAGACTCCGTGTTCTAAAACTGACACATGACATTAAATGTTAACTAACCTTTTCTTAAGAAGATATATTTCTCTTTAGTTCAGATCTACAAATTGGTAAGAACACTACTACCTCTGGTATTACTATTGCCCGTGTTCAATATCTTTGAAGGTTTCCAAGTTTCCTGAGTTCATACAGTTTCTAAAAAAATCACTTGAAAATGCAATTTTTTTCCCCCTAAATAATGATGATAAACACCTTAGAAAAGCTCAACCTGCTGGCCACACTTATTCTGATGCAGCCCAGTCTCTGCTGGGGTTACAAATAGTGATTATCTGATGCAAATAGTGGTTGTTTATTTATTCTTTCTTGTTTTCCTTATTAATTTTTTCCCCCAGCAATAGACCTTATTAAATTTTATTGAATATCTTTATTATAAATCTCTGACTTTCATTAAATATATAAAGATTTGTAAGAGTCTTCACTATGGAGCTGACTCACAGCAACACAGAAAAGAATCAGCAAAGGATACACTGGTATGCGTGCACTGACTTCACTAAAGTTACTAGGCAGAGACGTATTATGATCATAGAATCAACCAGGTTGGAAGAGACCTCCAAGATAATCCAGCCCTATCCAGCCAACTAGACCATGGCACTAAGTGATCAGCATAACTATATAACATTGGTGATACCTGTACACAAATATTACATTTATTGCCTTAGTTCCAGTTCTAAATACTTTTCACAAAGTAATTAGCACATTCATTCAGATAACTTGAATGAAAGCAGAGCTTGTCATCAAAAAAATGTAAAAAACAACAACAACAAAAAAAAGGGTGTAAAAATATTTGATAATACTAAACAGAAGCATGGCCAGCAGGTTGAAACAGGTGATTCTGACAGTTTGGTCTAGTGAGACCTAACCTGCATTAATGTGCCCATCTCTGGAGTCCTCAACATGGGAACAACATGCTTCTTCTCCCAGGCAAGTAGCAATAGAACAAGAGGACACAGTCTCAAGTAGTGCTGGGCGATGTATAGGCTGGATGTTAGAAGTTCTTCACAGAAAGAGTGATTTGCCATTAGAATGGGTTTCTCAGGGAGGTGGTGGAATCGCCATCCCTGGAGGTGTTCAAGAAAACCCTGGATGAGGCACTTAGTGCCATGGTCTATTTGATTGGATAGGGCTGGGTGCTAGGTTGGACTGGAGGTCTTGAAGGTGTCTTCCAACCTGGTTGATTCTATACCGGAACAGGAGGACCATGATGATCAGAGGGTTAAAACACCTACCCTACTAAGACAGGCTAGGAGAGTTTGGGCTGTTAAGCCTAAATTAGAGATGACTCTGCAGTAGCCTTATAGATTTCTGTATCTGAAGCAGACCTACAGAAAGGCTGGGGAAGGACTGTTTACAAGGATGTGTAGCTACAGGATGAGGACCAAAATTTTAAAGTAGAGCAAAAAGATTTAGGATCCACACAGGAAGATGTTCTTCATAGTGAGGGTAGTGAAATGCTGAAACAGGTTATCCAGAGATGTGTTGAACGCCTCACAGAATCATAGAATAGTTTAGGTTGAAAGAGACCTCAAAGATCTTCTAGTTCCAACTCCCTACCATAGGTAGGGACACCTTCCACTACAACAGGTCGCTCAAGCCTTCATCCAACCTGGCCTTGAACACCTCCACAGGGGGAGCACCCACAACCTCCCTGGGCAACCTGTTCCAGTGTCTCACTATCCTCACTGTAAAGAACTTCTTCCTAATATCTAGTCTAAATCTCCCCTCTTCCAGTTTAAATGCATTACCTCTCATCCTGTTCTCTCCCCTGAACTTTTCTATTTAAGAAACCTATGATTATTTTCTTTTTCTATACATAAATTTGCAAATGTAATTCAAGTAAAGTGATTCAAGGACCTGAAAACATATTTCTATTCTTTCTTAGGACCCCACATTAACTAAAACATCCATTACTAGCTTCTGATATTAGTTCTGTCACTGAGGTTTGGGTAAAGAGCAGAGCAGCTTTCTCCTGAAAGCTCCTAGGATGCTTTACTTAATCTTCCACCTCCCACTCTGGGTCTCACTCACATATTTCAGTTTCTCTCCCTGTGTGGCCATACTGGGAGTACTCACAAGCTAAATTCACAGGAAAGAAACAAAGAAGAACAGGAACTATTCAAGAGCTTCCCTGGTCAGTTTGAATAATGCTCCTGATTTGTTAAGCTCTAGATGATGACTGAGCTTCCCCAGTGTTATTATTTTATCATTCATTTGAAATCATAACTTAATGCTTTTATTTTCCATGAACTAGTGCACTGAACACAGTAACTCAATAGTGAAGTATTAGAAAAAATCTTTTACATAAACATATAATAATAATAATTTAAATGTACAGACATCTGTTTATGATTATTGATACAAATGCCTTTTGAGAAGGCCACATTGAATTTGTAAAATTTATGTTTAGCTGTTGTCCAAAATTCAGGGTTCTGTTAAACAAATTCAGCCTGAATCTTTCTGAGTCTCCATGTGAAAAAAGTATAGGCTTTCAAAACAGACCAAGTCTGGTCATAACACATCAGGATCGGAGACACACTTCTGCCACAAGGGAAAGAACTTCAAACACCAGGGTGCCAGTCTGTCAGCACTTATCACTCAGTGGGTTATGCTATCTTTCTAGTAGATTCTCCTTCCCAACTTATACTTCATCACACTCCTGACCTTGCTGCATATGGTCTGTTCAGCAGAGTTAAAGTCTATATCATGTAAGACTCATTATCATCTCATGGCTTTGTTCATTGTGAGCTGAAATTATTTACTCTGCAGTTTTGACAACGTGCATAGGGAGGAAGGAACAAAGAAATGTCTAACCAAGAGAAGGTTATGCTGCATGACAAGGAGAAAACATCTGCCTGTTCATGAATGATTGCTGCAACTGTTTGACGTGCAAACTTCCATCCAAAAATGGGATGGAAACTGAGATGGCCAGGCAGTATTGCACTCCAGCTAATAAAGTGTTTCAGATCAAGAAAAACAGGCAAGGCTGCATCACTCTGGCCTGCTTTGTATAGATTTTTTTTTCCTCCTTTGAAACATTCCATTTGCTATTCAAGTCAAGACAAGAAAAGAAACAGTTTTAACCTTAAAGGTCTGACATAAGTCTACAGAATTAAATAGCCTGGGCTGAAGTGAGGCAGTCTTTACAGTTCTTAAGTAGCTACCTTTTGTTCCCTCTAACAGTACAGTTATAGTCAAGGAAAGCACTTCAAGATGCAAACACAGGCAAGAGGAGATTTAAATGCCTTTATTTTCATTGATATCTACTCAGGTCAGGGCCACATTGTACTAAATACACCATATATATAGAGCAAGCATCAATACCTTCTCTGATGAGCTTACATTTGAGAAGACAAAACAAACAAAAGATGGGTGGGGGGAAAGCTTGTGTAAATACAGGAATATGGTACTGTGACCCCCTAGTGCAGCTCTGTCCTGAACTTCTAGACCCCAGGCCAAAGACCATATTAATAACTAAAACATGCCAGACACTATTTGTAGACCCTGAGACAAAAGAGCCTGGCACAAATTCTGTCCATACAACTAAACCCTCATTCCCTCCAAAACCAAGTGGTCTCATCGATCTTGCCTCCTGGGAGCCTTCCACATCCTCCTCAGCTTATGATAAGACAATTTGGAAGTGTGCTAGTTGCCAAGAGGAAAAACAAACAAACAAACCAACCAACAAAAATACCCCCTACAAAACCAAAAAGGTCCAGTGAGCATGTTAAGAAACATCACAGACTATTGCAGGCCAATGCTATTTTTTTGGCCTCGTTTAACTTGCAAATACAGATGTGACCCATCTGTCTCCTCAGCGGTCTGCTTCAAAAGCCTCTGCATCCACAAGGGAATCGTGCCACTAACACCATCAGCAGTGACAGAGCCAGCAAAGCATCCCATAGAGTTTTGGCACTTAAAAAGTACTGCCTTTGATGCTGTAATTTCTGTGGAAAACACAAGACGTGGCAAACCCATGCAAAATATTCCAACAGTATGGATATGGAGTCTGAATCAGACTAACATGTGACCATCAAGTAGCAATTAGAAAGGGAAGGGTGTTCTAGGTTTCATGAGGGTGTGAGCAGGGAAATTACAGGTGAAATCTTTGAAAAACCAGAGTACTAGGCTAAAACATGATCGGAGTGGTTTTGTTTTGCTTTCTAGGCTGGCTTTTTTTGCTTATTTGTTTGCTTTGATTTGTTTCTTCTGTTCTTTTGATCATTTAAACTGTTTCCTACAAGGCTTTTGCAAACCTGGAAAAAAAACAACAGCCAATATCCACTACAGTGTGCACAAGTGTTCTACTACAAAATCCTGTTCAGGGGCATGCCTTTAGAGAAGAAATTCACTGACTTCTCTACAGACCTAAAAAAAAAAAAAAGGATGGGAGATGATAAAAGCCATGCAGTCAGCACTGCGACAGAGACACTGTTGACCTCCAGTAGTCATCATGACCCTTGTGCTACCTGTCAGCACTTGTCTTCTGCTAAGGACCTGTTCAGGGAGTCACTCTCACTTTAAACACCTTGAATGCTGCTGTACTTGCTGGAAGTGTATTTACACAACTGAGGACAGAAGGTTTACAATGAAACGAGAGCGAACATGGAAAATAAGCTTTTATGATTGTAGGTTTACAGACAATTATATGTGCTGAATCCCTTGCTCTCTTCCACCACACTCAGAAGAAGGGATCAATAACAGTTGAGAAACTAACAAAATTATTTCTAGCATCCTCTCATCATATTCAGAAGATGAAAGTTGTTTGTTTTAACACAATCAACTAATGAGAAAAACAAATAATCAGCATGAATCTCAGCAGAAAATTTCAGGAAATGTTTCATGGCAAAGAACAGTCCTTTTGCCATCCAGCTGCTTGTTTTAACAATTCATAAGAATTGAGCTTCTGCAGCTTCTTCTCTCATTCAAAAAGCCTTGGGGATGTACCTCTTATTCTTGGGCCCACTCTTGACCTGTGGATTCTTTTCCCAACCTCCTAGAGTGAATTATGTGAATAAAGATTGCACAACTGCTTATGTCCTCGCTTACTGCTCAAGTTATTTGCCTAACTCTTCCTCAGAGCAATGAAAGAAACCTTCCTCTTGTCATGAGTTTATTTGGACCTGTGGAAATGAAGGACTCAGTCTTTCTGTAAACGTTTATAAAATCTTGTGCAGAACTGAAGGACTGTGCTTAGTATGAAGAAACTCTGAGACCAGGAGCCACCAATTTTTCTGACACAGAAAGAATCAGCAGTTTGACTTGCACAGGTCTCAAAATTGATGCCTTCAGAGATGTTGGACCTCCCCAAAGTTAACAGAAATAAAATGTGTGATGCTACAGAGAAGACTCCAGCTAAAGTATAAAAGACTAATGCACATGCTGTGGAAAGCAGATAAAGTTTTGTCTTTGTTTTTCTGTATGTGTATCTTGTGCCTGCTGACATTGTTTCAGGTTTAATAGGCTGAATCAAATTCTTTGAAGTTAAGGTAAATGTCTTTGTTTCCTTTTGTTTTTAATTTGTGAATAAAGATTCACTATGTGAATTTTCACTATGTGATATAAAAGCACACTGGTAGTTGTTACACTCCCTTGAACAGCCACAGCACTGACAATCCTAAATCAAACTCCATAAATACCATACAGTCCTGCAGCATCATCAGGAATGAATGATGTGGGAGATTTGCTCCAGCAGCTACCACTATCCATCACAGAAAATGATCATGATCCACCAGCATAGAAGCCCAGTTCAACAGCAGAGACTGGAGATGCTACATCCACTCTGAGTTTCCGAAGATGGAGATAGATTTTGAATAAAGAAATAAATAAAACCCAACACAAAAACAAAACAAAAAAAACCCTCCAAAACCAAACTAGCATAGAGGTTATTTGGTTGAACCTACAGGCACTGCAACAGGCTCCCATGTTGGCAAGATATTCACATCAGCATACTGTCTGAAAGAACTGCAATCTAAGTGAAACAAATGTTCTAGATCAAGGTTTGCTGTCGGAGATGTTGCTCTCCAACCCCTTGTTATCTGCAAAAGCAGTTTAAATGAATTTAATAAATATTTCAATTTCTTCATCTTACATTTAGTCAACAGAAAACTAGGTGTCAGTTCATCTAGTTTCCATTTACAGCCATTAGACTCAAGCACTTCAGGGACTGATTACTCCCAGCCGCTTCAGACTTACTGAATGAGAAGCTGATGTGTCCCTCTCTGCTGATTAGACAGAGAAACTATATGACTGTCTTAGCAGAAATACTTCAAGGTTGCCCCTCAGAGCCCCTGATCAAGGCTATGAGAGCAGACAAACTTTACAACAATGGTCATAATACAAGCTGTAATATTAGCAATACCCATTCCTGTTGTATACTGCCCTTGAATATCTCAAAAGCCGTCTGCCTCAGCTGTTGTTCATAACGTGATGTTACTGATGCAATATGAACAACTAGCATCGTGTTAAGACAGAGGAAGCTGCTGCAAATCCCTGGGTTAGTGCAGCTATTTCTGCAGTGGAAATTTAGTCTGATTGCTTCACTTCAAAATTTTTGGCTGTTTTTGTTGTTGTTTTGGTTTTTTTTGTTTGGTTGGTTGGTTTGGTTGGGGTTTCTTTTGGGGGCGAAGGGTTGGTTGCTTTTGTTTAGTTTGTTTTGGGTTTTGTTGTTTGTTGGTTTGTTTTGTTTTTTTTTTGAGGGGGTGGTAATTAATATTGGAAAGTTTCCAAAATAAACCTGATAAAGTCCTGACCATCATAAAAGAAGCATTCTTCCCCATACTTGTAAATCATCTTTGGCCCAGTTCCCAATCTCAGTAATTACAGATATTCCCCAAGCTTCCTGTACATTGCCCAGAGATACAAGGCTTCATGTGATCTGTCTTCTAACTCAGAAAACTACAGCAAACTATTGCATCAACCTCACATTAGACAGTAGAGCAATTCAACAGTAAAGCACCCTTTAGGTCCTTGCATAGTTTTCTTAATGCATGTTATACTGTTGATCTATTTTTATGTATTACTTATACTGGGAGAGTGCCTAGAGGCCCCAGGCAGGGGCAGGACCTCATAGTGCTGCATACCATGATGGAGTATATAAGAACAGTTTACAGCATAAGTATATATGCTGAATGACACCAGACAGATAAAATAGAAGGAGAGAAAAAGGTAATTGTTAATAATAGTAACAGGTAGTGCACAACAGTCACTTTGTTATACATAGGCAATGTGACATTCCTGTCACTGTTACTTTTACTTTCTTTCTGTCCTCTATATTATGTTTTACAACCTGCAGTGACCTGTGGACAAGCACACATACAAAAAGACATCCTCTGTGTCTGAAAGATTAGGCACTTGGAAGCATCTTTTGGTAACAACATCAGAAATCCAGGTAAAATTCAGAGGATATAAACCAAAGGAAAGAGGCATGTACTTAGAGGATGATTCATAGCAGATGATGTGAATTCACAGCTTTGGAGCCACATGGGAAGGATTATGATTTTGAGGAGTCAAAGGAGCCCCACAAGAAACTGTTCTCAGTGTAATTCACATAATCTCTGCCTTTATTCCCCTAAATGTTGACAGTGCAGAATATATGTGTGTGTGTGTATGTGTTTCTGCAGAAGAAGCATGCAAGAACACTTACAAGCTTTGGGAACATAGTGAATAGTTCAAGCCCAGGCCCTCAGGGAAACTAGCAATAGGTTCAACTCCCATCTAACTCACTAAGTCTCACTCAGGTTGAAGATGGGCGTTTTTAAGCTCTTACCCTTGTGATCCATACACACCTCTTCAGTTAGAGGTGTATTTCTTGTCCTGATCTGAGTCAGAACTACTTCACATGAACCTCCCAGCATGTTTAGATCATGTGTGTGAACTCTAAATCTCCCTTTAAGTTCTTAGGACAGTCCACCTCTGATTTCCCAATGCAGTATGTGTTGGATAGGCAACGTCTAGGGAAAACAGCAACCAAAACCACCACCAATAAACTCCTCAAGAATAATTTGCTCTTCTGAATTTAGCATATTTTAGATCTTCCCAAGTGTAAGTCTATTCCAGTATCATATTTAGCCTCGGGTTCTCTGACACAGAGTCCCTGTCTCTGAAATGACTGTTCATTTACCCCTGCCTCTTCAATAATGTGTTACCCCACACACACACACTTTAGAAATCACCCAGACTAGACTCAGCCGGCTCTGGAAAGTTGAATTAAGCTTATATTTACAGCTAGCACAATATACAAGCAGATATTTATGGTACATACAGTTATATACAGAAATATAAAAGGTAAAAGGTAATACAGAAACAGAACAGCCCTCCCAAAAACATAAGTCCCCAGGAGGGACTCCCAACTGCCCTTCCACCTTCTCCCACCCCTCTCAACCTTACCCCAGTCCCAAAGAAGAATGGAGGTTCAGCCAGGGACTTAGGAAGCAAAGTGGATTAATCAGAGAGACAGCAGAGAGGTTAGAGAGAAATGCAGCTCAGCCAGTTCCCCCAGAAGAAGAAGACTCCCTTACCTGTGTTTGGATCCTTGTTCTTATAGCTCTCAGCAAGCCTATGAGTGAAGTAGACATAATTCTGTTTCCCTTTTCACAGCCTGAAATCTAGTTCTTCTCACTAAAACATTCTAGCTAGCTTCAAACTGGCACAAATGGATAAACTGGAAGATAGATGGGTGGAGAGCAAACAGAAGCTCTCTTCCCCGCAGAGCCAATAAAGTAGGCAAATAACTAGCAATTGTCAGAGAAATTGAGTTCAGCTACATGAAACTGAGCTCTGTAGAGATTGGAGGTGAGATCTGTCAAAACAAGAGGTACAAATCCTGAAAGTAGTCCTTTTCTTTGAGAAGTATAAACCAAACCAGTAAACTAGTCACAAAGAGATGTTGCTGTCCCACAGGGTAATAAATATGGCAATACAAGAGACAACTCTATCACCAAGTGATGCCTACAGCAGGATAAACTAAAGCTCATTTTTCTTTGAAATGCAAAGTCATGCAATGGCATGGGTTATCAGAGACCTCAGACAAGTCATCTCAGCCTTCCTCCCGAGTTCATATTGCTCAGGCTTTCCTCAAATCTCCAGCACCTGCAGTTGCTTTGCACATGGACCTCCAGCAGCTCTAATCAAAGCTCACAATTTTTTTGTAGAATCATAGAATCAGTCAGGGTTGGAAAGGATCACAAGGATCATCTAATTTCAACCCCTCCCCCCACAGGTAGGGACACCCTACCCTA
The DNA here is from genome assembly GCF_015220805.1 of Pogoniulus pusillus. Classification (NCBI taxonomy): domain Eukaryota; kingdom Metazoa; phylum Chordata; class Aves; order Piciformes; family Lybiidae; genus Pogoniulus; species Pogoniulus pusillus. The sequence continues at coordinate 37,824,899 of NC_087267.1, forward strand.
GATCAGGCTGGCCACAGCCTCAGCCAGCCTGGCCTTAAACACCTCCAGGGATGGGTCCTCAACCACCTCCCTGGGCAACCCATTCCAGGCTCTCACCACTCTTATACTGAACAACTTCCTCCTTGTATCCAATCTGAATCTCCCCACCTCCAGCTTTGCTCCATTCCCCCTAGTCCTGTCACTCCCTGATATACTGAAAAGTCCTTCCCCAGCTTTTTTGTAGACCCCCTTCAGATGCTGGAAGGCCACAATAAGGTCATCTCACCCTGTAGATCTCCTATGAACCACTTTGATTTTGCTAAGCTTTGTTCTCTTTAAATTCACAGTGCCCATAACTGTATTTCCTCTGAGGAACAGTCATTTTCAAGAAGGTAGCTATTACCTACAGGTAATAGTATTTCCAATTAGCACGAGGATGTTGTATGGTAGCAATAGACATTAGGAGCAGATTTCTGAAAGAGCTTTCCTCCCATCTTGTTATTAAGGCCCAGATTCTCAAATGTGCTATTAGATAACTCGAGACATGTAGGTCTTACAGGACACAACATTCCTCAGTAGTATATCCACCACTGAGCTTTGGACACGTTGCTACTCTGCGGAAGGACTACTTCACAGAAACAGAAGTGAGAGTTCTATGTCATTTTCAGCATAAGAATTCCTGAATGTTTTATGGGAAATAACAAAAGGAAAAAAACAAAATTCCTCCAGTGATTTCTGTAATTCTTGTAAAAGAATCATAGAATCAACCAGGTTGGAAGAGACCTCCAAGAACATTTCAGCAAACACACTCATCAAAGACCTTTCTTATTTGTCTTGAAAATCAGGCTGAGTTGATTTTATTTTCCCCTTTTATTCTTGAGATTACATTTATCTTGCCTAATTTCGACCAAATGTAGCAATTGTCTTGGCTCCCTCCAGAGAGAATAGAGACAGGCACTACTGTGGTGATTTGATCTTCGTCTCAGATACTGCCACCAAATACAGCACATTGCCTTTGAGAGCACTATACAGAAAATGAGGAAGATTAGGTGACCACTTTACATTACAGACAAGTGAAATAAATCACATCTTAATTAGTTTTTCTGCTCACTAGACTTCCATGGCTCCTATTGTTGTAACAGCTAAACACCCATGTTTTCCAAACCATTATTCTCACATTCCTTTTAGGACAGAGGACAGTTCTTACCCAATTACAGAGATGTATAGCTGATGCAGGTAGAGGCCAAGAGCCAGACCTGGCAAAGTATTTAGCAAGTTAGTTGTCTAAATTAGATGGGTTTCAGTCTCATTTGACTAACACTCCACGATACAGACAAAGAAGTGGCAGTTGGGTGCCTTAAGGAATTTGCTAGGAGCTAAGCAGAAATGATTTGCCTAAGGACGTATGTCGTGGAATTAACCCCAGGTCTCCTGAGCTGCTGTCCTAACCTTTGGAATGTCTTTAACATTAAGCAAATCTTCTAGTGGTTTTGGAATTAAACTTTTGAAGTATTTGCAGCTATGTCTCCTTCTTTGTCAAGCTCAAATAAGCTATGCACACTCAAATCCTTTCATTTTTCCTCATAAATCAAACCTGACTCAAAGCTTCCCTTCTTATTTTCACTCTTCTTAAGTTCTCCTCAGATATTAACCTACCAGCAGTAGTGCAATCAAGCCAAAATTCCAAGCTTTTTAGGATTTTTAGGTGTTACTGTGATACAAGCAAACACATGAACACTAGCATAAAATTGGATCTTTCACTAAAATCAATGAGAATATTTTATTCACTTCACTCTTGTGGAGTTCTGCTCTTGTATGTAGCATCTGAGCACTCTGTATCACAACACAGTTCTGTCTGTTACACTTATAGAAATAATCGATCAAGAACTTGAAATTTAACTATTTAGGGCTTGAGTCCAGACACAATGAGATATGAACTGGCAGCATACCGACTACTCTGTGATCACATCACAAAGCAGTGTGCATTAGAAGACTCTGAATTAGAAAACACCACACTTCACTTCGAAAGCAGCCTTAGGACATACACCCTGTGCCTGGACATGCAGGGAGTTAGTGTGAAGAAGATACACATAGTTATTCTAGTTTAACAGCACACTGACTTCTGCATGTAAAGAAACCTTATCAGGCCAGAGCAGGCTTTGGTATTGGGTGATATGAGTTTCTTAGAATAATTCTGGGGAGACCTGCTGTATGCTAAGCATGTCCTCTGGCTTCCCTGGGACTTATACCTGGGTCATCTTATAAAATAGGTTCTATTCATTTCATCACTGCTGATATTTTGTTTGAAATTTTGTCAGTAAGGTGAAACAGAAAATAAAGTTTCTGTAGGGAAAGAGAGGTGATGGTCCCACAGTATTCAAACAAATGAAAACTTAAAACACTCTTTCTGGTACCACACAAATGTGGTTCTCCCCTTGTAGGACAGCAGCCTTGATCTCTAGTTAATGAAAACAATCTTACATCAACTCTGAATTATCTCTAAAGCCTGTCCATGTTTTGATTTCAAATGTTACAAGCACAGAGTACAAATAACCTGTGGGAAACATACAGGTTAAATATCACACATCTTTCAAGAAAGATTTTTGGGTAATCATAAAATGTTTTCCAGACTTCAGATTGTTAGAAGGAGATTTCATCCACACCCGTATTAAACAGACCATAAAAAAAAAAAAAAAAAAAAACTTTCACAGTTGCCCCTATATCGAATCCAGTAGCTTGTTTATGAACCAATATTTATTGTACAAGTAGGATTCCACTTTGGAGACACTAAGAAAACAAAATTATGCAACATCCTTTCCATTTAATTGCCTCGTCCATGTTCTTGAATTGAAAAAGATAAAAAACTCCTACATCAAAATGAGAAAGATTTGTCCAATCATCCATTTTCAGAACAAAGAAGCATGCATATCCTGTGTCAGTTTCCAACCTATGTCTTGTGAACCTCAAGAGGAGCATGGGTACTTCAAAGTTTTACACAAACCAGAGAACTACACACACCATCCTATCTTTGCAGAGAATGAAAAATAAGTACTTAGCCAGCAAACTGCCAAAACCTCAAATATCCATTTTGGGACTTTCTCCCAGTACAGCAGAAAAGTAGGAGGTGGATTTGACAACTACACAAGAAAAGGCACTCATGGGACTGAAGTCACATCAACCCAAGCACACCCAAAAAGAGTCATGAACAACTGCTGCCAACTCCACAGTGTAGCTGAATTTTCTCTGAGTGGTGGCACACACAGGCTAAGCCTGGTAATCTTTCCATAATGTAATATGTAGGTATTTCAAACTAGAGCCTATCAGTGGGATTTAATAATATTGGTGGGAAAAAAAGCTACTGATCTTCTAGGAGAAAACACTGGAGACATTGACTGAGGGTCCTAGGTAAACCTGACAAAAAACGTCCAGAGATTCTTGGTGGCTCTGCAGAACATACTTTTCCTATCATGTCAATCATTAATTTCTCCATCCTCCAACACCCTTTTTCAACTTTTCTAGCCACTTGTGTTCACACCTCTTCTCCCCTGTGGCTCAAAGACTGAAGAGACAGCAGAATTTTAAGAGGGTCATGCCTTTCAAGCATCAAAATGCTATTTTGCTGACAAAAGAATGAAAACAATCAGTACAGTGCCTCCTACAAGGCCTTACCAGATTACCACAGGGCCATCATAACAGACCATTGTAATCTCTGTTGATGCTTGCATCAAAGATAACAATGCTACTTGTATTCAAAGCCACTTTGCCCCAGTTGTTATGGCCTTACATACAATTTCACTTATAAAGATAAGTGTAGCAAGTACTTTATAGATGGTCTAATACTTTATCTTGGAAATGTCAGATCCCACTTCCCATTGTGTCATGTGAATTCCTGGATGGAAAACAAAACACATTCCAAAATGTTCTTCTCACATCATTTTAGTGGCATTTACCTTGTTTGCTGGGAAAGGAAGGAAGGAAAGGATAGAAAGGATGGAAAGTACTTTTAAAAAAATGTTATGAAAGCAGATTTTATTATCCTTAAAACAGAGTGATGATCTAGGGTAAAAATAGAAATAAAGCCTGTCTTTATCAAGAAAATTACTATCCACATTTCAGCACCAATGTATTTCAGCAGTAGAATAACCAGGCTTGTGATGTTGGTGGAATGCAGGTTATGGTGAACACAGCTTTTTTTACCATTGTTATGAAAACCTGGCACAAAACCTGAAACCCATTTGAATTCTCTCCCCTTAACAGCTTAACACCCACCATGTAAGACTGCTTTTGAGTACAGAACCCCTATAAGACTAAGCCTTTCTCATTATATTGAGACCATATCTGGAAATTGATAGGATACAGGATAACTGTGCCTGAAGTTTTTACAAAAGTACAAGAGGAAGGAGATAAAAAGTCAGAGGAAAGAAGAGTTTGGAAGCAGGAGCAGCTTGTCCTGTGCCTTGAAACCACCTAGAGAACTACAGCAGTGCAGAGATGAGGATGGGAAATTCCAGCTATGTGATACCAAACTCTTGTGCCACAGGACACACAGGCAGCCAGCACAAACTCAGCACAGTGGAAAAAAAAAAGAGAGAGAGAGATAAATAATGCAGAATCTCACCTTGGCTGTTAAACTGAGTGTGGATATTTCATTCTTTGTTGGTGGTGTTTTGGTGTTTTATTTTTTATTTGATTTGGGTTTTTTTCTCTTGCTTTGAAACCAGATAGTTTAGGTTAAGAAACAAGCTCTCTGTACACTGTTTGCTGCATGTACCTCCTGCTTTTCTGTCCAGCTGTGAAAAAATGCAGAAACTAACATTGGAGCTTTCAGCAGTATTTTGTGCTGAAGTACTTATTCTTCATCCTTACTCATCACTGTACAGCAACAATTTGAAAACAAACAAGCAAACAAAACTACCCCATCACTGTAAGAGACAAAGGATCTATCACCAAGTAGCCACCATTTGATTTTAACCCCCATCAAGGAAGTCAATGCCTGTGTTATGAGTTTACTAACAATACAATAACAGTATAAGTGTTGCCACTTAGGAAAGCAATGAGCTGTAGCAAAGTCACAGGAAGCAAAGGACAGAGGAGCTTCAGGCTCATGGGAGCAGCATAATTACACTTCTGCACTTAGAAGTGTAAATCTCTTTAGAAAAACAAAACAACAACAACCACAGAAAATCAACAAGCAAACCAAACCCCAAGGAATAGATATATTAAATTTCAGAGGGATACTGCTATATCCCCACTCACCTATGTTTCCTGTTTTCTTGATTTTTTTGTTGGTTTGTTGTTGTTTTTTTTTAATGTTTGTTTAATCAGTCTGCATCATAAGAAGTCTGTAATCTAAAGGTGGAAACACTTCCCATGTGAAAAATCCCTTATGTTCACTTAAAGGTGCACAGGTTGTCAGGATGTTATGTTGGGAGAAATATTTCTTTTGCCATAGATTCATTTTATGATTCTTACAAGCTGAGGAAGCTTCATTAGATAATAAATGTCCACTTTTTTGATAGATGTCACTAGAGAACTAGAAACACAAAGCTGTAACTCCAGAACAAATCTGTACACTGCAAACAGTGTTGCCCAGGACACTCATCTTAAAAAGACAGCACAGAGCAGCAAAAGCAAATGCACCTTTTCTTCTGGGAAGACACCCTTAACTCTGAACACTTTTAACAGCTTTCTTAGAAGGATCAATTCTTTCACTTTTTCCTCAGTTAGGTGGGACTGATATTCCAAAAATTACACCAAATCAGCTTTTCCTTAAGGCCTTGAAAACTCTTCTGTTCAATGTACAAAATAATAAACTGGTTCTTAAGCAGCTTGGATTTCATCACATTTGTGAAAATCTCAGTTCTGACAATATTATATATTGTAGAAGAGATCAGATAACAGACCACAATGATTCAGGAGGTAGTTATGTGAAGCATCTTTGCCTATTCAAATTGTTCTAGCCAAAAGATTACACTAATAACAAAGATTTATGATCTAAACTCCCTTTTCAGTCAGTCATGTTCAGCATTAGAGACAAATATAAAACCTGTTTTCTGCTGTTACCAGGCTTTGCATACAGCCAAACCTGCTTAATGGCATGTCCCTCATGATACCTGGGTCACTTGGTGCACACATGACAAAGCCATGATTATTCCAAGTTCCAAAGTGACTGTGGTATCCAAAACCAGGCACGGCTCTGCCCACCTTACTTGCAGAGTGGAACATCTCCCTTATGAGGAAAGGCTGAGGAAGCTGGGTCTCTTTACCTTGAAGAAGAGGAGATTGAGGGGCCACCTCACTTATGTTTATAGAGATGTGAGGGCAAATGTCAAGAAGACAGAGCTGGGCTCTTTTCCTCTTTTCAGTGATGTCCAATGACATTACAAGGAGAATGGGTGTAAGATAGAGCATAGAAGGGGAAAAAAAAAACTGTGAGGGTGACAAAACACCAGAACAGGCTGCCCAGAGAGGTTGTGAAGTCTTCTCTGGAGACATTCAAAACCTGCCTGTATGCGTGCCTGTGTGACCTGCTCTAGATGACCCTACTCCGGTAAGGGGTTGGAAAAGATAATCTTTCATGGTCCCTTCCAGCCCCTAATGTTCCCTGATTCTGTGAAAGCCAGGAGGGGATTTGAACATGCCCAGTTCTCCTATAATCTGAAACTAGAATATTTACCTTATGCAATATCTTTATCCAGAAGCCCCAAGGTTAGTAAACTCCATTAGCAACAGGTAGAGTTGTACTCCTAATGTTCAATTCTATAGTGAACTTCAATATCAGAGAGGCAGCATCACTACTGCTACCAAAACATTAACTGGAACGGGTCTAGTGAGAGAAATCTTATCCCTGAAACATGACACTTTAACCATGTCAAGCCACAATCCCTTTCTGTTGGGCTTTTGACAACAGAGGACTTGCAACAAATGGAACCATGGTGGCTGATAAAGCCACACTGCCAAGAATCAGCAACACAGCTACGCAGATACATGCTTAAAACTGCAGCTGCATGTCACCTAAGGCAAGAGCAATGTAATTAATTTATTGAAGCATTAGGCCAAATTTGCTATTTATCTTTTGCAACAGAGGACATTACAATGTCATTGCAAATTCAACTTTGCCCTCATGCTTGTACCATTCCACAACAGGAAAAGAGGCAGAGACCTCTGTTAATACTATGAAATTAAATAGGGTTTATCACTTGTCTTCTTCAAAAGTCCACATGCCTTAGTATTCTATGTCTTCCATGGTGCTAGAAAGTAAGCTTTGTGCTTTTGTTTTAATGGGTAAGCCACTGATGCCAAAGACAAGAAAACCTTCAGTGTAGCTAATAAATTAATAAGGATTTCTCTGAATAAGAAAAGGGCTACTGCTTTAAACTAATAGCTGTACAAATAGAAATGATAAATCATGACTACCCACATCCATGCTTCCTACTTACACTCTCCACTGCTTGTCATTGCCCTTCTTTTTATTTCCCACTCAAAGTGTAGCTCTTTTGATATCAAAGGATGTTGTGAATAACTTTATTTCATTACACTATTCTAAAGACTTTTAATGTAGGCCTTTATATAACCTCACACATGTGCATAATAGAATTACAGGGAATAAGTTCCATATGAAACATTAGCTATATTTCTTATGATTTTTTTTCTTTTAGCAGAGATTCAGACATTAAACATGAGAGCAACAGACATTGTTTTAATTCTTCATTGTGTAAGGAAAAAGAATCAAACTTTTGCCTTTGGTTGAGAAAGAATTTTTTACATACTCCCTCCCTGCAGTCTCTTCATTGCAAAGCCAAAAAAGGATTTTAAATAGACAAAAAGAAACCACAATTATATGGAGTGTGTCATTGATAAATTCCAGGGGAGTATAACAAGCTAGGTAGTCACATACCATCAGATCTAGCTGTTCAAAATGTTAAAATTCTAGCCAAGATTAAGCTGGAATATTTGTCCACATCAGCCCTCAGGATCGCATTTAACTTTTAAAAGACTTGATCTGACTCCAGATTTAGACTTTAGCAAAGTACTTCTTTCAAGAGAGCATTTTTACACAGCAGTCTATCTTTAAACATGTGCTTAAGTCCCTTGAAGTCTGTAACTACAGATAGACTGAGAACAGGGACAAGTCTTTCATTTCATGACAGCCTTAGTTTTGTGTAATTTTCAGTTAATCCTAGGCTTTCTGTTTCCAAAGCATTTAGACCTGAGTTGTGCTGACATGAGTGTCTCTAAGAGTTTTGGAAGGGGACATTCCTGGAAAAGCAACAACTTCTCTCTTCCCCATTCCCTCAGAAGAAAATAAATAAGGAAATAACAGCAACAAAACCTCTGCATATCATTAGAGTGTGCTCAGATGTTACAGAACTTTTTAACCTTTCTTCTGCATGACATCTACTTTCTGCAAGTCACCTGATTCATTGACCAACTACATCGGAAATGATTTAATTATGGATAGCTGCCTGGCTTTTAAACGGACCAGTGGCTTTTAAATGGACCAGTGGCTTTTAAACGGACCAGTGGCATCCTGACCTGCATCAGGAATGGTGTGGTCAGCAGGAGGAGGGAGGTCATTCTGCCCCTGTACTCTGCACTGGTTAGACCACACCTTGAGTACTGTGTTCAGTTCTGGGCCCCCCAGTTTAGGAAGGACACTGAGATGCTTGAGTGTGTCCAGAGAAGGGCGACGAGGCTGGTGAGAGACCTTGAGCACAAGCCCTATGAGGAGAGGCTGAGGGAGCTGGGATTGTTTAGCCTGGAGAAGAGGAGGCTCAGGGGTGACCTTATTGCTGTCTACAACTACCTGAGTGGTGGTTGTGGCCAGGAGGAGGTTGCTCTCTTCTCTCAGGTGGCCAAAGCCAGAAGGAGAGGACACAGCCTCAGGCTGCGCCAGGGGAAATTTAGGCTGGAGGTGAGGAGAAAGTTCTTCACTGAGAGAGTCATTGGACACTGGAATGGGCTGCCCAGGGAGGTGGTGGAGTCGCCGTCCCTGGGGCAGTTCAAGGGAAGGTTGGACGTGGCACTTGGTGCCATGGTCTAGCCTTGAGCTCTGTGGTAAAGGGTTGGACTTGATGATCTGTGAGGTCTCTTCCAACCTTGGTGATACTGTGGTACTGTGATATTAAGAGAGAAAAATAAAGGTCACATGACTCTTCTTTCTGTTTATGATACCGCAGAAAGAAAAATGTGCAACAAGGTACAAAAAGTACATTGCTGAGTAACCTCTGAGGTGTATAATTCATACAGTTCTGAAGGTTCTCCTGAGTTACAAGTATCCATGTCCACATGAGCTCTAAAGCATGACTTTGTGTTTGGCCGTATATATCCTGAACCCTTCAGGATCCATCCTGCAAATTAAGGTTTGAATAAATGCCTCTAATATACAGTGCTTAGTCTGACCAGTGAAGCTGACTGTTAGGTAAACTGTTAGGTACTAGCAGAGCTTGGAACCTTAATCATATTTTCCAGTTACATTGCAGGGAAGTCCAATGATTTGGTTAAGGATAATATAATGCTATAAACTTAAATACCACACCCATCACTCTGATAGTCAAATTGAGTCAATGATTCAACCCAGATGGGAATCCAGGTTCTTCTTGGCTTATTGTTATCTCTTCTGCCTATTAAGGCTGTGTGACTTCCATAAATTATTTTGGAGTTCACGTTAAAAGAAAATAAATCCACATGATGTTAAATGCTGCCTCCCAGCTGTAATGCAAACTGGAATTTTGGACTATAGCACTGTTCCCTGACTCATCCTGGATTCCCTCCATGTGACGTTAGATCCATCTAAACTGAGAAGGGTGGAATAGAAGGGCTCTTTATTTTTTTTCTTTGCTTGCTTTTTTATTATCACCCACTGTCAGATAACACGTGGATGTTCACACAGCATGTCTGTAGGATGTGAAAAAAAAACCACAATGCCAGAGAGGAGCCTTTCTGAATACACAAGAACAGAAAGAAGATAAAAGGGCTCAAGATATGTACAGAAATAATTAAAGCACTGCCTCACTGACATTGCTAAGTTTAAAAAACATAAAGCTCAGACAGAAACGTTGAAGTGGGAAACTGTGCTGAGAAATATACCAAAAATGCAACACTATTAAAAAATAAAAGATTAAAATAGTACACCTGTGTAGCAAAAATTTGCTTCATACATTTTTTTAGATACAGGCACCACACTTCACATTTAATGGGCATGGCTTTGCTATGAACTTCTCCGTTGCTTGTTTGTACTTGGAGAAAATCCAGCAAGCAAGGAAAACAAACACATCACACGTTCAGTGTGTCTATTTGATTTATGGTGCTCAGCAAGCACCTTAACCATTTTCCACGGGTTAAAAAGACAATGGCCCAAATATAGCTCTGGCTATCCCACAGGCTGCCTTGCCAAGAGACAGCAGTGGGAAAGCCTGCTTAACCAGCATTGAAGGATTCCCTCATCTAGGAAACCTCAAAGAGAATAGAGGTGGCTCAGTGACCAGTTTCAGCACTGGGGGTTTCAGCCAAAGAAGTGCTGGCTTGTGCTGGAAATCCAGATAATTCCCAGATGATGAGTCAGCCTCTCTGAAGCCACAGGTAAAAGGTATGTCTACATTGCAGTGGTGAATGGTGAAGACATACTTGAGATTACTTCTTTTAACAGAAAAAAAAAAAAAAAAGAAGAATGAAGAAAAAAGCAAAACAGGGACTCAAAAAGAATCCAGAAGTATATCATTACTTCAAGCACAGTAAGCTGATGCTCACAGAATTGTGTTGACTGATTATGACCTTCTGTAAATTAAATTGTAAAGATCTTGACTATATGGGATGTTTGTACCTCCACTTGTTCTGTGATGGAATAGAGATGCTTAATATATTCCTTCTGCTAGGACCAAAATAAGGACTGGGTTTGTTATGAATGTTTCATTCTTTGCCTTTGCTTTTCAATACCTTGGTGTTTACAGTGTTAATGTGGTTTAACTATCATTATTTAATCTCTGAGTGATAATGATGTAGTATACTCAGACACTTTAAAGGGCTCTTTCCCAGTAAACAACATTTATTTCCATTTAATATTCTAGCTTAATTAAAACTCTTTTTTCCTAGGACCTTGTTTCATTCAATTCAATTTCAAAATCCCAGGAGAATTTCACAAGTGCAGTAAAATTTGCATAAGGAATGCAGTAATATCTATAGTGATAACATCACCTCTCAAGAAAAAAAGAAGCAAAGAAACAAACAAAAATGCAAATCAAACAAAAGCAAATCCATTGAGAAGTAGAGTGACATCAACACTATAACAGTATTTTAAAAGGTTGGCTGATGACACTACTTGCAGTTGGAAAGAAGCAGGAAAAGGCTTGGGAATGGGGTCCAAAAGAGGTATCACTCTTCTGTGGATCTGACAGCAGCTACTCTCTAAGACAAGGCAGAAGGCAAGAACATGACATTATATCTTTCTGAGATTTAGTCACTTAACTCAGCACTACTGAAGGGCACTTCTCTCTTCCTGAGATTATTGTCCTCAATGCATCTTACCCGAGCTCTTGTAACTGCACTCATTTTCAGATTTTGAGATGCAGCAGAGGATAGTGGTGATGCTGCTATTTCCATTTCTGGCTAAAGCACTCCATGAGCAGAGCCCACATACTGGGTGTGGGAGATTTTGGCTCAAAACACATCTGCCTGGTCTGAAGCACATCTCTCCAGCGCTTTGGCACTGCACCCAACAGGGTGTCTGCTCTACTGTCCATACCCTGAGAATCCCCATTGAATTGATCCAGTGGTAAGAAGAGGGAAAGTAAATTAAGTTCCTGGAGCTCAGGCCAGTCTGGATGTCCAAGCCAAAATAAAGTTCAAATAGGAGTGAAATCAAGCTGCTCAGCCTGATCAAGTCTGAAATGCTTCGATTTATGAAGCATTTCAGAGCAGGACTTATTTTGGAAACTTTAAGACAAAAAAGGTGTGACACCTGCAGAATTTAAGTACTTGTGTTTCACATTAAGACTACAATTATGGATGAAAATATCCAGATTCTTCTTTAGACAGCAATTTAGACACCCACCTTTCCACAGATTTTGTAAAGACCTTGGTCCTTACATACCTTGAAGATGATGATTAGTAGTAGTTTTCTGGATAAAGCACACAACAAACTAAACTAATGAGAAGGAAAAGATTAAAATCATATCAATTATACTAGTACGGGTTTGGGGGGCAAAAAAGTCACATTGATTTTCTGTATAGCAAATTACCTCTTAATGGTTGTGGAACTAAGTCTCTGTATTGCTTCTCTAGAAGTACAGTGAAAAAAAAAAAAAACAAAACTAAAAAAGTAGGTGACATGCTAAGATTCTTGTGAAAGTTCTTGCCTGCATCTTTAAGGCCTCTGTCAGAGCCACGGATGAGGTGTTTGGTCGCTGCTTTCTCAGCAAAGTGCTCTCTGGTCATGGCCAGGCTGCTGCCCCATTGATCTCTATTGTTCTTGGACAAATTTTCCCGTTTCAAAGCAAAGTGAAGGCTTTTTTCTTTCCTTCTTTCTTTTTTTCCTCCCTTTTTTCTTCCCCAAAAGAAACAGAGGTGGCTGCTGTGTGCTTCTTCAGTACACGGCCACCAATTACCTAACGCCCTCAGGAATGTTTCCCTTCTAGAACCAACAATTTTCATTTTATAATATCCCTTGCAAAACAAGCAGCTTTACCACCCTCTGTGTTATTCCACAAAGCAAAGCAGAGGTTGTCAGTGTGAAAAGAATCATTTCATGTCAGTGAGCACCCCAGGCCAACCAGGTGCTCTGCAATTCCTAGTGATGGGACACGTTCAGCATAGTTGCGCTCATGGCAGTGCTGGAAGAATGTGAGGAAAGGAAAGAATTTTACCACAGCTCCGGACGCAACAGTTTTGCTGATGAACATGGGCTCATTATGCCCACGCCGCCCTTCCCATCGCCCCGAGACACCTCTGTGAAGCAGAAGCAGGCGCAGGGGTGCCGGAGCTGAGAGACCGAAACACCTTTCCCTCCGCCTGCACAGCTCCTACCTCCCCAGCCTTTAACTCCCGCTCCTCAAAACGGTCGCCTCCTTCTCTCTAGGTCCCCAAACCCACCTCTGCTACGCTCCCGCTTCAGAGCCCAGGGGTTTTCCCAAGCCCGAGCACCTCAGCACCTCGGTAATAGCCAGGCAGGTGCCCCGGAGACCACTGCCAGGTGCCGGGCTCCGGCACCCGCCCCGCCGCAGCGCCGTCGGCTGGCGGGACACAGGCGAGCGCAGGGTCCGGGACGAGCAGAGGGGTTTCCATGCACTTTTACACACACACCACACACACACACACACACCCGCACTCCTTCCCGCGGTGGTAGGAAAGCTCCAGCGCGCAGTGGGGTGAGCAAAGCCGCGGGGGCCCCTCGGGGGCTGGCTGGTACCTGCCGGGGAGCCTGAGCGGCTGCGAGGTGCGAATTGAGGCCGGTGCGGGGCCGGTCGCCGGGGTTTCGGAGGCGTTGCGAGAGAGGCGGGCTCCTCCCCGGCGGCAGCAGCGGCGGAGGGTCTCGCTCCTTCTGCGCGGAGTGTCAGACTTTCCCCTGGCTTCCCTTCCTCCATCCCCGCCACCCCTTTCCACTCCCTCGCACGCACATGCACACCCCTCCAGCAAATGGGCTGCTTCGTGTGCGTGTGTCAGCTCAGATACACACCCACCGCTGCTGCTCGCGGCGCGGGTCACAGCCCCGGCCACCAAGGCGCGGAAGCTCCGTGGAAGGCAGCGAAGTGCACAAACAGACTGTGGAGCAATTTGCTCATCCTGCTGGGACCGGACACCCAGGGACCTCGTGCTCTTGCACTTTCCCCTGACCCACAGCCTCTCCTCCGCTGTATCACACACCTGTGACTTCGCACAGGAGGCATCTCAACTTAATACTGTGGTCACCCCGTACAGGTTCTGGTCCACTTACATTATTTCCGTTACAGATTGTCAGTGTGGCTGAGCTGCAGGTCACTGGCTGCTAAGCTGGGAGGGAGGAAAAAAAAGGCAGCCAGTTCTCCACACTCGCTGATAAGAAGGCGGCAGCTGGGCAGTGGCCCAGGGCTAGGGGCTGGTGCATGTTTAAGAGTAGCCCACATGCAAAACTGTAGCTGCCAGTGATACAACCCTTTTTGCATTTATTTGTTTTGCCCGTGGAATGTGCTACTCCAGTGGTTCTCCAGCTTTTGCATGCTGCAGACCGCTTCCTAAAAGAGAGTTTCTCTCCTGGACCAACCCACTCCCACACCAAACCCTTCTCTCCAGCACATTTTTTTCTGTGGTTGCCTGAGGAAAAGCCTTTCTGCCCGCAGGCTGAGAGACACTGAACTCATGGCACAGATAATGTCAGACACTTCCAGACAGGACACACTGGGGTTCTTTTAAAAACTGTGTTTCCCTTAGTGAAGAGCTCAGATTGAAAGTCATTCAGCTGCAGACTCAATTGAAGAACAGACCCTGACTTGCTCCTATGGAAGAGCAGCAGAACCAAAGAAGCCTAGACAGATACATTAGTGTTTGTGCCCTGTTACTCACCTCAGCAGGACTTCATCTTCACCTACCAGTCACATAGAAGTCAGGTGGGTGGTCTGGGTATATAGGATAGGAACTGAATGTGTTCGTGTATTCTTTTCTTAGTTCACCAGAACCCAAGTTTACTCTTTCTTTTTTAATTTTCTTCCCCCCCCCCCCCCCTCTATTTCTTAAATGGTATGTAACTACAGTACCAAGCTGATGATGCTTTTATAAACCCTGTACATAGAGATATACAGACTCTACTTGTCTACATGTGTCTTAAATTCCCACAAAATAAATGAAGGAATTTAAAGACAAGCTGTTTCCTAGTGGTCATTGTCTTCTGCTGTTTAAGGCCTTCAAAAGGGGAGTTTATACCTGATTTTCCATATTCATTCCACTCTGATCAGTAAAACTTTACATCACTTCAATCTTTGGATGAAGCTGCTCAATAAGAATATCGTTGTAATTGACTTGATTAGAGACCAATCTGTGTCCTAAATTCCTGTAGAACTATTCTTGCACTTTACCATATACCCAAATACTCAATGAAATCACATTTTGCTGGTAATCACTTTCTGCACCAGAGAAAAAGCAAAGCAAGCTGATGGAAGAAAATTGCTCCTGATCTCTTACACATTCACTAGAACAGCAGAATTGGGCTTTAAATTATTCTGAGAACATGGGTCCTTGTTAAAAAAAAAAAGAAAAGAAAAGAAAACATGATGAATAGTACTGCTTGCCTCATGTACTAGACATGTTTCAGACTCCTATGGAAATGAAATCAGTACGAATGTCCCATTTTTCTCATTTGTGGTACCAGACTCTTGTATGAAATGTAAAAGAAATAGGTTTGGAAATGGCAGTGGTTTTATTTTAATTGCTAGTTTTCTTGAAAATCATGAGAACACTTGGTGGTTTATTATTATTATTTGTTTCTTTGTTTTGTTTTTGTGGTGGTGGTTTTGTTGTTTTGTTGTCAAATAAATAGCAGGGGATTCATCTTTCAAGAATTGTACATACAAATTTGTGAAATAATTAAGCTCTTCGTTTTTGACTGAAGTGGAAGAAACCAAGAAAAGAGGATGCCCTCTTGTGGTTGTTGAATGAAGACCGAGAAAGTAAAAATTCTGCAGACAGCAGAACGTGAACATGTCTTTTTCTTGTTAGTGTGGCTGCAAAACAAAGCTACACATGGTCATGCTATGGACATAGGATGAGGAGAAGCTCACCATCTATACAGTGTCATTATAAACGATCATTTGATGCATTCTTTGGTGGTGTATTTTAAACCACCATTCAGAAAATCTTGGAGTAGATAAGCAGTTTTCCTGAGTGGAAGAAATATTCCATGAATTCTTACATACATTAATTTTAAATGTTTTGACTGTGGTTTCTTTTGGGTTTTTGTTTCTTTGGTTTTGGTTGTCCTATCATTTGCTGAGGGGAAGAGAAGTTGATAAATTCCACATCTAGCATCCTGAGAAACTGTTCAGATTTCCTATAAAGCTGAATGCCTCATAAAAGAGCACAAGTTGAACATCGGATATCTGCATTGTTCCTTTCTCATCAAACACGAACAAAATGACCAAAAAGATATTTAAGACCAAACTAAAATTATGAAGGGAGGTGAGCTGGTTTTGTTACTTTGTGTTCCCTTCCTTTTTCACTTGGTCATAAATCCAAACACTGTCCAGATACTGTAATGCCAAACTGACATATTTCAGAGAAAACTATTTTCATCTGAGATAAATGATCAAAGTAGTTAGATGGTCTTTTAATAAAGGCTGTGGGAAATATATGAGATGGCAGCATGCTGCCACACTTTTACCTTTCTGCTAAGCACTATTACTCCTTCTGTAAGTAGTGACAGAAATGCCTGCACTACTATGTAATGTTGTGGCTTACATCTTAGGGGGAGAGAATGCTTTCTAAATGTAAGGCTGAAATGAATCTTGTCACTCTCCTCCAATTGAACAATTGTGTTTGAGGTCTTTGAACCTGTTCATGTCTTTGAGATCCTTTTAGAAAAGAATCTTTACCTCTGGAAATTTGCAAGGGAGTTTCCCAATCTTTACTGACAAGACCAAGAAGTCGGGTGTTGGCTTGCCAACCTAGATGGCTTGAAGTCCAGCAGCGTTTATTTCCAGCCAGCTGTCCCTGGCTCCACTCCCAGTAACAAACACAAAAGTGTCAGAGATGGAGCAACTTCTGTACCAGGTAAGTTATATCAAACCTCTGAATCACAGAACTGAGTTGTTTTCATCTGCTGGATTGCAAACTGGAACAGTGAAGTAGCTGCTTGCATATGCACGGAAGCTACTCATCCACAAGTGGGGAAACCTTTGTAAGGATGAGGTGGGGAACAATCAGCTAGGGGCAAAAAAAACCTCATCCAGTCAACCTGAAGTGACATGTTGGTGATGTGTTTGTGACTCATCCATCAAATGTGCCTCCTTGGGTAGGATTAAGCACTAAGCTCCTACAATTACTGTGCAAGCATATTGGCAGGCTAGGTCCCACACTTGCAATCCACTCAAATCAGACACTGCCCAAGAATTTGGATCTGAAGACAGCAGGCGTATATCCACTGGACTGACTGATCCCAGCTGTATAGAGGAGACAATGTTAATATATGTATGTCTAAATTACTCAAATTCAGTTACTACAAAAAGTCAGAACTTAGTCATAAAGGATCTGACCTTGTATTACTGAAAGTGTTCAAATTACATTGAAGTTCACAATGTTGAATTTCATTCGGCGTGTTGCAGAATTAGATACAAATTAAGCAATGTTTCATCTCAGGGACTTTTTTTGCCACTCTTTAGTCTCTGTCCTCTTAAGACTTTCACTATCTCATGAGGCACCTTCAATTTCCACTGACTTCAGGTCAGTGCCTTGGTGCAGAGTTCATGTGGAATATTGGCCCAAATATGATGAGAAGAAAAAAAAACTGTCTACAAATCATGGCTGGGATATGAATTCAGTCTCTATGAAATAAATAGCATGACAACACAAAGTTTGTTCTATTTCCATTTGTATCTTGCATAGTAAAGGAAAGTAACTAGTGAGAACTAAGAATCCTATGTATTTTATGAGTCAGACAAGAAATTATTTTCATGGGGAATTGACAGAAACTCACTTTCCTGCTTTGTAATAATTACATTTCACTATTTTTAAAGAGGGGAAATTCTACCTCCTGTTTCTGTTTCCAAATAAGCCAGTAGATGAACTAACTGGTTTAAGACATTATCCTGTCCTCACTGAATGGAAATGACTTGCTATTGATTTATTGGCTTCAGCACCAAACAGAGAAGGATAAGAATATAATCAGGTTTGAGTTGTGTCCAGAGAGCTCCAGTTCCTCTCAGCAGTGGCTGTAGCAATCAAAAAAAATAACCCCACCTCATTTTAATAAAACATGAGTGCTTTCACAAGAAATGATTCCATTTATTTTCTTATCTCAGAACACAGGATATCTAGTTCTGTTTATCCTTAGTATGAACAAATCTTTGTGCATGCCTGAAAGACACTTTTTTTTCCCCAGTGAAAATATGTACTTGTGGTTAACAGAAGACAAATATCCAAGCAATGCTGCTATAGACATAAATGTTCTTTCTGGCTCTGAAAGACAGCTTTGTCCAAAACACACTTTATTTATTATTTATTCTTGGCTATTTTTGTTTCCTACCCTACTTAGGGCAAACCCTAGCTCTAGGTGATCACTTTGCAAGCAAAATAGTGTTAAATGGAACCACATGCTTTAATGATTTACATCATACATTATGTGGGCTCATGTTCACTGTCCTCAATAAATCACTATTTTGATTGTATTAAGAGATTGTCTTCAAAAACTATAAACATTAAGCTTGTTAGAGATTCATCAGCAAGAATGGATTATTGTTAGTAGCTTATGATAATATACTACTGGCCAAGTCAGTACAAAATTTGACTGGAAGATGGGAGTTGTCTGCCCTGTCAGAGGGCTGGAAACAATAACTTAATATAGGACTCTTGTTTTCATGCTCCTTCTGTTCTGTGTTAGCATTTTCATTTGAATTCATTCATGAAACAGCTATGCAACAGGTTTGAAGAAAACGGACATTGAGGTTGAAGGTTATCCCATCGTTTCTAATGCAGACAGTCATATATTCAGGGAAGTTGTGGATTTGGGGAGTGCCAGAGGGAAACACTAAATACTGAAGTCTGGGTTTCTCTGTACAAGGAACCTAGCCTAGCCGAAAGAGGGTAGTGAGGCATCTAACACCCAGTAAATGGAAGCCAAATCCCAAAAGCTAAGCAAAGTCCCTGTAGTACACATCATTACCTTTTGGTGCATATAACGAAGTGAGTCTTTCTTGTGTATCACTCCCATTTACATCATTGTTGCAACCAGGTTTCACCACACTGTAACATCTCTCTTGTCTTTAGTCTATGGCCCTTCTAGCCAAAAGGGACAGCAGTTGTTACCAACATATGTTTTACAATGAATGAAGTGATGAATATTGCACTGATTGGTTCTCTCTGCAAGTAGTTCAGTCAGCTGGTGTACATATCCCAGACATCACTCATCAAAAATGTATGCACTCCAATCTTCAAATAAAGTTATTTCCTAAAATCTGGGTTACTAATCTTAGAGGCTCTTTATGCAATCAATAGAGATTGATGCCAAGCTGACTCTATAATGATGCATCCCATCACCTCAAAAGAAAAAGAAGTTTAAAAGTACTTCAGTTATGGAATACAGCTTCTTGCTTAGTGCTTTCTGTATCTTTCCTTTGACTGCAGAGGGAGCCTACATGTCTGCCTCTGAACATCTAATGTTAAGTGAACGAAACCCACCCTGAAGTAGTACAGCTGAAGCCAACATAATTACATACAAAGTGTTTTCAGGATCAAGTCCAGAGGTTATTGAGGACTCTGTTATGAAAGGTGCTATTCATCTCAGCATTATAACATGGAAACAGAGTGACCACATGTTGGCATTTCTTGTTGAACAAAATTACCTGCAGAACCTAACAGAAAGATATTCAAACCAAACAAACAGATTTTTAACTAATTCTGTTTATTTCTTCTTTCATTATAAATAATTTATTAAGTTTGAGACTACCTTTAATTCAGATTACTCAGCAATATTTCTAGGTATGGCTATGTCTGGCTGCTATTCAGACCTAAAACTTAAAAAGAAAAAAAAGATAAACTAATAAGCTTATCATCATTGAAACCATGTGCATTTATATAAAATGCTTACATGTTCAGAGGCTCTATCAGCTGAGAAGACTGCAGCTTGAACTCACATTAGAAGAATTCAAGAGTCAGCATTTGATATTGTAGTTTGAGTAGATAACTTCTTTTTGAGCAAACTGCGCATACAAAGTGAAGTGTGGTGTATAAATGAGTTTGATTAGCTGGTTTTTCACGTGTTCTCTTTCAGCCTTTCTCCTTTCAGTAAAGAGGGTTTTTGTCATTGATGGCAATGAGAGCAGAAGCTGAGGCCATAAGGAGCAAGCTGCAGGAAGTGAATGCTTTTGAAAACAAGCTTGCATGTCATGTGTATTTATATATGGAAAGTGTCTATATCTACTTAGTCGATGCATAATTACAGGTGCTTGGAGTTCCCAAAGAAACTAAAGTAATAGAAAAGCAAAATAGTGCTTTAGATTCAAAAGAGTACATTTTTTATAAATCAGGTACTTTTCAAAAGCTTTCTTCTGCATAGAAAAAAAAAATCAGTGTCATTTTTCCATTATTAAATATTGGTTAGGTCAACAGCAGTAAATAAATGGAAATTAACTAATACTACCTCTCACTGATAGCAATAGATATACTTTCATAATTCATTATTATTTATTAACGATTGCAGTCTAATCTACTTAACAGTTACACATTAGTGTCAGTGAGATAAGAAGACTTAGTTTATGTAGAGGAAGACTTTATGGCCAAAACTACAATTTGATCACTTATCTCTGACCTGACTCAGGAATTTCAGTGGATGATTTCTGAGCTCAACCTTCAACCTTGAGCTGAGCTAGAACAGATACAGAAAGAAAAAAATCAAATCCTGGGCTAAGAAACTAGAAGGAAGAGAAATCCCTGAAGAAATTATTCCAACAGCTATTAACCACAATCATTATTAAGATGACTGATTTTTAAAGTAGTGTTATAGCAAGCCCCATCATAGTATGTTTCATCATCCTGATTTTTGGAAGGCAAAGACACAATAGCAAATTATTTTGGCATCATAAGGTCCCTGAATACATGAGACCCTGTAGACCATTTACTAGACGTTAATATATTGTCGGCAAAACCAAAATACAGAGCAGATCCAGATGTACGTTAGGGAGCTCTGGGTTATGTCTACGCAGTACTAAAAATATCTCAAAAGTTCTTACTTTACTAGAGAGTATTTACATCTATCCTATGTTTGGATGTCAAAAGGGATCAAAGAATCACCCTATGATTCTTATTAAGATTTTCATTAAGAAAGAGAAAGGAACATGATTAAAAATCTGATCTTCAATGCAGAATAATCAAACACGAGTAAAAAAGTGTGAGGGGAACAATTTAAGTGATCTTTCACCATAGCAGCATCTGCAAGGTCATAAAGAACTCAAATGTATATTCAAGCTGTAACTTATGTGACTGAAGGACAGAGACTGATCTATCTTTCTACATTCTTCTAAAATGTGTATAACAGTGAGGACCACCACCAGGATCACTCTGTATTAGAGTAACTCCTTCCTAAAAGAGAACAAAAAATAAAAGAAAGAAAAAAGATTCTCATTAAATAAGGCATGTAAGAAAAAACAACCCCAAAACCCCACCTAGGGAAAGCACACTTTTGTATCTTCACTTCCTGTTATTCACTTTGTGACTTCTTTTATTCTCATTCTCTGAGACACTCCTTGGTCATGCAGAAAGCTTGATGCAAGTACAAGCCAAAAGTAAAGCACTCATTATGATCCAGTCACCTGAGACCAGCAATTAGTCCAAGAAGGGAAACAGGCACCTCCAATGAATACATGATTGTGTTCTAGAGAAGTCAGATTCCTTCTTTGGGGAAGCCCCGCAAAGAGAAACAATGGTGACTAGCTCATTGGCAGAATTTTAATCTTCAGATATGCAAAATCAGGTGAGAGGACTCTCACCCAAAGCTAACTCATAGGTGATTTTTTTTCATATATACAGCCATTCTACTTATCCTTTTTACTTATCCTTTTTTACAGGGCAGTTTCTCATTTCTGAGTGAAATCAGGCATATCCTAGGAAAAGAATTAATTTTGCTGTGCATTTGTATAACATCTGATAAATACATCTAACTCCTTTTGAAATCTTTAGTTATGGAATCATTAGTTATGTTTTATACATGTGTAAGTGGGAGCAATTTGAACTGGCAACTGCTTTGGAAAAAGAGAAAATTTTCACCCGTATAGTTTGCTGGCACAAGAACGTTTAAAATCAGTGTGTGTCTTTATTGATTAATGGTGGGTTCCTTTCTTTCATTTTCACAAACCACAGAATAATTAATTTAGAGAAATATTAATTTGAGATGTACATTGTCATAACTCTAGAGATCACCAACCAATTATATTCATGCAAATTAATTGTTTAGTGCTAACTCAAGGGTTTTTTTTTGTTTGTTCTGTATACATTTCTCTAATTTATGAACACTGTCAGTCTGAGTTATCAAAATCATTCTTCTGACTGTAATCTGAATGAAATTCAAGGCTCCTGTTAACAATGGTAGAAGGCTCTGACCAAATAAAAATGGTAAAATTCCAGAGCATGGCTTTGAATACTACAATTCACAAATGACATTAAAGATACCCATTCCTCACCAAACTCTCCTAAATCATAGGCTCGTCTATTTATTGTCAGTGAACAAACCCAGTGTAGCAACATGCTTCAAAAATGTTGGGACACTTGACTGCAAAATGAGTGACCAGTCTGCATGAGGAACTTTCACAAGCCTATAGCTTCTGGAATAGGACTGAATCCTCAGATTTGTCCCAGTGTTATTTGTTTTTATTTTCTATGGGGTGAATTTTAATACGGTTTTCTTGGCCTGTAGAGCCTGTTTGGAACTTCAGAACTTTGATATTTTTATTCATCCCTTGCACATAGCATCATTCATCTGCCTGGTTTTATAAGATGTTGGCTGTCTGAAAGCACAAAAGCTGTTTCTTTTGGCAGCATTGTTCAGGAGCTAGGTTTCAAAAGAGAACCATAGCTAAGGGATATGCACTTTGTGTACACATAGTATTTTGCTTTTCCAAAACTCCAGCAAATTCATATTGCAGGTGCAAGCTGTCAAAACTTCTGGTTCTTTCAATTCAACCCAGAGACATAACCATATGCTTATTTTTATGAAACATCAGTTACAAGTTCTTATTGTAAATTACATAGCCTCTGTTCTTTAGATGGCCTTTTATTTGTGTTAATTGAATCTAGAATTAAACTATAAAGAAAAACAGACTTGGCAAAGATCTAGGTGGTTTTTGGAGTGATTTGAAGCAACTTACTCCAAGGTTTTGTGGTGCCTGTGGCAGAAATAGGTTCTGTGCTCAATGCTTTATGGAGTATCTTTGGATGTGGATATAGATGGACATTTTTCTAAAGCAGTTATCCTAGCATTCACTGAAAAAAACTCTAAGCCTGCTTTTGTGATGCCACACCACTGATGAGCCAAAATGCAAATCGTACATCAAACCAGCATTTTGGTATGTACAATATCTATTAGCTGCAGTCCTTTCATATGCAGCCATCAGAACCAACAGAAATAGCTTTTGCACATCAAGCATCAAGCTTGTTTCTGCAATAGAACAAAGAGAGGTTTGGCAAACTCCACTTTAAAACAACCATTAAAATAATTTCCAAAAGCAGAAACACACACAAAAACAACCAAGGAAGATCCCTCTTGTGATGGTTTGGGTATTACCCACCCTCCCACACTTGGGAAAAATCACCCAGACTAGACTTGGCCAGCTGGAAGTTAAGGAATGAAGCTATATTTACAGCTTAGCACAATTTACAAGCATATATATACACACAAATATATGCAGTTATATACAAGATACATGTAATACAGAAACACAGTACCCCTCCCAGAAATCAAAGTTGCCAGGTGGGGCTCCTGACCCAAGTCCCCTTCCCCTTTCCCTCCCTTCAGAAATGACCATATCAACCCACCTGTATCTCACATGATAAAATTGAAGATCTGAGGTGAAATGTCAAAAAGACAACAAGAAGGTTAGAGGAAAAAGGGGTTAGGTTGGATGAGAGTTAGGGCAGAGACAGCCACGCAGACCACCAGAAAGAAGGGACAGCCATAAGTGAGAGCCTTATCTGTATTTTGACTATTAGTGTTTCTCAGCAGAGGAATGAGTGATATAGGGTACGTGGTTTTTTTTTGTTTTTTTCTTTCTTCTCACAGCTAAGGATTTAATTTCTCTCAGTAAAATATTCCAATTAGCCTCCAACCAGCACAATCCACCCCTTTGTATCACTCAGTGTTCTGCTAATGTAAAACAATATTTACACTAATGAATATCACAAGTTCAGTTCACACTTTGTTCCAGCTATCTCAGATGCAGGTGATACAAAAGCTCAGAAAACAGCAGTTTGTCTCCTCACAGATGAGATGAGAACAGGGACTCCTAGGTGACATCAGGTTCATGCTCATGTACTGTAGATTCTCTCATAGATTGTGTCTTATTGGATACCATGGAATACTCAGAACAGAAAACTCCTAACAGTTTTGTTACACTCTCTGAATTTAAACTCTCTCAGCTAAGGTTAGATTTCTCTGTGGAATACACTGGATTTCACCATTCTCCTGCATTACCCAGTAGATGTGACCAGGACCTTCAGCAGAAACCACCCCTCAGACAGGTCTCCCCTCATCCAAAGGAGAAAATACCCAAACAGTTTTCCCTAACAGATTCTTTTTCTGTACAACAGGAACTCTATCACCATCTACTGTTTGGACCAAGTCTGATTGTACAGGTCCTGCTCTGTTTACTGAACCTCTACTATTTACCAACCAGGTAGCTTGTGCTAAATGTTTGTCCCAGTTTTTTCAGAGTTCCACCCCCCATGGCTTTTAGGGTAGTTTTCAGCAAATCATTGTAGCATTCAATCTTCCCTGAAGCTGGTGCATAGTAGGGTATGTGGCAAATCCACTCAGTACCATGCTCTTTGGCCCAGTTTTTTACAAGATTGTTCTTGAAATTAGTGCCATTGTCTGACTCGATTCTCTCTGGAGTTCCATGTCTCCACATGATCTGTCTCTCCAAGCCAAGAATGGTGTTACGTGCAGTAGCATGTGGAACTGGATAGGCTTCCAGCCATCTGGTGCTCACCTCTACCATCGTTAGCATATACTGCTTGCTAGAACAAGAATGAGGTAAAGTGATGTAGTCAATCTGCCAGGCTTCACCATACTTGTACTTTGACCATCTCTCACCATACCATAAGGGCTTGATTCGCTTAGCCTGCTTAATAGCAGCACAAATGTCACAGTCATGGATGACTCGGGTGATAGCGTCCATGGACAAGTCAATTGACCTATCATGTGCCCATCAGTAGGTTGCATCTCTGCCTCTCAAAAATCCAAAAACATTCCTTTAATCTTCCTCTGCAGTAAATCAAACAGGAGGGAACCAAGCTTTGCTATCAAACAATGGTTAAAGCAAAAAGCAATAACAGGATTATCTCTCTTGCTGGAGGTAATCACAAGAGCCAGATTTTTATCTTAATCCATAAGAAATTCTATGAAAACAGAACAGAGATTCAGTTTTTAACACCTTGTAGTTTTTCAGGCAAGGACACGTTTTCTTAATTGTATATCTTAGTTGTTACTTCATACTGCTGGCTGTAATGGGTGAAGTGACAATACTGAAGGTGAGGAAGCATGGAAGAACATACTGTTATAAAAATGAGGCGAACTTGGGATGCACTAACAACTAAACTACATCTAGAGGGACTGAATGAAAGACACAGTTGTGGGAAGGAACATGTGTACCGCACTACTGGACAGAGATGAAGGTAAGAATTTCTGCCTTACAATCACTGCACTGTGAGCCACACTCAAGGTTGCTGCAGAAATTTACTTTGCATCAAGACACCTTTGTAGCACTCTTTCACCATAGATACAACTGAAGTAGAGGGATAGGAACTCAAAACCCTTTTTTTAAACAAGGAACGTCATAACCCCAGTGCATCACTGATATTCCTGCCCATTCTGAAAGGGAACATGGAAGATTAGAGGTCTGGAAAGTAATTAAAACATGACAGCAACCTCCAGGTAAAATACACAGGATTAGCTAAGTTTTAGTACTCCCTTGAAAACAACTGAGGTGAAGACTTGTGGTGGGCTGAACCTGAGATCCTGTGAGCCACAGGAGGGATTCTTCAACCGCTAATCTCAGCTTTTGGGGAATGATTCTAAACATCTTGGGTAGTCACATGAAACAGCAGATGATTATTCTCTCAAGGTCAGCCACTTAATTACATGCAGAAAATCTGCTCAGTTATAGCCAACTAAACCCATTGACCTCAACTTTTTAGTCTCACAGTATTTCTTTAAAGTGTAGCATCCTGTCCGTTAGTACTCAGGAATTAAAATATGATAGAACTTACAACTGTCATACTACATATGTTCTCCAAACAGCAGATAATCTTCTGGCAGACTCAAATTTGTGAAGGAAACTGTAGTACAAAATCTTCACATATTTTTCTTAACTGATACCCTACAATGGCACTAACATTTTTCATTCATGGTCTGATATGTGTTTTGAAAGATGATGTGTGAAAGTAGACTTAAGGTTCAGTTATACCATTTTTCAGTGAAAGCACCATTCACAAATGCCATATATTTTTCTAGGCAGAACTTCCCTTAGATTATTTTGCTTGTGTCTTTTTAGAGGAGTTCTTTCACCTTCCTCTGAAATGTAAAAGAAGTAGCATCTGCTGGAGCCAGGATGAGGGAAAGATTTGTTACAGCTTCAAAGAGGTGCCCAGTTTGGGAAGGACATTGAGATGCTTGAGCGTGTCCAGAGAAGGGCGACGAGGCTGGTGAGAGACCTTGAGCACAAGCCCTACGAGGAGAGGCTGAGGGAGCTGGGATTGGTTAGCCTGGAGAAGAGGAGGCTCAGGGGTGACCTTATTGCTGTCTACAACTACCTGAGGGGAGGTTATAGCCAGGAGGAGGTTGCTCTCTTCTCTCAGGTGGCCAGCGCCAGAACGAGAGGACACAGCCTCAGGCTGTGCCAGGGGAGATTTAGGCTGGAGGTGAGGAGAAAGTTCTTCACTGAGAGAGTCATTGGACACTGGAATGGGCTGCCCGGGGAGGTGGTGGAGTCGCCGTCCCTGGAGCTGTTCAAGGCAGGATTGGACGTGGCGCTTGGTGCCATGGTGTAGCCTTGAGCTCTGTGGTAAAGGGTTGGACTTGATGATCTATGAGGTCTCTTCCAACCTTGATGATACTGTGATACTGTAATGTTAAAGGAAAGAATTTAATTTCCTAGTCTTCATCATAAGACTTATAGTCAGGTTACTGAGGTTTATTTCCCTCCCACAGACTCTGGATCATTATCTGCAGGCCTTTAGCAACATAGTCCATTTCCTGTGCCTAACTTCCACTTTTAATTGATTTCAAAAGAGAAAGATACATGAAACAAAAGCAGGACATTTCTGATGGTGAATAAGCAAGCAACATGAACTTTATACAGGTGAGTCAAAAGGCCCTCTTTCAAAAGGGTAATTTTGTCATGAAGTAAATTAGTCTATATGTTATTGACCATGAGCAAAGAGAAGCTAGAACTGACCCTTCTAAAATTATCCACACAGTTACAGAAAGATAGCAACAGACCTTCAGTTCACTTAAATAACCCTCAATAATCCCTGCTATGCTACAACCTTCTGTTGATTTCTTGGCATGTCTTACAGCACTTTGGAACATATAATTCAGTTTCTTGGTGTTAAACAGGAAGGTGCTATTATTTCTATCATAAAGAACTAGAAGATGTTTATAGCCTACATCAAGGACAGACAGTGCCAGAGGGTTTACAAAAAGATGTAAACTCCCTCTGGGGCAGCCTTTGTGCTCTAGAGGACTTCTTTGTTCAAAGTACATCATGAAAATAATTTCCCAGCAATTTCTCATTTCACCAGTTCATGCCCTAAAATCTTAGCCCACATGTGAGGCCAGTGCTATTCCTAGTAATAGCTAGTCATTATTCAGGATCATCTCTACAAGAAAACATGCATCTTAAGGGCAATATATTAAAATGGTTACCATAAAAACACCCCAAGCAATCAAACACACACAAAAAATACATTGGCAGGAAAAAGTGACTTTTTCCTACTTAAGGGTGAAGAATCTTGCAATTTAACACGGAGAAACTCAGCCTAAGGAAGCCTACCCAGCACCTGTGAGCAATGTCAGAGCAATCATGAGTCTTAGCCCTACCTAGCCGGGGGGCCCACCAGGCCCCCCGGCCTTTGAATCCCCTCCACCATTCACCCAGTGATGCACCACAGAGGACTCACCGGTGATGATCCAAGGAGGATCCTTCTGCCCAATAGGGCAAGCTTGGGGCTTGCCTTCCCTGGGGCCACTTATAAAGGGGAGTGGGTGGGGGGGCTAAGTGGTGACACCTGGGGTGGGAGGAGACTCCAACAAGACCCAGGTTGAAAAGGGGAGTGGGTAAAGAGGGCAAAGTGGTGACACCTGGGGTAGGAGGAGACTCCAATAGAATCCAGATTGAAAAGGGGAGTAGGCAGGGAGGGTAAAGTAGTGCCACCTGGGGTGGGAGGAGACTCCAACAGAACCCAGGTGTTATGAGTTTGGGGGAAAAAAAGGGAGAAATGCATTGTGCAGGAGAGAAAGAGGTGGATATGGTGGAGAAGGGAGGGAAATGGAGAGGAGAGGAAAAGGATGGAGATGAGAACAGGAAGATGGAATGGTCTATTTGCAGTCATCTTGGATGTTAAATTGCACAGCAAGTGATCTGTGAATCTGGGCAGTCCTGCTTTCCTTGTATTTCTTTGCCTTTCTCACATTTGTCAGCTCGGCTTATTTTTTTTTACAGACTGGATAAATATTTTTGCTTGATGTTTTTGGAGATCAAGTTGAAGTATGTAACAAAATTATATACAAATCATTACTGAATAAAAGTCAGCAGTAAGGTTTTGTAACATTTCATCATGAACAGCAGTTTGCAAGTTATGCAGAGATGTCTACCAGGAAGCCAGAAACATGCTCTGATTTCAGCTTGGAGAAGAGAAGACTCCACAGAGACCTAATAGTAACCTTCCAGTACCTAAAGGTGGCCAACAAGAAGGCTGAAGAGGGACTGTTTACAAAGGCCTGAAGTGGCAGGATGAAGGGCAGTGGTTTTAAACTAGAGAAGAGATTTAGGTTGGATGTTAGGAGAAAGATCTTTACCGTGGCGGTAGCGGAGCACTGGAACAGGTTGCCCAAGGAGATAGTTGAGGCCCCATCATTGGAGATAGTCAAGGTCAGGCTCATCAGGGCTCTGGGCAAACTGAATTAGTGCAAGATGTCCTTGCTGACTGCAGGGGAGTTGGACTAGATGGCCTTTGGAGGTCCCTTCCAATTCAAATTGTTCTATGATTCTATGTTTTTTTGCATTACTGGAGTCAGAAAGAGAGATTTTGCTTAGGTGCTTTAAATTCTTAGATTTGATGAATATGGGTTGGTTTTTTTTTTGTTTTAAAATACAGAAGGGAAATAGTGTACTTGTTCTTTTTTTTTTTTTTATCAAACCTTTCTGTCAACATAGACTTCTGGAAGACTTTTGTACTTTGAGTCTCCTAGGTAGCTCTGATGATTTCTCTATTTCTGTGTTTCATTATGTTACATTGCCCCTTTCATGACCCTTAAGTGATGGTTTATTCTGTATCTGCTGTTTAGAACTAAAATACCCTAAAACAAATATCTAAGATGTCATAGTGAAGAATGAATCATGAGTCACTGAATTTAACAATAACTGTAGCAATTTTGGTTGCAGAAGTATTTTTTACTAGAGATGTAAGATTTCTTTTCATTATGAGTAGGGCATTTTTTTCTGTCTCTGTGTGTTACACACTAAATTTGCAGCTCAGCTGAATAGCAGATCCTTGGCTAATCTAACATATCGCAGCAGCATTGACCTCAGTGAAGCTGTGCTGAAACTTTGCAACGGACTTAAAGTATGAACTCTGCTGTGTATTGCACAATATCCTAGCACTGATGCCAAGTAATACACTGTGTTTTCTCCAAGAAACCAAGTGGTGAAATGATTTATTTTAAAAATCTATTAAAATCTATAAATTATTCATTTTCCATTGCAAGATTAGGTTAGACCTAAAGTACATTTAACATGTTAGTTTTGTATTTTACTGCCATAACTTAAGAGAGACAATTTTCAATACAGAATGGTTATTGAGTGTTAGCTATAGGCAGACCCTGCTTGGCATGTGAAATGAAAGCCATGAAATACTTTGGATGTGTCAATATTTTGCATCCCTCAATGTGGGGGTTACTTTGGGATTTTTTTTCTCAGAACAAATCAAAACATGAATTTCAGCAGCACTTTGGTTAACTTTAACTTCCTTGAGATTATCTTAGCCTTTTGTTCTTCATATTCATGAATGAACTGATATTTGAGCTATCTTCAGACCACTGGAATACTAAAGTGTACCAGTAACAAGAAGAAAACTCTATGTAACACACACCATTTTTCTTATGTAAATGCTTGGTGGCACTTGATCTGCTGTTATGACTCATAATAACATGGCATGTTTGTGCTAGTTTGAAGCTAGCTAGAATGTTTGGGTGAGAAGAACTAGATTACAGGCTGTGAAAAGAAA
This sequence comes from Pogoniulus pusillus, assembly GCF_015220805.1. NCBI lineage: Eukaryota > Metazoa > Chordata > Aves > Piciformes > Lybiidae > Pogoniulus > Pogoniulus pusillus. Next base: position 37,855,265 of record NC_087267.1, read on the forward strand.
ACAATGGTGATGTCTACTTCACTCATAGGCTTGCTGAGATGTATAAGAACAAGAACATAAATATAGATAACAGAGTGGCTGTCTGGGCTTTGGGCTGAACTTCTCTCTCTCTAACCTAACCTGCCATCTGTGTTAGTAATCCATCTGCTTCCTAACTCCCCTGGCCAACCTTCAAAACCACCTTAAACATAAGGCAAGATCTAGGTTAAGGTAGAGGAGTGGGAGTGGAAAGAAGGTAGAAGAGTGGTTGTGAGCCACTCCTGGGGACTCGGGGGTGGTGTTTCTGTATTACCTTTTAGCTTACATATTTCTATTTATAACTGTATATATTGTAAATGTCTGCTTGTATAATGTGCTAAGCTGTAAATACAAGCTTCATTCAATTTCCAGAGCTGCTGAGTCTAGTCTGGGTGATTTTCCAAAGTGATGGGGTAGGGGAGGGTGTAACACCCAAACCATCACAATATTTCAAATTAAAACCAGAGAAAGAAAATTACATTAAGGGTCTCATTTTATTTTGACTATGGGAACCCCCTCTCCTCCAAAAAATAAAAACCAAAACCAAACAAAACAACAACAAAATAATAATAATTTAAAAAAAAAAAAAACACCAAGAAATTAAAACTGTTGGAATCTGAAAAAAAAAAAATTTAAATGAGATTTTCACTGTCTGAACCCACTGTTTAGTTCCAGTCATGGGTAGCAGGGGTAGGTTGCAATTTGTGGACTCATTAACCAGGAAAGGGAAAGACATCCACACACATTGTTCATGATATTGTTACCACAATCAGGTGTTATCAGCTGCCACTCTGCTACCTCACTGACCTACTTGGCTAAAGGAACTGCACCAAGCACTATTCATAAATGTATTTTTTTTTTCAGTCAACTGTCAGTCTCCATTACTTAAAGGGTAAAAGAAACTCTACATATATTTACCCTGCTGTGCACTACCAAAATACAGAAATTCAAATAAAGTAGAGACTTGCTGAGAAGTCCTGCAAACTTCTGTCCTTTATTCCAAATAAAACAATGTGTAAAATTATATAAAACAAATTAAATTATATATGGATGGCTTGCCATTTTTCAGCCAGTGGGACACCTTTTTACAACAAAGAATGCAGTTTAAAAGGTTTCTTGAATATCTCAACCTATACATTTTGAAGTATTCTAAATAGACTTTCCCAGTACCTACCTAATTTTGTCTTACCCTTTAAGTGACCTGATCACAGTCACTTACATAGCCAAATAATTCCCTGACTTGTTCATTAAGATTATTATTATTGAAAGCCTTAACAATTCATTATGTGTGAGCACAAGGAGAACAGGAGAAGTTTTTGGCTCACTGCTAATAGGAGGTAAGTGTATTTTTTGCCTCAAAAGGGACAAAAATAAAGGCTCTATATTTTTATCATTATAAGCATAACTATATATCTACCTGTATACAGGTATAGTTATGAAGGCAACTGTGTACTAAGTGCATTAAAAAGCATTGCTGGAACTAAATGGAACTTTGCAAGGCCTTTTGAATACTTTTTGCAGGTTTTTTTTCATTTTTATTGTTACTTTTTACTTGATTACATATGTGCTAGTTACAAGATTCCATGAAATGACATGCCAAAGCTAACATGCACCATAAAAAGTCATAGCAGTTTACTGAGGACATTGTTTAACATAGCAATACATTAAAAGCTCATTTCTTTAGATCAAAGCATCTCCTGTGGGGAACAGTGTAGCTTGTTGTGTTTAAATACATTACTGTTGCTAAAACTGCCTTTTTGAGATGAAAATGTGCTGACAGCATTTTCATAACCATTTCTAGACATGATGAACAGCTGTCATATTGAAGGCATCTATCTTCTGCCAAGCTGGAGCACGAAATGCCCTCTACACTGTTTTGCTAGGTAATTTCTTGGATTGGTTTTGTTTGTTGTGTTTGTTAAATTAGCAAGTAAGGTTTGGGATGTGCTTGACTTCTCTGGAGCCTTCAATATATCTCAAATCTTTTATCATCAGGTATGCTCTTGGTAACAGCAGAGGCTGTTACCTCTGGATGAGTGTATTTGAAAATAGAAGGGAGAGGGACCAAATTCACATCTGCATACGACAGTTTGTTGACAGCTCAGGCTCACCAAGCACCATGTTCAGTTCATTAAATTTCAGTATTAAGATTCCTTGTGCAGTCTGCAGTCTCCCTGCTCCTTGCTAAGTAATAGCCAGCTCCCTGCTGAGCACCCAGTTGCACAGCTGGTGGGCACAGCACAACCAGGCCACCTTGCTAGCCTCACTACCCCAGTCCTCAAAAAGAGGCAGCTTATGTCTCAGAAAGAACACGAAGTAACAGGTTAGGGATTGGAGCATTTCTGTGAGGAAAGGGAAGGGGAAGGGTTTGGGAGGTGTTTGAGGATAGAAGGAATAGAGGACTGTCGAGTAAAGGAAGGGAAGTGGCTGCTAGTTCTGTGCCTTCTAATTTCAATGAGTACTTCCATGATTTCAAAAAATTGACATATTTTTAGGAAAAAAAAACCTTTAATTTAGACAGATAAGAGATTTTCTCTAAGAAAAGTTTTAAATGTGGATCTTCACATGATTTAATTACCTTTATTATTAATTCTAGCAGAAACACCACTGTAGAGAAAACTACATTCCATTTGCCATGCAAATGAATAGTCAACTATTTAATATCAAATGAGTTTTAGTCTCATGCAGAGGAATATATTAAGTGCATGGGAAGGTATGGACATTGTATTTGTTGGTCAGTTTTGGAATTAGACATGCTGTATAGTAGCTCTGTTGGGTCAGGTCATGCAGGTGGGCTAGGCGAGACAAGAGGATGAAGTCGTGTGGGAGGATGAAGACATGGGTTTAGCACCTTTGCTCCTGGATATCCTCAAAATAGACATTTCCTGCCACAGAAATGCAAATGTTCTGAGCTGCTCCTAAACTGACCTGCAGCTCTGCATTGCAGAAGACCCTGCAGTGTTTCAAAACAAAGACCTCTTGAAAGTTCATCGTAGATGACAGCCAGCCTGTGCCTCAGTTATCTTTCCCCAGTAAACAAGATTTGGGAGATGTCTGGGGTGTTCTTAAACCCCACTTTCATGTAGAGTTAGGACAGGCTAGGATTTACACGTAGATCAGGAACTTTCTTCTGCTCTGGAGTTTCTCAGTTGGGATGTCACCCAGGAAATTATATGGAATAATAACAAAGGATTCCATGAGGGAGACTAATATCCACTACTCCTTTTTTTCCCTTGTTGAGAATAAAGATCTGCCCTGCAGGGCATTTCAGAGCAGAAGCTGCTTGAGTAAGCCTGTAGGAGCTACTTTCCATCCTTTAGAAAAGAAAGAGCCTCATGCTGCTAAAGCTCTGGGACTAACCCCTTAATCTGTTAAATGAGGCATTTAAGGTACCTACAGGGTGAGGCGGGAATGTTCTGAATGTTAGTGGCACCTAAATGATAGCTTGGAATCCTTAATTTTGCAGCATTCAGATGCTCAAAGTGCCTTCTAAGATCACCTGTCATGTCTTTGTAGCTGTGAATGCTAACCTCAGACTCCTTTTCTTCTAAGTAGTACAGGGATTTTCCTGACACACAGTTTAGCAGTCTGAGTACGTGCTTCCTTATAACCATTTGATAATAAAATTACCTGCTAGTAGAATTTTGGTACAAAGTTTTGAAGATTTAATGTTTCATATCTGTAGTTAAAACTGAGGCTTAGGGAAAAAAAAAAAAAATAGAGGGGAAATGTTTAACATCTGACGTTAAGACACATTTACCCCAAAGAAAATTTTCTATGCAGTTGGATAAGATCAAAACTAGGACAGCTGTCCTCAAGCTTAAGAAGGCAATAATGTTTGTATAAGAATGTGTTCTCTTTTTAGCAAGAGATCACTCTGAAGCTTTACAAATGTGCTTTACCTCAGAAATGTTACATGTGGTTACTACATAGCTCCACTCTCTCAAGACACTTTCTTTTGTTCCTGCTTTCTAAGCCAAATGCACTGTTATAGCATTGAGATTAAAACATTAGATGAAATGGTTCATATTGAAGCACTGAGCCTATAAGCAGTTATAGTCAAGTGGTCAGAGCATGCCATTTGCTCCAGAAATGTCAAAATTGGACTTTTGAGAACGTATACTCCCTTCAACTCTAAACATACTAGCAAAGTTAGGAAGGGCAGGAGGAAATTTCTCTAAATGGCCTGCTTCCTCCGCTGGCATTAGTGCAAAGTGGCCATCTGCCATGTTCCCAAGGACATGTCTGACCTACCAAAGAGCCCACATTCAGGAGAGATCTGGTTTGCTGAATTTGTATGTTGTGTTAAACTACCACATAAAATATTAGGAAGTCAGAATTTCAAGTCTACCTCCGACTTTTTTCCTGCACAAGCTTCACCCTTCATACCTTATACTAACAAGAAGACCTCTTATGCATACACTGAACATTATGACTAATTAAAAAAAAAAAAAAAAAATATATATATATATAAAATTATTTCCAGAACATCATAAGAACAGTTCTGGAACAGAGGCCCAGTAGCTGGTAACTAACAGTATCCAACAGTGGATAGTCACAGAAAAATAGGTAAGCAAGTGGTACTTTTATGTGAGAATTCCCTTGAAGAACTCATGTGAAAGAAAACCTCCCATGATCCATTCCTGACAGACATCCCAGACAGTGGCTGGGGAATTGAACTAGGTGATCTTTAAGGGTCCCATCCAATCCAAAACACTATATGATTCTATTATCCTGAAGTCCCTGTTTCCTCCAGTAAAGAGGCAGTGACTCCATGAAGTGTTAATTTGCACTTATTCCTGTGGAGTTTGACAACAATCATTAGAATAAACTTTTCATGTTTTAAACCTACCTGACTTATAAATGCCTCCTTTTATGTTCTAATCATTCAAATAACTTAGTCCAGTAAGTTGCAGGTTTACATAGGAATTTTAAGAGTTTTAGCCATAGCAGAGTGTATATTTCAGAAGTTCCACAGAAAAGCTATTTTGATTTCTCTCTAGCACTGAATATGCAGAAGTATAAAGGATTTAGCCTAGAAGTATAGAAATGTGGGAGAAATAACCATTATTCTCCATTACAGACTATGTTTTCCCTTCACTATGTGTTCTTGTAAACCACTTTGTATATATGGCTTTTGCATGCACATGTCTATTAAACTGTCATAAACCAGATTTGCTTATGGAGTATTTTTAATCTATGTTTACATATAAATCTTGTCAGCTTCTGACGTTGCACAACCTTAGCCTCAGGACTAATGGAATTAGCTCTAATTATGTCGAAACAAGTCCCTGTTAATCTTGTCAAGAACTAATTGAGATCTTTGTTATGTAAAAATGTCTCCTTCTATCAGATAAAGCGAGAATGCAGATAAAGCTGTTGAATTCAGAAGTCTTGCTCCAGCATGGGAACTGCTGCGCACGGATGGCACCAGGTGCAAAGCAGACTCTTACACCAAGTAAACACCATCCATTGCTGCTGCTGCATTTCCAAAAGCAATGCCTTCAGTCCAACAACAACCCAGGTTGTTCTAACCCTGTAAAAGCTGGATGACTTGCTGTTACCAGCTAGCCTGAGCTGCTTCAGTCTAGGACCCCTTCTGCAGCTTTCATTTAAATGTCATAGGTGAAGAAACACTAAACATGCATTTTCTTCTCCAGATTCTGACCTCATAAAATGCCAAAATCTTTTTAGTTAATTACCTAAGTCAGATGAGAATGACTACTGTAGGGTGAAAAACATAATGGGAATGGCTATACATGTCCAAAGCCCACCACCTTTACAAACAACATACTTTGCTACTCAAGGATAGAAGGACCTTTTTAGGATAGGAGCATAGCTCACTCAAAACATGTGAAATCTATAAATAACATATTGTCTCTCACTATCAGAGCTGGAATTGAAGTGCATGTTTTCACTCATTCAGCCCAGTGCGTTTATTTGATGTACTTAAAATGCTCTAAGAGTTTATATGTCCCAGTGCAGCACTGTGTTGGCACGTTTGAATTTTCAGATGCTGCAAAAAGTATTAAAAAAAAATAGTATAGAATTCTCAATTTCTAACATATTCTTTTCAACAGGTTGCCATCCTGAAAACAAGCTATAACTGCTTGGGTTTTGTTTGGGCTTTTTGGGGGGTTTTGTTTGTTTGTTTGTTTTTATTTCATTTTGCTTCCTTCTAACTTGCGAATCTTTCTCATTTGTACTGATAAGTTTCACAGTTATTAGTGTTATAAAGTTAAATATAGCCTCTATTTCAGGATAAATATTGTTGCCTTTTTTTTGTTTTTAATTTATTTTATTTTGTTGTGTTTTTTTTTAATACTCCAGACTCCATCAAGTTAGATAAATATAAGAACTTAGTGGTATCTGAGATACCTTGGTGTACGCTTACATGTGTAACTACAGTGGCAGACGTAGTGCATAGTTTCACAAGTAGGCATCTACACAAACACACACACACACATATATATATATATATATCACACAGTATCACAGTATCATCAGGGTTGGAAGAGACCTCACAGATCATCAAGTCCAACCCTTTACCACAGAGCTCAAGGCTAGACCATGGCACCAAGTGCCACGTCCAACCTTGCCTTGAACAGCCCCAGGGACGGCGACTCCACCACCTCCCCGGGCAGCCCATTCCAGTGTCCAATGACTCTCTCAGTGAAGAACTTTCTCCTCACCTCAAGCCTAAATCTCCCCTGGCGCAGCCTGAGGCTGTGTCCTCTTGTTCTGGTGCTGGCCACCCGAGAGAAGAGAGCAACCTCCTCCTGGCCACAACCACCCCTCAGGTAGTTGTAGACAGCAATAAGGTCACCCCTGAGCCACCTCTTCTCCAGGCTAAACAATCCCAGCTCCCTCAGCCTCTCCTCATAGGGCTTTTGCTCAAGGTCTCTCACCAGCCTTGTCGCCCTTCTCTGGACACGCTCAAGCATCTCAACGTCCCTTTTAAACTGGGGGGCCCAGAACTGAACACAGGACTCAAGGTGTGGTCTAACCAGTGAAACTTGAGTTTAAACTGTGAGCTGAATCTCATGCTGAGAGATTTGCTTTGCCTAGTGTGGTGGAGGGTCACATACAGACCCCAAATGGCCGTGTTTACAAATCTATTCATGCCTGGACATGTTGTCTCCCCAAAACGTGTTACCTTGCCCAAACTTGGGGAAAACAAATTAAGGGGGACAAAGGAGCACAATAAGACTGGTGCCTTCGAGTCTGGCCTGCCTGCTTGCAAGGTTGAAATAAACACATTGTGTAAGTTCACGCACCTAGGGAGGGGATCCACCTGAGCCATCTCCATATTTGGGGGTACCAGACCCATGGATTTCACCTTATTTGGTATGTTTTGGCCTGCTGCCAGACCCTTATTGGACAGAATTGTGGCCAAGGACCATCAATCTCGGGCTCAAACTTCATAAAAGGGACAATTCAGTGTTCTTGCCACCTCACCTCTCCCCTCCTCCACCCGCCGCTCCTAGCCGCTTTGCCGCTTTTGGGACCACTGCCGCTGCGTGATTCTGACCCACGGCACTTCGCATCGGCCCAGGGAAAATTCGACTAAGGTGCTCCTGGCCAGTTGCCACCCCAGCCTGCCCTTCCCAGCTTGACCATGCCCATGGAGCCCTCAGACAGCATGCCCCAATAATCCCCGAACTGAACTATTCAAACCCACGAGGGTCAACAATGTGGCTTTGCTATGCCTATTTTGGGATCACCGAGACTGACTCCAGCCAGTGAGCAACTGAGCAATCTCAATTTAAACCAGCATAGACTCTCAGTAATTTTACCAGTGGCACTTTCATGCCGCAGACTCTCTATCCAAACCTCTCCATAACCTCTGCTAAATTCCTGATTTTTTGCTGTAAATGGACATTCTGTAATAGAATTTCACAACCGCATACAAAGAACTTGTGTGGGGTAACTGTAGGTAAGTTTGGGGAAAAGGGGGGAATTCCTTGTGTATATAATATTAAATTATTTAAACCCTTTTAAATTCGGCCTCATATTTCTTCCCCTCAAAACCCAGACAAACCCTCTTCACAACACCTAGGTTTCATCCAAAGTTTTCCTATTTGGAAATACAGCTTCCTGTGATGGAAATTCTAACTATCCCAACTCCTTAAGTATAGAACATTAAGTAATTGTACTAAATAATGATCCTAAAAGTTTAGATATATGTAGAATTGTAAAATGGCTGGAAGGGACCTCCTGAAGTCGCCTAGTCTAACACCCCTGCAGTGAACAGGGACATCCTCCATTAGATCAGGTTGCTCAGCGCCTTGTCAAGCCTGACTTTGAACATGTCCCTGGGGGTCTTCAAGAAAAGACTGGATGAGGCACTTAGTGCCATGGTCTAGTTGATTGGACAGGGCTGGGTGATAGATTGTCCTGGATGATCTTGGAGGTCTCTTCCAACCTGGTTGATTCTATGATTCTATGATTCTGTGTCTAAGGATGGAGCCTCAACTACATCCCTGAGCAACCTGTTCCAGTGTTCCACCACTATCATGGTAAAGAACTTGTTTTTAACATTCAGTCTGAATCACTTCTTCCCTGGTTTCAAACCATTGTCCCTAGTCCTATCACTTTGGAAACAGCCTCTCTGCAGCTTTCTTGCAGGCCTCTTTCAGGTATTTGAGGCCATTCTTTGTTTATCACAGAAAATTGCCACTGAACTTTTTGCTACATGAGAGTTTTGTTTACACTGAAAGGAACTATGACATTCTCAGCAGCTGGGGTTGTTTAGCCTGGAGAAAAGGATGCTCAGAGGGGACCTCATTGCTGTTCACAATTAACTGAAGGGAGGCTGTAGCCAGGTGGGAGTTGGTCTCTTCTCCCAGGCAAGCAGCAATAGAACAAGGGGACACAGTCTCAAGGTGTGCCAGGGGAGGTATAGGCTGGATGTTAGGAGGAAGTTCTTCCCATAGAGAGTGATTTGCCATTGGAATGGGCTGCCCAGGGAGGCGGTGGAGGCACCATCCCTGGAGATGTTCAAGAAAAGACTGGATGAGGCACTTAGTGCCATGGTCTAGTTGATTGGATAGGGCTAAGTGCTAGGTTGGACTGGATGATCTTGGAGGTTTCTTCCAACCTGGTTGGTTCTATGATTCTAACCTGTAATGGGAAATAAAATGCACCGGCTGCAGATAAGTAATGAAATTGTCTAGAATGCCAATCTTAAAGATTTTGTAACCATTCTCATGGCAAACTGGTGTCTTTTCAAGTTCCCTAGTGCTTTCTTGATAAGAAACACTTCTGTTTGCAAAGTGTCCTGAGTAACAGGCTAACAAACAGATTGCAAAATGTGTGAAAAGAAACTGATCCTATTAACTGATACATACTGAACATTTCCAGGGATAGATAATACTGATGTTTACACATTGCAGTATATATACAGATTTGATGTAGATAACCTGTGAGACTTACATGTGGGACTTATCTGGCTAAGGAAGAGCAGAGCCATTATTAGGAACAAAAAACTCCCAGGACTTTTCTTTCTGTTTGTAACCATCTGTGCTGACAATGAAAAGTGGAACAACCCCAGCAGGGACGAAAATGCTTATACCTTGCCATGCTGGACAGTCTGGAAGTAACAAAAAATCGTCCTTATATCAGAAAGTCCCTATATTGCAGGAATCTCTCTAGATGTATTTATGGTTGCACCCAATACTCATAATATAGTTGAGGAGCTTCTCTGATTTAGTTTGCTGTCTGTTTCCATAACTTGGTAAATAGGAAGAAATATTTTCTTGATAGAATGTTTGATAAGACTGTATAGGTTTGTCAAAGGGATTCCAGTACTCTTGGATTTTTTTCTATATCAGTACAAAGAACAAATATAAAAGCTACATTGAAATTCACCCTCCCAAGGCTCTTCTTCCAACAGAAGGTCCAATATAAACCAGACTTTTACTGAAATATTTATTGTCTATCCTGGTTTAGTTAAAAAATAAAGTCCACACTGTTTAGTCCCAAGGGAATGATTTTTGTGATGATGAAACTTACTTATGTGCCTACAAACAAATCCAGTAACTCACATGTTTCATTTCATGGTTCCCAAAAGTGACAACGCAGAAAATGACTGAGTCAATATCATTGTCAATTAAAATCAAGTTAAGTAATTCAAGACATAGTTGCTAACAAAAATTAAAGCAAACCACTATGTAAAACCCAGTAGTATCTCTAATGTTCAAAGAATGAATTCCTCATCAGACTTGAATTCAGACAAATTTCTTACTAGCCTCAAACACTGCAGAATGAGATGCATTCCTTTTAAAATTATTGTTATTAATTAATTTTAAATGCATATATTAAAAAAAATATGTGGAAGCATTGTTTCTCATAACTGATATATATTCCTCCTCTTTTGCTACATATCTAAATCCAAAAGATGCTTGAGTTACAACACAAAGTATAAAACTATTTAAGCTATTATGTTAATATAGAAATTTTGCATTTGTCAGTATTTTTCTGGCACCATCATAAAAAGAAAACAAAATAGCTACATCATAAGGATTTTCATTACACTTGATTGTTTTAATATTTTCCCACCATTTCTAGTGGTGGTTTGACAGATAAGGAAGAAGCAAAAGATTGCTGGAAAACATTAGATAAATCTGGAGTGGGGGAGTTGTGTCTGTGTTTTTGGTTGGTGAAGAAATGATTCTTCATTGGTGGGTATGTAAATGTCCAAGATCTCATTGCAGGAATGACAACTAAAATTATCAAAGTTAGATGCAGAAATCTAGGAGCTCACATTAGATTTGGACATTTGAGGCTAATAACTAGAGGTTGCAATGTCCTTGAAAGCATTTTTCACTCTTCACAGAGTACTGTTTCTCTGCAAGTTATTGTCTGCTCTCGTGTAATAACAGAGGTAGCAGAACCACTCACATGTGCATATGTTTGGTGCAAACATTTGGAAAAAATGGCAAATTTTCAAGGGAAACAAAAAAAACCCCAAAAAAGTTCCATTGCCACCTTATAGTCAGGTGTAAAACAAGACCAGAGATCATCATGTATATGTTCAAGGGAGGAAGGAGATGCTCAGTCAAGGAAAACTTAATAGTAGAAAGGCTTCTTTTAAAATATCTATTCTGCATAGAATTTCTTCTTCTAAGATGAAGACTCCACCCAAAAGAAATTGCAATTGTAAAGAAAGCTAAGTCGTATAAGTCTAATGGGGTAATCAGGAGGTGTAAGCAATTACCTGTTAGCTGTCATAAATCTGTTTGGTTCCACTCAGCTCAACTGAACCATGTTAATGTATTCCAGTCAAGGAAATTAGTTTGTGGTTATACAAAAATGTAGTGAAGACATAGTGGAGGTCAATCTATTGGAGTGTCTAAGTTTCTTTGATACTCTTCAAAAATCCATCTACTGCCTTTGTATGATGTCTTAGTATAGTGGTTATTATCTATGTTGTATGGCTAATTGATTAACACTAACCTAACATCAATTGTCCTAAAATAGATCAATATCATTACTGCATTTTATTTTCACTGCTTCACTGCTTCTGTTGAATTATTCATTCTTCTCTTTGGCTCCTATGATGTTAACTATCAGTGTATATTGTACCCAGATCACCTCACATTTGATGTCATACACATGTTGTTAGGACAGTGAAATTAGATGATGAGCTCAAATATTTTCTGTTCTTCTCTTAAATGGGACTTTTGTAACAAATCTTATTCCACATGAACAGTTACATTTAGATTTAGAACGAAGGATGAGATTCATCTCTCCAAGCTTTGGGTTTCAGTTTGACAGGAGTTAGAATGGCCAAGAGTTTGTTGCACTCTGCTGTCTATAACAGATCGAAATACAAGTCATCATTAGGATGAAAACATACTGAATACATTACTATTGTGACAGTCTGGAAAGCGCCTCCCTGATTGCAGTTTCATTTATATCTGACTTCAAAGTTCTGAGTGGGCCAGAAGACCTGAATTAGACATTTTCTAAGTAAACTTCAATGAAAAAATGCTGATTCACCGACAGTGAATATCTCTAAATCTGTGTAATTTTCAATAGTGCCTTCCTAAGGAGGACGAAGCATCTGATAGCCTGTTGTGTTTAAAGCAGCCATAAGAGGAGATGGTCAAACTGAATTCTGTAGTGGAGTTCCATCTGTATAAACCAAAGTAAAAAGATCACAAATGGGCTCTATATTGTATTGTAAAAGGAGGGGGGGAAGAGAGAATCTACTGTCTTCTCCCAAGTGTAACATTGTGCTCATTTTGTGGTTTCACCAAAGCTCAGGTCTAATTTATGCCATCTTTTGTATTACTGCTGACAGTAACCTCATGACCTTTTTTGTGTTGCAGCTAAGTACACGGTTTTCATTTTCCCATGCCTGGAAAGCCTTCAGCTTCAAGCTCACTAACTGTAGTGTTTTGTTATAGTATCATTTCAGACTTATTGATGCTAGACGAAGATGAGAAATTCAGGGTTGTCTCATGACAACAACAAAAATATACAGGAGACTTAGAGAGGAGTCTGGAATTTGAGTCATAAAAAAAGGTTTTTGTCAGCAAATTTTGGCATAAAAAAAAATTGTACTCTTCCTTCTTAAATTTAGCTGGAACTTCTGCCACACTCTCTGCTGTCAGTCAGGAAAAGAGTTTAAGGTTTTACCTGAATGCTTTCCCTCAGAGAATTTGTGACACAAATCTTATTGTATTTGTGCTATAGCTCTTTAGCCTAAACCAATGGCTCTATTCTATTCTATTCTATTCTATTCTATTCTATTCTATTCTATTCAAATAACTTCATAGTTTCTTATAATGTAGATTTATCAAATCAATTCTGCCTAAGGCAGGGAAGTTGAATAGGTGATCTCTGATATCATTTCCAACCTAAGCCATATCATGATTCTATGACTCCACACACTTTCTGGTGTTACTGATATGTTCCAATTGTTCCAGTGAACAATTTAATGTCTTTAAGAGTGGATATTAAGCAAGACAGAAATAAGTGATTTTAAACGTGGCAGGGTAGAAGATGCTGGAGACGTTTGAGAGCAAAATATTGTGTGCTGTCTACAAAGAGTGGGAAAAGGATCAGTCAATGCAGAGGAAGAATATGTAAGGATGACATAAGACTAACATAAAGTAAACAAACAAAACCAACCAAACAAACCCAAACAACCAAACAAAAAGAAACAGAGTTAGAGCAAAAGAATCAGTCTCACAAGGCAGCCATCCTCAATTGTCTTTCTATTGATGCACATGCAGTACTATCTGGACTTTAGTACAGTATTTGAGATGAGATCACCAGGGAAGTTTCTTGGTCTGGAGACAATACAAGAGCTGGAACTTGGCTAAAAAGTAGCTCAAATGGGAGATGACTATCTAAATGGGAAGCCTTGGATCACATGGACAGTGCAGGGGAATTTCTTGAGGATCAAGCTTGGACTAGCTTTAGGCAATGTTTTCATTATGTTTTTGGCACAGAAACCTAAAAGTGATCTAATAAAACATAACAACACAAAGTTGGAAGTCATTGTCACTGTAGTCAAAGATGGAGATGCCACAGAGAAAGGGTTGCATGGCCATTCGTTAGATACAGAAAAGGAAGAAAATTAAATACTATGAGAAATGAGAAAATTCATTTAGGCAGTGCTAAAACTTTATACTGAAAGGGCTGAAGACTAAAGACTTGAAAGCAGTGAAGAAAAGACTACATACTAGAGACTGTGAGCTGCCAGGACTGTAGAACTGTGTAAAGACCTGAGCACTAGGTAGTGGCACGACCTCATCACATTCAGTCCACACAGTCTATAGATTCAAATAGTAGAAATACTGATTTAAATGGAAAGAAACTGTAAACCAATGCCATAGTAAGGAGGAAATTTGAAAATTTCCAAATACTGGTTATGGTTTGTTTCTTATTGTGAAAGCTGAACTAATCATTGCAGACCTGTGATAGTGATGACTTTTGTATTTTAGCCTGTCTGCCTTTGCAGAAGCATGGCCAGGTGAGAGTGAGTCCAACACAGCAACCTTAAGAAGCACAGATAACTAATGTGCTTTCAAAGGCACCACTTTGTACCAAAGAGAAGGCAGGGAAGACTGAAAAACATTAATTTCTGAAGTTTTCACAGGGGGATTTTCTGTTGTGGTGGTTTGAGGGCTTCCAGGTTATCCCATAGTTCTCAAGAAAACTACAGAGACTGAGATCTCCCACAGCATCCTCACAGCTAAACTGAGGAGGTGTGGTCTGGGTGATGGAGTAGTGAGGTGGATCGGGAACTGGTCAAAGAAAATAAGTCAGAGAGTTGTGGTCAATGGGACAGAGTCTAGCTGGAAGATTGTAACTAGTGGAGTTCCTCAGGGCCAGTACTGGGACCATTATTATTCAATGCATTTATTAATGACATGGATAAGGACATGGAGTGCACCATCAGCAAGTTTGCTGATGATGTCAAGCTGAGTGGAATGGCTGACACACCAAAAAGTTGTGCTGTCATTCAGAGAGACTTGGGCTGAAGAGTCAGGCAGGGAGAAATTTAATGAAGTTCAACAGGGGCAAGTGTAGAGTCATGCACCTGGGAATGAACAATCCCATGTGTCAGTATAGGTTGGGGACTGACCTGCTGGAGAGTAGCGAAGGGCAGAAAGACTTTGGAGTCCTAGTGGATGGACGGATGACCACAAGCAAGTAGTGTGCTCTTGTAGCCAGGAAGGCCAATGCTATTCTGGGGTGTATTAGAAGGGCTGTGGTTAGTAGGTCAAGAGAGGTTCTACTTCCCTTTTATTCTGCTCTGGTGAAGTCTCATCTGGAGTATTGTGTCCAGATCTGGGCCCCCCCAGCTCAAGAAGGACAGCCACGAAAATGATTAGAACTGAACATCTTCCATATGAGGAGAGCCTGAGGGAGCTGGATCTTTTTAGCTTGGAGAGGACGAGACTAAGGGGTGACCTCATTCATGTTTATAAATATGTACAGGGCCATTGCCAGAAGGATGGAGCCAGTGCCAAGAGGATGGAGCCAGCCTCTTCTCAGTGATGCCCAGTGACAGGACAAGGGGCAATGGGTGGAAGTTAAGGCATAGGAAATTCCATGTGAACCTGAGGAAGAGTTTTTCTCACTGTGAGGGTGACAGAGCACTGAAACAGGCTGCCCAGGGAGGTTGTGGAGTCTCCCTCTCTGGAGATATTCAAGAACCATCTGGATGCATTCCAATGTGATCTGCTCTAGGTGATCCCGCTTGGGCACAAGGACTGCACCAGATGATCTTTCAAGGTCCCTCCCAGCCCCTGACATTCTATGATTCTCTGATCCATCCCAGGGGACAAACTGGGTGGCCCCAGGTATCATAATTTTGTTATTCAATCCCAGAAATCCTGCAAACACTTTGAAAGTGAGCAGCAAGGGCAATTCATTCTCTCTTCTCCCTGCCTTTCTAGCTCTCCGGAGAGATCCTTATCTGAGTAACTAAGTCACGATGCAGGAGTACCCTGTAAGGCCTGGCCTTCGAGGCCGTGGGCCACAGGCAATCCAGCCTGTTTGGGGCCTAAATCGGGAGACAATGGGAGATGAGGAAAAATGAGCATTGCGTTGATGGTTTGGGTGTTCCCTGCACCCCCCAACCACTTTGGAAAATCACCCAGACTAGACTCAGCCGGCTCTGGAAATTGAATGAAGCTTATTAGTTACAGCTGGCACAATATGCAAGCAGATATTTACAGTTATAGACAGAAATACACAAGGTAAAAGGTAATACAGGAACACAACTCCCCTCCCAGAAACCTGAGTCCCCAGGAGGGGCTCCCAACTGCCCTTCCACATTCTCCCACCCTTCTCAACCTTACCCCAGTCCCAAGGAAGAATAGAGGTTGGGCCAGGGGGTTAGGAAGCAAAGTGGATTAATTAAAGAAACGACAGAGAGGGTAGAGAGAGAAGAAATTGTGACTTATCTATGTTTTGATTTTTGTTTTTATACATCTCAGCAAGCCTATGAGCAGCGTAGACATCAGCCTTGTTTTCCTTTCACAGCCTATAATCTAGTTCTTCTCACCAAAACATTCTAGCTAGCTTCAAACTAGCACAATTGGTGTTTTGGTGGCTTTGGTTGTCATGGGGGGAAGGGTTTGGGGGAATTCTCATGTATCCTGTGTCTGTATTGGGTGTTAAGGATTCATGTATGCCATCACAGTATCACAGTATCATCAGGGTTGGAAGAGACCTCACAGATCAAGTCCAACCCTTTACCACAGAGCTCAAGGCTAGACCATGGCACCAAGTGCCACGTCCAACCTTGCCTTGAAGCCAAGTGCCACGTCCAACCTTGCCATATCTGTTCCTGCACATTTTTAAACACAATGTGTCTGTATTCTTCTCCAATTCAGCAGGAGAGTTATTATTTCACTGCCCTTTTTCCTTAGAAAAAGAGTAAAGTAGAATAATCTCAGTCTGTCACACTCTTAAACAAAAACTTATGATGTCTGTAACAGCTGCTTCACAACCTCTTAGTGTCTATCTGTTTGACAGATCCAGTGTGATCTGACTCTACAAAATCAAGCAAATTTATGTGGTGACAGTTCTCTCCAGTCTTGCTTGAAATCCTATCCAGCCTTTGGAAATACAGCTGTCTGTGTGCTCCTCTAAGAACTGCTTCTAGTTCATTCCCATGTCAGATGAACACACGCAAGCATCTCACATAAGAATGTGGACATAAAAATGTTGAGGCTCACCTTTTCCAAGTTAGTTATAAAGATCATAGAAATTGTCCATTCAAAATAATCTGATTTTCTATAAAATAAGAAATGAAGAATTTCAACTACAGCGCTGTCTGTTTGATCCATAAAACTCTAGGAATGTGTAACAGCCTAGTATTAATAACAATGATAATGCTGATGATAACAACTATGACAACAAAATGATAACTAAATAATAATAATAACTAAATAATGTATATTAAATAATATATAGTAATTACTATATAAATATTATATATAAATAATAATTGTTCTAGCTAAATAATAATAATAACTAATAAATAACAATAATTCCACTAAGGCTGCAATATAAAACTTAAGTGCCTGACAGAAGCCAGTGAACAGGTTCTTCCTTTAGAAGGAAGCTGTTTCCTATATTCATCTTTTTATCAAAGGATAAAATATCCTTGATCATCCTGATTATTAGATTAAGCTATTATGAGAAACTGATCTGTCTACTAAAGTACAGATTCATTGTACTTCTGGTCATCCTGGAGGAGGATATTTGTTATTTCCTTTTATGTTTTTGTTTTGTTTTATTATTTTTGTTTTGTTTGGTTCTGGTTTTCTTCATCATATTTTTTTCCAAAGTGATTTTCCAGTGTTGGGCAGTGCTTTTCAGTACAAAAAAAGCATTACCATAGTTGCTTTAAAATAATTTTAAAAAATCAAAATAAATCCAAAAGCAAACAAACAACTTCCTACCATCCAAACCCAATCTAAACTTCAAGGTTACCCAAGTATGACAGAGAATCTGAAAAGTAGTTTGAACAAAAAATTGATTTGTCTTTTTGAGTTGTAAGCAAATATGTTCCTAATTTTAGTTAGAGATTACAGTCAACATTTCAAAAGCTGGATTAAATGTAAAGAAGAAAGCCCAGGTTTTGAAAAAGGTTCAGGAGCCAAATCAAACCTTCCTGGGTGCCTCACAGTGAAGGTTTTTTGATCGGGATATTTTTCCTATTTAATCTAAAGTTTGCATCCCAAACATTCATCTTTCTTGAGTTCTACGTTTGGCTACACACAAGGTTAGTTTGGCTGGAGGGACGTGGAGTCTCTTCAGCTGTGAGCAGTGAGAATCAGTAAATACCTAGGAGTATTTCAGATGGGAGGATTATAGTCATGCCGGTGGTTCCCAGAACAGCTGCTGCAAGAAGGTTGCTTAATACCTGCTGCCTGTAAAAGGAATTAGGCAGTAAATGAGGGTTTGCCACAGGACCTCTGTTCACATTTACTGAACATGCCTGGAGAAGCAAGAGCAAAAGCATTTTTCATTCTTCAAGGCAATATATGCCCCTTAGTTGGAGTAAGCCCTGTTTGGGAAAGTACTTATTTAAGGGTTTAGAGGGAGAAGTAAACCTGCTCACACCACCAGTGTTTCTGTAAACTGTGTGTGAACTTTTAGATTAAGTAGCTTTGTTCATAAGCCTTAGTTATCTGGCATAGAACAGCTCCACTGCTAATGCCAAAACTCCCATGTGGTTTAGAAGAAGCAGTTAGTCCTCTCAACTCCTCACAAATGTTAAATAGACTAATTCAAGAAATAAATATATGAATTTGTTGTAAAGACTCATATTTCCTAAAATTTGTTTTTAAAGGCCCAATTGCTGAATAGTAAGGCTTGAGGGTCTTTTTCATTGAACTGTTTTGAAGGAATAAAAGAAAAACAAGTTTTCTACGTAGAAAGCAAATACCAAGTATGGTTGTTTCAAAAAGGCTAAGTAGCTTGGTATTAATAAAATCCTTTTGTGACAACCTAGAAATAACAGCAGATCAGTTTAAAAAGTCAGTCTACTTTCCTGACAGAAATAAAAGGTAGATTAAATTCCTGCTACAAAGTGCCTTCTTGGAAAAAGAAGTAAAAATTCAGTTTAAACTCAAAGCATAATTATAATATTTATTTTGTGAGATGAATGTAAAAAAAGTGAATTCCACCTGGCTAGGTGAGGAAGAAGTGTGTGGTCTAGTGATGGCCCAGGTTCAACTCCTATAAAGACTTGTCCAATGTAACCTCTGAGTTCTGTCTATTGCTTTACAGTAAAGTCTAACATCAATTCCTAGCAAACTGTTGAGAAGATGAATACATGAATACTGTATGATAAAGAAGACATCACCTAATTACTGTAAATTCCCTGTTCATACAAACTAGTGAAGGAAGTGCAATGTACTTCATAGATAATGAGCTTTCCGAGTATCATTCCTGCAGAAATGTGCTGCAGTGCCTCACAATTTTTTTCCCATGGAAAAAGAGAACAAATCATGTTATTAGCTTACCTTGACACTGTAGTGGTTTCATGTTTCTGCTGTCTCATTCACCCAAAACTCCCTGAGCAACTGTAAGAGAACCCTGCACAGTGCAGAAGCACTCGTGTCTGATGAAAAGTTCTCAGGGGGTGATTTCTTGGTCTTTTTTGCTAAACACTTAGGGTCCTTTTTCGAGCAAGTCTTTTGTGGAGCAACTTCCAGATTTTCCAGTAATATGCCAGGGTCATTTGGGAGGGGAAACTCTCAAACCATCTCTGAATCGCAGAAGTAAAATTCCATAACACTTCTAACTATCAAAAGCACAGACACATTAGTTATTCATTTGGTCAATGAAAGAGATTTAGGGATATTTTTTAAAGATTCAAATGAAGTTACCAAAACCTGAAGCCATTCTCAGTATCTTATCATAGAATCATAGAATCAAACAGGTTGGAAGAGACCTCCAAGATCATCCAGTCCAACCTAGCACCCCACCCTATCCAATCAACTAGACCATGGCACTAAGTGCCTCATCCAGGCTTTTCTTGAACACGTCCAGGGACGGTGACTCCACCACCTCCCTGGGCAGCCCATTCCAATGCCAATCACTCTCTCTGGGAAGAACTTCTTCCTAATATCCAGCCTATACCTACCCTGGCACAACTTGAGACTGTGTCCCCTTGTTCTATTGCTGGTTACCTGGGAGAAGAGGCCACCCCCCACCTGGCTACAATGCCCCTTCAGGTAGTTGTAGACAGTAATAAGATCACCCCTGAGCCTCCTCTTCTCCAGGCTAAACAGGCCCAGCTCCCTCAACCTCTCCTCATAGGATTTGTGCTCCAGGGCCCTCACCAGCCTTGTTGCCCTCCTCTGCACATGTTCCAGCACCTCAACATCTTTCTTGAATTGAGGGGCCCAGAACTGGACACAGTACTCAAGGTGTGGTCTGACCAGTGTTCATTCTATGAAGTCCACCAAAACACTGCACAGAAAAGTCTGGTGCTTGCTAAAAGTTTTTTTTTCATGCAGCCTTACTGATTGTATGGCATGATGTACCATATACAGGAGACTTTTAATGTTAAGTGGGTGACTCCTTACCCATCTTTATAATGCCAAATCTCAACATATTAAGTCAAATTTTAGAGTAGCTGAAGGGTTTCTGAAAATTCAGATCAAAGCATTGCTATGAGATCAGTTTCCATTAAAAGTATATAAAACATTAGCTTCCATCCTGTGGTAGAGAAAAGGTTGGGAATGCAAACCATGGCAACTTAATAGAAATGAAAGAAAATATATCTGTTTAGAAAACATTTTGTATTTTGAGCCTCCCATGTAAGTCACTGACTGATTTTTCAAGTATTTGGGAAAGGTAAGAATGAATTCTGTCTATATAATTTCTGTTAATATTATTCATTTCATGTTACTTTGCAACTCCTGAGGGATATCTTCTCTTCCTTTGAATTTGTTCCTGTTCAATTAGAAAATTTATTCTTCGTTTCTAAGCCCTGACTGTGCAAAGAAGACATGCAATGAAGACTGCATGACTAGAGCTTTACAAAGCAATGCTGACATTGCAGTACCTGCCAAAAGAAATTTAAAGCTTTAAATTAAAAACTATTGGAGATGTAGGAATGTTTTGACAAATTCAGCAAGAAGCTGGCAAGGTAATTAATATTCATTCTGCATGTAGGGTGCCCCTGACACTTTGTCTTTGTCTATACTAGCAGGGTCTTTGTCTATACTAGCATCATAAAATGTTAGGGGTTGGAAGGGACCTCTAGAGGCCATTGAGTCCAATCCTCTAGGGCAGGCTTCAGAGGAATGCATCCAGTTAAGTTTTGAAAGTCCTCAGAGAAGGAAACTCTACAACCTCACTGGGTAGCCTGTTCCAGTACTCTGTCACCCTCACTGTAAGTATGTGTCTCCTCATGTTGAAGCTAAACTTCCTGTGTTCCAGATTGTATCCAGTGTTCCTTGTGTTGTCACCGGACACCATCAAAAAGAGAATGACACTTTGATCTTGACACCTGCCCCTCAGATACTTATAGATGCCATTAAGATCCCTTCTCAGTCTTCTCAAAACTAAAGAGACCCAGTTCTCTCAGTCTTTCTTCATAAGAGAGATGTTCAAGTCCCTAGATAATTCTCACAACTCTGATGGACTCTTCAGTCTCTCTTGAATTGGAGAGTCCAAAACTGGATACAGCATTCCAGGTGTGACCACATTCAGAAAATAGATTGGCTGTTTAATGTTGGCTGCTACTTGAAAGTTATGTTGCAGATTAATATCAGCCAGACAAAATAACTTGTGATTTCAGAGTACAAAACCTAGGTGATGGTTTATAATCAACCTGAAATCTGCTGCCATGAATGTCCACCAACACAGAAAATGAGAAATCACTGTATGCAAATCAAAACTTTCCTAGGAATGGAGTAGCCATTATCTGGTAGTTAAATTTGAACACAAATGATATAAATCCTGGTAACATTTTCTTCATTAAGAGTTAAAAATGAAACTTATACCTATTACATCTCAAGGGTGAACAGAATTAAACAGGGAAAGCTAAGCCAAAGGCCAGTCTTGGAATGAGCATCCTCTAACACACGTGGTTTCCAGATGGAACATTATCTCCTCTCTTCATTTAGTACTTCTGGCTGAACTGTGTGCTAAATCAATCTTTATTCCTCATGGTTCATGGGTTTTTTCTTTCAAAATACAGTTCTTAATTTAATTTGTGGATAGTCAGGAAAAATTTCTAAGACTAATGGACTTTGTAGACACAAAAAATTTCCACATTTTCTAAAATGAAGAATCACATTTCTTTAGTATGCTATTTGGACTAGATAATATCATCCAGAAACATTTTCATTATGAAAACTCAGTTATGAAAATAAAGCATAAAGTCTACATCTGTGTATGACAAATATCACAGATGAAAAATAGTATCTGTCTGATTTCTTGTTATAAACAATATCATATCTTGTTAAATTATAAAGCTTAATGTCTGGGCTATGCTTTCACTGCATTTAAGAGATTCATTCATGACATGTAAAGTGTGATGTTGAGCTTCTCAGGTTTGCACAATGATGGCACTTGGGACTGGGCAGCTGATGCAGGCTTGGCCATTTAGATTTCTAAACTTTTTTATTGTTATATAACACTCCACAGTGAAAGATGTGCATGACTTGTCTTGCCAGATGAAGTTTCTAAGATGAAGTATAAACTGGACTTTAAATATTTGTTTGCTTTTATGTAACTTTACTATGCTTAAAACTCAGTATACTGAGCAGTAAGTGAAGAGATGGAATTTAAATCTGTAGTGCTACAACAACTGAGGACATCATAGCAACGACTGAGTGAAGACATCATAACAGAGGGGAGAAGAGGTAACAAGGGTTAAATATTGCTCTGTATTCTTGGATTGAAAACATTTGTTTTAAAGTTTCTAAGAGCAAGGCTTTTCAGTCTGAGTGGGTCCTTTTTCAGCCTAAAATATTAATACCATTTTAAAGCTATTTTCTAATATGACATGTCTTCTTATTCAGCATGACAAGAAGCAAAAACTCAGGCTCAGCAAGAACTTAATCCAGCTGGATAGAATGAGGTACAAATAAAATTAATATTTTTTTTTTAATATATTACATTTTACGTGGTCTAATTTTTCAGAAATTATTCAAATAGAACACCCTGAACTGTATCTAGTCTAGGAGAGAACATTTGTTTTTTAGCTGTTAGTTCTCTGGGCAATGCAGTTTGCATTTTGTAGGCTCATCTGTTAAAACTAACTAGAGATTTTTGGTGCAACCTCTTAGATATTTGTGTTGGCAACTCATTTTCCAGGTCAGTGCTCAGAACTCCTCAGACTAAGACTCCATAAAAGTTATGTAAGTTGGACTCAAATCCTACTTTGTTTGAGATCCTGATCTTATGATTATCAGCTCTCTGCCCATCTCAGATATGGAGCTCTCTGAAGACATCGATGATGTTGCCGACTATTCTTTTACACTGCTTTGGTAAGAACCTAAGAATTGGTCTCATTTCCATCGGTAAGAAAATCACGAAGGATGCCAAGGATCAGCTGCTTGTGAATAGAAGACTACTGCTTACCCTGTCTCTGCAGGCTCTAGAGTGAGGGGTTCTGGGGGTTTCTTTTGGTTTGGGTTGTGCATTTTTTGTTCTTGTGTTGGTGTTGCTTTGGTTTTGGTTTGCTTTGGTTTTGTGGTGTTTTTTTTTTCCTGTTTGGCTTTTTTTTTCTCTTGCTACTGCAACAGAAGAAATACTTCCTCAGGGAGCACCATTTAAGTATACTGAAGGTCTTGAGAAGAAAGGTACTGGGGAAAAAAAAACCAACAAGGAAAGTTCTGAGTACCTACCACTTTCAAAGGTCTGTGTGAGACCTTTGTAAAGCTAAAAGGCTATAAAAGGGCAAAGGACACTTCATGTTTGTACTGCTTCTTTGTATGGCTTTTATTCTTCACTTACACCAGGCAGTATTTACTGAATGAGGAAAATTAGATGGACCTCTTGTCTGGTCTGTAATGACAGCTTTCATGTCCTGGTATGCCAGCTTCAAACCACTCTGATATCTGTGGAGATGGAGGGTCTTATTTTTTTTTCTTTTTCCAGTTAGCAGTGAATGCTTTATTTCTTTGCTAAATCTCTTTTAACACCATTTCATATGTTCAGCAGACATCAACAACATAGTACGAGAAATGGTTTAACCACAGAATTTTCTATAGGCCCAGGGCTCGGACACCTTCCTTTCTCCATTTTTTCTAGGAAGCACCTAGTCATGTGGCCATAAAACTAGGAGTCAAGGGTTTGAAGTATTGATATTCATTCTTTTCATTTTGGGGTATTTTGAGGGAAATAAGGCTCTAAAAGCAGCAGTTATTGTCATATGCTATTGCTTGGACATAGAATATGAAAACATGTTTTGTAATTCACATGCTTTTTAGTTTATCAAGCATACAAAGGACGATGATGTGTTATACAGAGCACTATATCTTCAAGCCTCAGTGTAATATTCATAAACTGCAGATTACAACTCCACATGAGAAAAACTGCATGTCTGCACATTGTAGTACATTCCATTTTGTTTGTCATTTAAGACAGGATTCCAAAGTCATCTATAACCATCCATTCACAGGGCTTATTCAAGGTTGCACTGATGGATGAAACTCGTATTCACTCTGTGTATGGGAAAAAGCACTTTGTGTAATCCTCATAAATCCTGTTATGATGTTAGTGCTGTTTCAGCTGAAACATTCCAGGGGAAAATGAAATATCAGATTCCAACTGCATGTGTTAATTAGATAATATTGCTTATTGTACCATTGTATCTCAAGGGACTTGTATAAGAATAGACAAATGTGTAGTTGATTGGGATATTAACTGATCATCTCTTGAGGCCTAACTTAAAGTCCTACCAAGAGTCACATGCATTTATTTATGCCTCTTAATTGTCCATTAGACAAACCTATGACTTCATGTGGTGAAGCTGGTTCTTTTCTTTCACTGAGAGGTTGAGGACTGTACTGACAGAGATACTGTAGTTCAGGCCTGAGACACACTACAAGGTTTGAAAGCAGAAATCCAGCAGAGCTTCTTCTCATAGTATGCCCTGGTTAAGTAAATGCATCTCCATGGGGTAGTGAGGAGAAAAACTGGAAGAGTACCAGGAGCTATTTACACAACTGGAACCATTCCATCCTCAGTCAAGTGAAGCAAATAGCTGTAAAAGTGTTTTCTATTTTAGCCATCCAAGAACAACACAACAAAGTAGACATCATGAGAAGTCAGTTGCCATAATCATACCAGTGTCTAACTGTGGGAGAACACCCACATACAGTGAACTTTATTTCAGAAAATTCTATTTCTTTTTAGTGCAAGTGTTGCCATCACTGAGCTCTAGAAGCAAGCTAGAAGCTTCAGGGGAAATTTTCAGCCACTGGATAATTCCACTTCTGAGATGAGAGAGGAAAGAAGCAATTAGAACATCCACCTAGGAGGAAGGATATCTTGTTTTCTCACACTGGGGTCCATAGACACTGTTTCCTCTTGACTTGTTCTTGAATTCTGTCTATCTGACCTAACACAGGCTACCCAGTGTTCCGTGTTGAAGGAGTTATTAGATATATTCTTATAGGGGTGGATAAGTCTTGCAGTTAGTTTTAGTACCAGCATCAAAAACTTGTGCAAAAAGTCTTTGGAGGTACTCTGACTTATTTAAATCTTCTTTACTCATCTTTGGAGGTACTCTGACTTATTTAAATCTTCTTTACTCGTCTTTGGAGGTACTCTGACTTATTTAAATCTTCTTTACTCGTGGCTGTTTGTTTTCAAATATGGGTAACTTCTCTTTTTTTCCCCTCTGCATGACTAACTGTAAAAGCCAAGGGCAATCATGCAGAACTTGCCCAAGCTGGCTGGACAGGGAAGTCTTGCTTTCACTAATTTTTCAAGATGGACTAAGTGAAAGTGGTCATTTTCCTTGTGGACACCTCTACATGTTCTTTCTATTTTAGAAACAGATTGACAGATTCATAGAATGGTGTGGGTTGGAAGAGACCTTACGTGTCATTTAGCTCCAAACACCCCACCATGGGCAGGAACACATTCTGCTAGACCAGGTTGTTGTAAGGCCTCATCCAACTCAACCTTGAACACTTCCAGAGAAGAGCCATTCATGACCTCCCTGGGCAACTTGCTCTGGTGTCTCACCACCCTCACTGTAAAGAATTTCTTCCTAATATCCAGTCTAAATCTGCCCTCCTCAATCCTCAGTCCATTCCCTCTCATCCTATTGTTACAAGACCTTCTAAAAAGTCCCTTCCTGGCTTTCTTATAGGACCCTTTTGGGTACTGGAAGGCTGCTGTAAGGTTTCCCCCAAAGCCTTCTTTAGATCTTTTTTCATTTGAATGAGGCAAGAACATAAATTCCTATAATAACACAGCCATTCAGTGCCAAATGTAGTAAAACCTAATAACAGCAGAAGAAATTATTATTCATAGATCATAGTTTAGCCCTACTGCCTCCTTTCCTTCTAAGTAAGATTACTTTTATCTCTACAGTGCCTGTAGTCTACCCTTCCATTCTTCATAAAAGATTGGAAAATAGATTTTTAAACCACAGCCAATGTCTTTTCTCAGGTTTGGGTTTTTTTGGACTTGCATCTTTCTAAAGAACACAACCCTTTGCTGACTGCCAAAGCAGAGGTTTCATCTCAAAGTCCAGTGATCTAACCTGGAACATACTCTCCTAAAGAACATACTCCACAACAATTTTGTGACCCAGCCAAGACAGATCAAGACTGTTACATTTATGGAAAACATGATCTGCAGCTATGTTACTTTGTGATGTGGTCTCCAAAACAAGCAATTCAAGTATTTATTCTAGGAACACCTAGTTATTGTAGGTCATTGTTCTAGTTCAGTGGGGTTAAGCTTCCCTCTAAGAGAGTTCTATATGTCTATTAAATTTTGGCTTTAGGAAACATTGTACTTTGGGAGTCGTATTTCTTCAGATAAAGTATGTCACAGAAGGCACAGTCTTACTGTGATATTGCCAGGCAGTAAAAGTAAGAGCCTCTACTGAGTATATGCTTTATCACTCTTCTTCAAATTTCTCTTTTCTTGCATTCACAGAAAATCTTAATGTGCCTCTCACCAGAAATTATTGCTTCAGTTCAGGAAGTCCACAAAGCCCAAATCTGATTAAGAGAATTTGCATAATAAATACATGAAAAAGTATTGATGTGGAGATGCAGTAATAGACCCTGAACTCTGCAGGGCATCTGAGAAAACTGAGAAGCTTGGATTAAGTTAGATTAGACTAAAACTATGAAAAAAATTCACAGTGAAATCTAGGATTTTTTTTTTTTTTTGGTAAATGATAGCTCTCTTGAGTTCTGTGCCCTGAAAATTTTATGAAGTCAAAAATAAAAGCGATAGTTTTGTGCATCTACATGAAAGAGAAACAGAAACACCATCTCCTTTTTCACTCAGTAATCATAGAATTCATCCAGAATGTGGAAAACACAGGAACAATTCTGATTTCTAACAACAAACAATAATTAAAAGCTCTCTCATTCCACAGCAATCCTCATACTATTCAATAATCTGGAGTATGACTTCAAGTGATTTTTATAGTTTTTTATGTTCATAAATTTTGGAAGTATGCTCTAATTTCTCCTTTGAGAACTTTGAATTAAACATACATTATTCCTTATAAAAATATTGGCATTAGCTACTCCACCCACGTTTTTTGATACACTTACTTTGGAAATGTTAACTACTTTCCACTTTTATGAATGTTCATTTACAGAAAGTGAAAAACCTCAACCATGATAATGTCACAGGATCACAAAATCACAGAATGATAGGAGTTGGAAGGGATCTCTGGGATTCTTACAGTCCAACCCCTCTGCCTCAGCAGGTTCACCTACAACAAGTTACACAGAGGGATTTTGAATGGCTTCATCACCCCTCTGGACAACCCATTCCAGCGCTCCAGTAAAGAAGTTCCTTCTCATGTTTAGATAGAACTTCCTGTGTTCAGGTTCCTGCCCATTATTCTTGTCCTGTCACTGGGCATCTCTTCACTGTCATGAAGCTGTACTTATGACAGTCTTCTGGAGCAGATGAAGTAGGTTCAGATGTCCTCAGGAAGAGTGATGCGTTGAATGGGAAACCAATTCTGACTTCAAAAACACCTTGAATCCTGCTCAAGGTTTTGATAGTCTATACTGACAAGGTATTGAATCTGAAGGAGGGTCAGGCTGTTTTTCAGTAATAGTTTGGGGGTTTTTTTTCAGAAGAAATCTAAATCTATTTTCTTTTATGTTAGATTGTCAAATAAAAGAAGAGGCTTTCTTTTTATTTTTATTTTTTTTTCTTTGACATATCTGAACTGGTTTTCCTCCTATGCCATAAAGCATCTTCTTTTTCTCTCTCTTTCTGATTCAGGTGGGAAACTCTATTATATTTACAAACCCCTCACAATCTATGCTAATTGTCGAATCATTATCAATTCTTTTGTGGGTTTTGTAGTTGAGAAGACTGCAGCAAGTCTGTGAGAAGGAGAGAGAGATGATTAACTGGGACCATCAATGCAGAAGGGTGGCACAGAGCATCACTCCAGGCTACATCACTTGGTACTGGAGTAGTATGCAACAGAAATTTAAACTGAATGGGGATGAAGCTGATGATTTCACAACAGGAAAGAGTAAGAGACTCAGAATGACTTCTCTCTGTGCTCAGACTTGGTAGATGAAACAAGGCTTCTCCATGGACTAGGACTCCAGAGGTCCCTTCCAACCCCTACCATTCTATGGTTCTATGGATGTCAAAGGCATGGCTCTCAACAGTCAGGTCAGCTTCAAGAAAAAGGAGTGTAGTTTTCTTGTTAATCATGTATAAAAAAGGACTTCAGAGAAGTAATCTCACATCTAAAGAAACATCACTGTTCAAGAAGAAAGTATGACATTTTTTATTGGTTTGGATGTTTTGGGGCACTCACTGTACCTCAATTTCTCTCCTAGTTTCTTGCAACATTTACTGGCTGCTTTCCTTTTCCCAACATAAAAATGGTTCATATGAGAAATCCAGCCAGTTTTTCTGTATTAAAAAAAAATAAGGATTATAAGAGCCATAAAATTATGTAAAACATTCAGCCAATGTGTCTCACAGGGATCAGTTAAAGATTGTGCCCTCATTAAGAAAAGGCATATTCAAGGGAGACAATCTGCTATCTAATACTATGCCTTCAAGAGATGAAAAAGTGCTAAATTAGACCACCTTGTGTTATTAACATAAAGCTCACATTACACTTTTGTGCTGCAGCAGTTCCCATGAGTTGGCCTTTAAATTGCATCAGCTACTGTACCAGAACAAAGTAGAACCAAAACAGTGAAGATTTTCACATACTGCCCTTCTTATGAATGTGTCAGGGGTGTCGTTGCAGTACGCATAGAGATGGCTACAGTCTCAGTCTGAACAAATTTCCTGGTTAAAACCATTGCAACTGCTATCTCTGTCAGAGAAAACTAAATGGCTACTTCATATCTATTCATTTTATTTATCTCATTTTCTTTGGCAGTTTCTGGGAAGACTGTGACAAGCCCTATTCCGTTGTTATACTGTTGTGAAGTCACAGAGAGCTAAGTCAACTCTGGGGAATTTTTAAGAGCTTTGCTGATTCTGCATGCCTGACTGTGTGAGCAGAGTTTAAGAACTTGGATTTCATGTGGTTTAAAAAAAAAATTAAAGAATTCTCCCATAACTTTGTGGTAATTGACTTTGGGAAAATGAGAACAGTGACTTTGGAAGTTTTAAGTCATTGAAGAAACCCACAATAAATCTACTGAGTAAAATCCTCTATTGCTGATATGCAGATTCATTCTTGGTGTGTTCTTAAAATACTCACAGCCTGAGTAACTGCAATGATCACACACAGAAGCTTTGTGGAATCTGCAAGGTATGTCTGCATTTTTAATAGCCAAGAAGTTAAATTTCACAGCATGTATTTAAGACATAATGAAATCATGCTGAACTTTCTCTGCGTAATTACGAAAGTCATAGAAACATAGAATCATAGAACGATTTAGGTAGGAAGGGACCTCAAACATCATCGAGTTCCAACTCCCTGCCATAGGCAGGGACACCTCCCACCAGAACAGGTCACTCAAGGCCTCATCCAACCTGGCCTTGAGCACCTCCAGGGAGGGAGCAGCTACAACCTCCCTCAGCAACCTGTTCCAGTGTTTCACCAACCTCGCTGTAAAGAACCCTTTCCTAACACCTAGTTTGAATCTCCATTCTTCCAGTTTAAACCCATTACTCCTTGTCCTGTCATTACAAGACCTTGTCAATAGTCCCTCCCCAGCCTTCCTGTAAGCCCCCTTCAGATACTGGAAGGTCGTTATAAAGTCTTGAAGCCTTCTCTTCTCCAGGCTGAAAAGCCCCAGGTCCTGTAGCCTGTCCTCATAGCAGAGGTGCTCCAGCCCTCTGATCATCTTTGTGGCCCTCCTCTGGACTTGCTTCAAAAGTTCCATGTCCTTTTTGTGTTAGGGGCTCCAGAACTGCACAGTGTATTCCAGGTGGGGTCTGACGAGAGCAAACGGGGAGAATCCCCTCTCTTGCCCTGTTGTCCATGCTGCTCTTGATGCAGGCCAGGACACAGTTGAGCATTTCATCAACCCAGATCCCCAGGTCCTTTTCCTCAGGGCTGCTCTCAGCCATTCACCACCCAGCCTGCATCTGCACTTGCGATTGTGCCAACCCAGGTGCAGGATCTTACATTTGGACTTGCTGAATTTCATGAGGTTGGCCTGGGCCCACCTCTCCAGCCTGTCCAGGTCCCTCTGGATGCCATTGCTGCCCTCTAGCAAGTCAACTGTGCCACACAGCTTGGTGTCATCTGCAAACTTGCTGAGGGTGCACTCGATTCCTCTGTCCATATCACTGACAAAGATGTTAAACAGCACTGGTCCCAGCACTGACTCCTGAGTGATGCCACTTGGCACTGGTCTCCAGGTGGACATGGTGCCCTTGATCATCACTCTCTGCATGTGACTATCCAGCCAATTCCTCATCCAACAGTGCTCCACCCATCAAGTCTGTGTTTTTTGCAGTTTGGTTACCAGGATGCCATGTGGGACAGAGTCAGATGCCTTACTCAGGTCCAGGTAGGTGATGTCTGTTGCCCTTCCCTTGTCCACTGTTGCTGTGACTTCATCATAAGAAGCCATTAAATTTGTCAGGCATGATTTGCCCTTGGTAAAGCCATGTTGCTTAATACCAGTCACCTCTGTTTTGTTTTACATTTGCCTTATCAGAGCCTTCAAAAAGATCTGCTCCATGATCTTGCCAGGCACAGAGGTGAGACTGAGAAGGATTGTAGTTAGCGAGGTCACCCTTTTTTCTCTTCTTGAAGATGGGTGTTATGTTTGCCCTTTTCCAGTCAGCAGGAATTTCACCAGTATGCCATGACCTTTCAAATATGATGGACAGTGGTTTACTGACTTCATCTGCCAGATCCCTCAGGTGCTCACAAACATGGTCTTCAATTATAGCAGCCAGACTTTCCTTCTCCCAATCCTTACTTTAGTCCTCTGGGTCTGGGATATTATGGTTGGAACCCTTGCTGTTGAAGATTGAGGTAAAGAAGTCATTGACCACCTCACTCTTATCCATATCCTTTGCCACCAGCTCTCCATTTCTCTTCTGGAAGGGTCCTACATTCTCCCTAGTCTTCCTTTTCTCACTAATATACCTGAAGAAGTTGTTCTTGTTCTCCTTAATGTCCCTAGCCAGATTTAAGCCCCAAGAGAGAAAAAAAAAAAAAAACAAAAAAAAAAACAACAAATGAAAACCATCAACCAAACCCACCACCACCAAAAAAATCTCCATTCAGTATAGTATTCTTTTTTTTCTTGGAAAAAAATTATCTCTAGTGCAGGCCATATTGTATTGTCTCCAGGCCAAACTTTAAGGAGTGGAAGTTCAGAGTATTTGGGGCCAACTGTGACTGTGCTCTTTGTAATCTCATCCAAGTTGACTGGTTTGCAGCAGCAGTAAATAGTGTCTGTAGAAAGATCTCATATTCATGCTAAATTTCACTTCTTCACCAGAGTGACTCAAAAACAAAAAGAAAGGAAGCTTTCTCTAGGGTCATGTCAAAACAAAACAATCAACCAAACCAAATCAAACCAACCCAATCAAACAACAGCAAAGAAAGAAACAAATAAAGCCAATGCCAACCAAATAAAACCAGGAAAAACCTTATGGGTTTTTTTTGTGTGTATGTCTCAAATCTGTAATTTGCTTTTCGTGTAGAATGTTTATGGTGATAAAAATTTGTTCTTTTTGAAGAAGATCATGGCAATACTAATATCAGAAAAAAAAAAAAGAGAAAAAAAAATAGAGGTAAGTTCATTGTTCATTTTCACGTAGAAAAGGTCTACTCCTCCTTCCCCTGAATGCTTTTTGTCATTTGAACTACTACCCTGCAGAGACTACTGATCCAAATTCAAGTGCTGTATGTGACTTACTATTTTGCACACTCTTTGCTGGTTTTATTCTTTTCCTGGTTTCAATCCATGTCAAGTGCAACTTTCTTGTCCATATTTTCATAGCTTATGAGTATGTTTAGAAATGTCCTCACATTTGGAAGGAATTGTCAGTCTCTTCCATAAGGCTGTTACATGTTAGCTAATTTACCAGTAGTCATCTTTGCAAAATTACCTTTCTGGCACTGTTCTAAGGTTTTCCTAACCCAGGGCACAAAAATTAACATAATGGAGAGTATTGAACATTTTATGGGGTGCATGTCACTAAGTGTGTGGGAAAGGTCAGGCTTCCATAAGACAGATCAACCACTAGAAATGTGCTCTGCTCCATTCTTGTCCCACCTCATCACTCTTTCTGTTTTAACACAAGTGAATTAACTTTCTGAGTGTCCACTCTCTCAGCTGAAAATGTGAAAGCCACCAGTACAAGTAGTGAATAATAACAGTATGGTCAGTGGTAGTTTCTACATAATTTTTCAATATAATGTGTAATTCTGCCTAAACCCCAAAAGCTAAAGATCCTATTCTATTACATTTTCTCAGTATTTATATGAGCCTTCATTATTTCTTTCAACTTGACTGTCACATTCTGGAAAATCTTCCTTTGAATGTTGTTGAGGCTATGTCTGTATAGACATTTCTCCAGATGATGTGCCTGTCTCCCAGATTTTTCTTCCTGTGGGCTGATATTCCACTGTGTTCCTCTGGTGTCACTTTCCTTGTGCTTCAGCTGCAGACTCTCTGTGTCTGCGTCATGAACAATGGACAAAGGCTGTTCTGTGCTCCTGACCTCCATGACATGGCATGGCCTGCTTCACACACTTCATCTAGCTTCTCTTCAAAAAAAGGTTGAAAATACCCAAACTTGCCATGGGAAAAAGATACAGACATGTGCTGTCTCCTGAATTGTGTCCAGGTATTGTCTAGACAATGGTAAATGGCATGGGGGAAAACAACTGCCAGGGAGCATGGCAACTGCTATACTAATATAGGTATTGCTGTGCTCATGTTCCAGCTTGCTCTCTGGTCATGGCTTTTTAGGCTATTCACTAGTATAGATGTAATCTCTGGGGCTGGGACCAGCTTTTATTTTTGTTGGTGAAACAATGTTAGCCCAACAGATTCTTTATAACTGATGAAAGCTCTTTGGAATGATGGTAATAGTATCCTATTACTATAGTACGCTTCTGATATTTCTGAGAAAACTGACTTGTCAAACTAGAGTAAGATAAAATGGAGTTTGCAGTGATGCTTTTCCCCCTGCATTTTAATTATTTTTCTCTTTCAGTAGCATGAAACAAAGAGACTTGGAGTCCTCTGAGCAAAACTACTAAAAATGTCCATAGTAACTTCTACTGGACAACAAAATCATTTTTCTTTCTGAGTACCATCGAAAGTGTGGCTGTCCACACAGCCTCTGTCAAGAAATAATATGGATGAACTAAGAGAAAGAAAAGCAAATCAGGAAACTGCCTGCAGAGATAAGAGGAAGGAGGATTTAAAAGGATAGTGTTTCCATAAATCAAGGCAACCGGTGACAGCTTTAAAGTAAGGGTCAAAAACATTGCGAGAAGTGTCACTTGGATAAGAAGTTAATCCAAGTTTTCATCTCTCTGCCTTTAGTGCTTGTTCAAGTGGAAGTTAAAGATCCCATGGCATTCTTTCAGGATCATAAGAGATTGATATCCTGCCCAAATTCTCTCTTTCAGGATCATCAGAGACCTCTGCATCAGTATCCATACATGCAGATTTATGTGATTGCTATAAACAAAGGAACAAATTTGTCTGCATACCACTGCTACAGTTTATTCAACTTGTTTGCTGCAGTTTATTCAAGTGTGGCAGCAAAGAATGTTAAATCAGAAGAAGAATGTTTGGTAGTGTACATTGTAAAACCCATCAGGATAGGTATGCAGCAAGAAAAAAAAAGAAAAATAAAGTATAATAGAACTGTTATCACAGAGGATTTCAAATAACCATGACAAAAGAGCTGTCAGAAAATCAGAGTATTTACTGACTCAAGAGGTTTTGCACAAATTTCTCAAAAATTCCTTGAGATGCACTGTATATGGAATTATGTTGCCACATCCCAATAGAAATTTCTTTCTGTCTCAAAAAGAAAATGGCATTCTCTTGGGACTCTGAAACTGAAGAGCTGAAATATCAACATTATAATTGAAGGACTCAAATTTTTCCGTTGCCCAACATCAAGTAGCCTTTAGCCACAGAGACCCCCTATAATGTAGGATAATTTCCTTGCAAATAAATAGAATTAGCAGGTTTTGAAATAGAAATTATATGGAATAATTGGCTGCAAGAGGAGGGAGATGGTGCTTGTGTCTCAAGAAACAGAAGTGCCACTCCACAGTATATGATCACTGGCGTAGGTAGAAACTCTGATGTAAAACTTTAAACTGATGCATACAAAATGAACCTGTGATTTTGCCAGAAGTCAGATGAGTTGCTAAACAGCTTTCATCAGTAATAAATCTCTCAAGTGAGCTCTTTTGGAAAGCTGACAAAAATTATTCCATATTCCCTTGTTTAAAATAAAATAAAATTAAACAAATGAACAAGCAAACAATGACAACAAAGTTTATTATTATTTACATTACAAAATTTAATAGATATGTGCAAACTGGCTACTGAAACATGGTGCCCAGGAATGGGAAACTAATATGATTTCACTTATTTAATGTTGTCATGCAACTTAATACTCTATCTTCATTGTCCAAATGGAAAATGGGGGGGGAGGGGAGGGAGGGAAAGGCCAGGGAAATAACATATTGCACAGTATTAATGGCAAAATTGTAATCAATTTGAAGGCACTTAATAGATGGAAATATTGAAAATTCTCAGTGTGATTTTCTTCTTACAATAGTCTTAAGCCAGTAGAACTAATTTCATGGGATCAGGGTGTTGTACAGGTCTCAAGATAGGCTTCCCAGAATTATGATGAAATTAAATGTCTTTAGGCAGCTGAATTCGTGAACAAATGTCTATTTGAATGCTAAGGAGATTTTGTTCTAATTGTACCATAGATGATTTGCACTCTAACATAGAAGCTTTTGTGATTCAAATATAAATATAATAAATATAATAATTTTTTGAAGACTCCTTTGACTTCCATTAAGTTGCTTCTGACATAACCTAATGGATTGAAAGCAATTCTTTTTAAAGGGAATAATAATACAGGTGGAAGGAACAGTTTGAGTGCCTGCAATAGGGGAACACACAAGTTCAATAGGTTATGATTGGGGGAAAAATTTGTGTATGTCAGTTTGCAGGATCCCTGGGGGGGCAACAAGAAGATCTTCATCTGTGTAAGATGATTTCAGTTTTAAACTGAAACATGTGTGTTGGTGAATTTGAAGTAAACTGACATTTTCTTTTTAATAGGACTGGAAATTATGAGCAGCAGGAATGGTATGACCCTACAGAGCACTAGTGCTTA
The DNA here is from genome assembly GCF_015220805.1 of Pogoniulus pusillus. Classification (NCBI taxonomy): domain Eukaryota; kingdom Metazoa; phylum Chordata; class Aves; order Piciformes; family Lybiidae; genus Pogoniulus; species Pogoniulus pusillus. The sequence continues at coordinate 37,890,782 of NC_087267.1, forward strand.
ATCTATCAAGATAACATCAAGTAAGAACCAACAGCATAAAACCAGAGTGGTTTCTTCCTGGGAAACAAGTAAATAAAGGGGGGGGAAAAGACTTCCTGATTGATGCTTCAGTGACTCCTTAGATTATGGTAACTGTTTTTGCTTTGATACTGAGAAGTTGCTTTTCTGAAAAGGTGTTGAGGTAGCAGGAAGACTTTGAAAAGAATTTGAAAACGATTTAGCTACTGTCACGACAACTAAATTCAGGCTTAATGCTTCAACTAACCAATCTATGACTTCTTATAATGATGAAGCTGTCATAATTAATTCAGCAAGGCAGCAGAAAACAGTAAAAAGGGTCATTGCCAAGGTACTGTATGTATGGAGTTACTTGAAAGAACAATTAAATATGGAATTATATTTGTAAAATATTCAAGTAGACCATTGGTAGCACTTAAGAATTGCACTGGAAGGTTATTATCTTATTAACATTGCATGCAGATTATAACAGTGTGCTGTTACACTAATATTGTAAATTATTTCTAGAACATTCACAGGCTGCACAGCTGGAGACAATAGGTGCCACAACTGTCTGGGAATTTAAGTTCTCATGCTTGCAATGCTTTCTAGAGTGGCTATTTCCACCTCACTGGTGAGTACATAGCTTAGAGTAAATAAATCCCCTCTAATTTCTTAAGTATTAGTCTGTGTTAGCTGAGAGCATAGGGAAGGAAGAGTGTCAAAATGCCAGTGAGAAACAAGAAAGAAAATGTCACCTGCCCTTTCCAAAGAAATATTACTTTCTGTAGAAACACTCTATTAAAGAAGTGACTCTTTCAGGTAACTGATACTTATTTTTTTGTTAAGGTAATTGAATGTTGATGAGCTGGAAAAGATTTACTACTATGCATTATGAGTTTGAAGGAGTGAAAGTAAATAATATTTCTTTTCTAATTGAAAAAATATTTGGCATAGAGCCAAACATTTACTTGATGATTACTGGGATTTTTTTTAAGTAGTGAACAAAGAAATCAACCATTCACAGTTATCTACAGATCTCAGAGCATTTTAAGGAAGACTCACAGCTCCCACATTACAGGTAGGGCAGGAAATTATTTCATTGGAACTGCTCTGCAAGACCAGAATCAGGGTAGGAATAGAGCTTGGACGTGTTTTGTCTTCCCAGGAGAGAGAAGGCCAAGCTGGATTAATGAAGCTACTTCCTACTAGTACAGCAAGCTGTCTATTTCCTGTGACAGGGAGCTGTTTGTCAAGTTACCCAGCCATGGTTATACTGCCTGCAGTTTCCTGATTATGCATTGCAGGTCGCAGCACAGACTTCAGGTTTAACATTTGAAAATTTGGCTTCAAATCAAAGTTTGGTGCCCTGCCAGTCTTCCCACACCACTACTTTGTGGTGTTCTGTGCAAACTTGGGTTCTTGGTTATAAAGGCAGTTACATTTTCAGGTTTACATCTGAGTTTCTGCCTGCAAACCTGTGTGCTCCTGCCTCGCACGGGGTGGGCTCAGATCAGTCCTCTTCTCCTGCGCAGGACTCAAGTAAGTGTGTCCATCATGGGGTTACTTGCATTTCTGGAAGCTTTATGATGAGGGAAAGTCACAATTTGCCTCTGTCTACATCAGATGGATGAAAATGGACATCAGGTAGCTCTCATCTAAAGTGGCCAGTGCTAAGCAGAAGCCAATCAAGTCATCAGGTGTACATCACTTCCATGTTCTCAGGGAAAATGGGGAGCAGAGATTTGTTCTTATCCTATCTCAGGAGCAGCTATGCACTGCGATTTGCTCAGATTCACACTAGGTTTGCAACTGAGCTCATTTCAGACTTTTTCTTTTCTATTTTTTTCCAACAACATATTTTGCACAATTCTAGTCTCTCGCTCCCATTCCTATTTTCCAGGGTAGTTTAAGTATGCCAATTGCGTTACTGAAGTCAGGTTTTGACGAGCTGGCATTTCTGTCCCTCGGGTCATTTTCTGGGTTGCTCTTCGAGTTTCTCTGCTGCTGCACTGTGGGGCCTGAATAGTGCCAGAACAAATGCAAGAAGATGTGCCAGGTCTTGGTACATGCTGACAAATCCCAAAGTGACAACGTTTGGCAGAAACAGAAACATTGTTAATACAGCAAGCCACTAAAATCTGTGTTTAATCAGAAGAGCACCATGTCCCTACACTTGAAGGAGAGTTTTAAAATGAGAAGCGAAACCAAAAGGCAAATTAAAGTGTCACACAGGGTAGGAATAAAGTATGTGCTCCAGGGTTTAACTCCTTAGAGTAGAATTTCTCTTCTTAAACCACTTTTGTCTTATAAGTGGGGAAAGATCGTGATCAGATGTATGTGTTTTCATTAGAACATGAGTAAAATGACAGTATTTCAGTTATGAATCCCCAGACACTCACTAGACCAGGCTTATGTTGGAAGAATTGTCTTTAAATGGAGGTAGAAAAGACCTTTAAATTTTTCTTCTTCTGCTTACCAGTAAAAAAATGTATTTCCTACAGACCATTATCTAGTATTTTGGATGGGTTAATGGAGTCATTAATGGCTCCAATGAGGACAGCTTCTTCTTTTGCTGTGAACAGAGAATTTCCTCATCCACTCTAACATGCTGCCATAGTTTTGTGTGTATCTGTATATAGGTTTAATTTGTAATTTCCCACCAGACACCACTGAAAATGACCTTTCAGAAGCTGCTGCAATAGCATAGGAATGCAAAACAGTCAGCAAGATATGACAGACACAAAAGGCATACTGGGTTGTTTCTAATCTTCCTCCATTTCACAAGAGTGTTTTAGGAGTTTATTGTTTTGTTTTACTTTATTCTTGTCAGGTTAGGAAAGTCAGCTGTTGATTTTAGGGTATGCAGAACACGTGGCAACTGGAGATGTGATTGTGCCATTCTAAACAGAAATATGAACCTTAGTTTTCCATCTCAGATCTTAAATGTTATGGACACAGCCTCTGAGAATACAGTATTGATCTTGGTTAGACCCTTAGTCACATGCTAACCCAGGATTAATCAGTGCTGCTCACTGAAGACCATTGGATTTATGAAAACTGAGGGTGAAGATTTTCTTTTCAGTAATTGGTGGTACAATGATTGCTTTCCTCTGAAATGAAATTAAATATTTGCCAGGTAGAGTTGAAAAGAACAAATTAAATGCTCTACCTGTAATCCTGGTGAAAATATATTGAACAAAGTCCTAAATTTCAGTCCTGCAATCAAGCTGACAAGCAAAGCACTTTTTGAAGGAGGATTTAAAAGCGATGATGAACGACCACACAGAGTTTTCCTCCTAGAAGGAAACTTCAGGGTACCTTGAATGTTTCCTTATAGTTTGTGATTACTGCACCTCTAAGCCGCAAAATGTTGCCTTTAATTAGAGTAACACTTCAGCCCAGGCATGCCTAAGCATAATTAGTTTGTTCAGACTTTCACAGGTTATTATTCCAGCTGTAATTTCTTCCAGGTTACAAGAAGCTTATTTTAAAATACATATATATATATATATATATATAAAATAATGTTTCCAAACACCTTAGTAAGGAAAAATTCAAATTGAATGTGATTCAATCTTTTTCCTTGGAATCCTTAATTGAGCTCCCATCTTCACCATGACATTCCAACAGTGTTCTTCTATGCTTGGGTTTCCTTTGCTCTGACTTTATTCTGTGATTGTTGGTTTTTAATTGGGTTTTGGTGGAGGTTTTTTTTATTATTTTGGTTTTTTGTTTCTTTGGTTTTGTTGGTTTTTTTTTTAATTATTTCAGATTTTAAACATCATAAACTACATGTCTGGAAGTATGAAGCACAAGTACAAGGCAGACAGAAAGAGTCACACAGTAAGATTAAATCACATCAGAGATTCCCAGAAAGCCCAATGCCAGTCAGAAAACAAATATGTTGTATCTATACTGCTCAAAGATGTGCTTTTAGCTCCTAAATGCAACAAACAGAGGAGCAAGGAATAAAATCCTACCTTTTTTCTGAATATTTTGTGGCCTTGTTGAGTGAAAACTGAAAGTTTTAGGGAATAGACTAAAAAAATAAAAGAGGATCTTGACCCATAAAAGCACCCAATGCAGCTGCAAAAATGAGACAGTAAGGGATAAACCTTCCTTTTTTACAAGAACAAGGTTCTAGATTTATTGAGTTGACCTAATGTAAACACAGCCCTCAGTCTTGATGTGAACAGTTGTCTTCCAAACATGCACTATGCTTTCCAAGAGCTGCATTGTGTACTTCTATATATTCACATTTCTCTTAAATTGAATAAATGTACAGGAATAGAAAAGGTTTCATGCAAATGAAACTAAGAACACATGTTATATTAGTGCAGACTTTTTGTTGGCCTTCTCTGTTGCCAAAGGGGTCTCTCCACACCTGCTATTACTTCCATCAAACCAAGACCAGCCTCCCATCAGGTGGCCTGGACAGAATTCCATTTAGAACTGCTGTATAACCAGGTCATTAGGCAACAAAATGCAACACTTCTGGACTGAGCACACTCAGGAATGTTTTTGCCTTTGAAAAACAAAGCCAAAAACAAGGGTCAGATGGCCTCTAGGGTATTAATGTGGAATACTACTAGCTAGAGTTGGCCTTTGCTGACTTGTGTCAATAGACTACTCACATTCAGCTCTGTCTTCCTGAATCTTTATATTTGAATGTAGTTAGAAGGAAAGATGATTGTCTCTCTGCAGAGATATTCAGGACTATTAAAAGGTCAATACAGATAAAAAATAATGGATATGTATCTAAATTTATCTACGTTTAGGACAGTAGGTGTCTAAGGCCTCACAATAATACAGTTGGCACCTGGAAGGTCAGCACCTTATAGAATAAATATCTCGAGCATCATTGCTTTGACTGATCACAGGCTTCTAGTGCCATTCATAGAATCATAGAATCAACCAGGTTGGAAGAGACCTCCAACATCATCCAGTTCAACCTAGTACCCAGCCCTATCCAATCAACTAGACCATGGCACTAAGTGCCTCAGCCAGGCTTTGCTTCAACACCTCCAGGGACAGTGACTCCACCACCTCCCTGGGCAGCCCATTCCAATGGCAAATCACTCTCTCTGGGAAGAACTTCCTCCTAACATCATTCAAGACATGCTGGCACATCAGAAGATATAGAAAAACAGGGAGAGATGCATGCTCAAACAGAGTGACAGCTGGAGCCCAGGTGAGGTATTGTAAAATATTTCAAATACCATTAGATTCTTATTTTTAGGCTACCTGACATTTGACCAGATGCAATCTCTAGCTTCTACTGGATTAAATTAATTTGTCTGACTTTAGGTGTCTGGCACCAGGTGAAATGTCCTAATGAGTCTGTGACTTGCATACAACTGGAATATACAACAAAATATTTGCAGTAAAGCCATGAAGTTCTCAAACAGCAAATGGAGGCCAAGCAGCTGTTGTAAGATATCTCAAGTGCCACTAAACTTCTAATATGGCTAAATCATTGCCTAGGTCTCCAGAAATTGCTGTGAGAGATTGAACAATGTCTCAGACTCACCTGGAGATACTTATATTCATAGAATCATAGAAACAACCAGGTTGGAAGAGACGTCCAAGATCATCCAGTCCAACCTAGCACCCAGCCTTATCCAGTCATCTAGACCATAAACATCTAACTTTAGGTATACCAATACAGTCTTGATTATTACAAATGATCCTTCTAACTAACTGCTTTGTTGAAAACATTTTGTTCTTTAATCTCACCTTCTAAATTCAAAGTAAAAACATTATCTTTTTACTTAAGGTTGTATAGTATAACACTATTCTAGTTTCAATCGTGCAAGTTATTGCAATAAGAAGTAAAATGTTGTGATTTCCATTCAGAAAATCAATCCATTAGTCCCTTTTAAATGGAATATCTTCTTACTCTGGCATGTATTTCCCTCTCTGGTTAGTCTATATGGTATAAATAATACAGAGAAATTGGCAAAGCTGTAACTAATCATTCAGTGCTTTGGACATGTTGTTTCTTTGATTCTTTGCTTATTTGTTTGTTTAATCACGGAGTCACAGAATGTTAGGGTTTGAAAGGGACCTCAAAAATCATCTACTCCAATTCTCTGCCAGAACAGGATCACCTAAAGCAGATCACACAGGAACACATCCAGGCAGGTTTATGAATATCTCCAGAGAAGGAGACTCTGCAACTTTGCTGGGCAGCCTGTTCCAGTGCTCTATTCCAGTACTCTCTTCCAGCTCTCCAGTGCTCACAGTGAAAACATTTTTCCTTATGTTCCTGGGGAACCTTATCTGCTCCAGTTTTCACCCACTGGCCCTTGGCCTATCACTGGACATCACTGAGCAGAGCCTGGGTCTGTGCTCCTGACACTTGCCTCTCACCTATTTGTAAACATGCCTCTCCTTCTCTAAGCTAAAGAGCCCCAGCTCCCTCAGCCTTTCCTGATAAGAGAGATGTTCCGCTCCCTTCAGCATCTTTGTGGCTCTGCACTGGACTCTTAAGCAGTTCTTTGAGTTCCTTCCTGAACTAAGAGGCCCAGAACTGGAAACTATTCCTGATGTGGCCTCACCAGGGCAGATGAGCCACTAGAACGCTAAAATCTGCAGAAATCTGAGTATATCTAAAAGTAAAAAAAACATGAAATACTGCAATTTTTAAGATTCAAAGACAAAAGAAGGATATTGAGACAATTATTGAACACTCTATTTAAAAATGAACGATCATAAAATGCAGCAGATCATAGCTGATACATGAAAACATCAGCCTGATCCCAGACTACCTAACAAGACAGTGAACTTCATACACAGACCTATGCATTAAGCCTTACAAGAAAACAAGATCTGGAAAGAAATGAAAGAGAAATTTGATGCTTGACTCCATCATGTAGAAGAAGGCTAATTTAACATAGTTTGCCTGAATGGGTCATCCCTGGTGCAAAGACAAAACTAAATGTGTAAACCTTTGCTCAGGATTTAGGAGCCTCAATAGCTACAAATCAGAATGGTCTGCAATCACTTTGTCTAGTTACAAGGGGGAATGTGACTTAAGTTTAAATTACTCTAATATTAGCAATAAACCTATTGTACAGCCAGATGTTTGCCATGAATAATCTTTTATTTGCTGAAGTCCTGGTCACTTGTACTCTGTTCTATGTTGCAGGGTAGTTGCAAAGCAAACTTTTCTGATAAAGAACTTTATTTGGTTATTGCACTATATAAATGCTGTGAGCTTTTGCATAAAGTAAAAGTGTAATTTATTGCAACAAATCCAGACATACTAGAATAATTTGCTGTCTGTTTTAACAGCAGCCAGTTTTATGTCCATAATGTAAAAACAAGCATCAAATTGTGCATGGGAGGAAAAGAAAAAGAACTGTCTAAATCTTTCAGCTCTTTAACTGAAATGCATAGAAAGCCTATTGATGCTGCACATCCCACGCAATGATTTTTCAATTCCTGTTTATTTGTTCATGTTTTACACAATTTTCTTTTTTTATTTGTTTATTCTAGATTGGTTTTCATGGAGTCTTATCCAGATAAATAAACTTACGCTTAACTGGACAGAAGACAGTTATCCAAACTCTAATCATCACCACTAACTGAAAAAAGTCTCTGAGTGAAAAGAGTAGAATGGTCATTTCAGGCAAGTGAGATCTGAGAATCTGAGAATCATAGAATCATAGAATTAGCCAGGTTGGAAGAAACCTCCAAGATCATCCAGTCCAACCTAGCACCCAGCCCTATCCAATCAACTAGACCATGGCACTAAGTGCCTCATCCAGTCTTTTCTTGAACACCTGAGGTGTTAAGTCAGCTTGCTCTGTTAAATTCCAGAAGTACATATGAAACAATCTTAATTTAAGGAAAGCAGGCTCTCATCAGTGACTGATAGGGAGTATTGGTTGACTCTGAGGATATAGATTAAAATGATGATTTTAGTTTCCATTGGAATATTTAGGTCTCCAATGGCTTCATTAATCCTGCACTCTTCTTTGTGAACTGAAAACATTTAATATTAAAACAATTCAGCTGAAGTTTACAACAGCCTACATACTCAAGGAAATATAATGGAAAGGTTGAGTTCCTTTTTGTTTTAAAGATAATGACAGCAGTAGTCAGGTTACAGGAATGCTAATGAATAGCACCATAAACATACACACTACTGCCTGCATTAACAATAGTCAGCCGCAAGAGACTATATTTCACAGGCTGTCCTTGTTAGACACATGGGGTCTTGAATCACATTATGGAGAAAGTCAAATCTGCAGTACTTATAGAATTCCACTATCTATGTGAGGTGATAAAAATAAGCCTTTTTATCTCCAATGAAGAATTCAGACTCTTTCAGCTTTAAGGAAACTCCTCATACTTGATACTCTCAAAAAGAGCTAATCATTTTATTGAGGGCACAGAGTATTAAAGCACCAATTTTACTGTGTGTGAAGATCCATGCCTTTAGGATTGTATCTGGAGGCAACAGCCTGCTGTGGGTGATTGGGTTGCCAGTGATTAATATTTTGAAATACTAACTTAAATATAGTGACAAATATAGAAATGTAAAAGTTGTCAGGACATACCAAAAGTAGGTTATTCTTGCATTCATAAAAGAGAAACTGTATCAATGCCATCATGTAAAACATTCAGATAATGATAGACTTTAATTACAGGAAAGGAAAAATCAAGCTGCTACAGTTAAATGCCTTACACATAGATTTCAATTAATGTTCCACTTACAGGCCTTAAAAGTTCAGACTTTTCTCATTACCTTGTGTTATATTTTGTTGTCACAGATTATACAAGCTACTGAATTACCACTGGTCATACCTGAAGAGGCCTCACCACTTTTATTCCAAACATTCAAACAATAGAATCATACAGCTTGGAAGAGAACTCCAAGATCATCCAGTCCAAGCTAGCACCCAGCCCTATCCAGTCAACTAGACCATGGCACTAAGTGCCTCATCCAGGCTTTTCTTAAACACCTCCAGGGATGGCGACTCTACCACCTCCCTGGGCAGCCCATTCCAATGGCAAATTACTCTCTCTGTAATGGATCACTTGTTAGCTCACCACTCAAATATCAGCTTTTTTTCCATGCTCTAGTTATAATGAGCATGGATTTGTTTTCCAAGCTTTACTGAGCCTCTGGTATGTACAAATCTTGTGATGAGCACAGTGTCAGAGACACGCACTTTCCAAACTGCACACAACAAATACCTTGATCACATCACTTGGAATAAAACAGATTTTTTTTCTTTGCCTGTAGAATTATTTTGTTGGAATAAGGGTTTGGTATTCAGTAAAGGAGGAAAGTATTTTGTCTTTTATTACTTCTGTTAACAAAAATTCAGCTGTTTCAGAACAAGGAATTTTTCATTTAAGACTGCTTTTTGCATTCTTGAAGAAGTGCCAAATGCACATCTTGGAGCCTGAAATATTCCATTTATCCACAATGCATACAAATGCTTCACAGGCCTCCCTGACCCCATGCCTAGAACTTGAGTCCTTTTCCCCCTTGGATGCACCTATGCACATGCAGAAATATATGACTGCTTTTTGGATTTCCTGGAAGAACTTTGGGTGCCAGTGGTAGAGTATCTGTGCTATCTTAACACCAGTCTCCTGAGGATTTACTGCCTGTATTAGGTTGACATGTCAGTTTGAAGCCAAGTTTGCTACACTGACCCTGTAACTGGAACTGTTTCATTTAGGTTGTGTGTTGTTGTATATAAATTAGCATTTCAGAGAAAAAAGGTTCCATGACCTATTCTAATGTCTGCCACAATGATATCAGACTATCAGATTTTCCTTGGTTTTAAACAAAATGAAAACACAGAGTGTGAGGTGTCAATGATACTAAAATTAGAGTTTGAAATATCAGAATGTGCTTCATAATTAGACAGAATAGGATAAGTTCCTTGAAGCTCTTCAATCTTAGTGCTCTTTTATGCAAATCCTTTACTGAAACTGTGAAAATCTTCCTAAAGTTTCTGAGTAACTACAGGTTTTATTAATTCTGAAGAAGATGAAACAGCCTAGGCACGTACATCCAAATTTCTGGCTACTGCTCAAAGTTCCACCTGTGTTCTAAAACCATCATGAAAAAAAATATGCCATTGACCAGCCTGATGAGAGAAAATGACTGTAAAACTCCTGCACATAGATGCTGAGAAGAAATAGGAATATTTAAAAATGGCTATATAAATGCAAAGTATTATCAGTGACCTTAGTGGTCACTTTTTGTTACAGTAAATGTATACCCATTTAAGAGAAAAAAAAGTCTTTAGCCTGCAAGATAATATTGTTCAGTCAGTGAACTTTTCCTCAGAGGCTTTTAAAATGCTTGTGGAGCATAAAGACCCTTAACCTTTTCCACTGATGATTATGTGAGCATTGTCCTAAATGATTAAGGCTCACAATGATGCAGGGAAATGGAAAAATAGCATCTGACAGATTGGAAAAGAAAAAGCCATAGTTGGAGGAAGTTTCTTATCATCCGGCTCACAATTCGTGCCTGAACAAAGATATTGTATGCCAAGCACCATATTCTAAATGAAGTTTACTTTAGAAGTGTCCTAGTCAAGTAATGAATTGTGCTCTTTTTTTCAGTTCCAAGTGGTTATTATACTCTTGATACTTGATTTGGCTGATGGATGAAGACAAAGCACAAACAAATGATGTAAGGAAGAAACTTCCCTCACTTCCTTCTATTTTCACAGATTCACATATTGCAATGGGTTGGAAGGGGCCCTCAAAGGTCATCTTGTGCAACCCCCGCTGTAGTGAGCAGGGACACATCCAACTAGATCAGGCTGACCAAGGTCACATCAAGTCTGGTCTTGAATGGGACAGGGCCTCAATCACATCCGTGGGCAATCTATTCCAGTATGTTACCACTCTCATTACAAAGAGTTCCCTCCTAATGTCCAGTGTAAATCTACTCAGATCCAGTTTTAAATCATTTTGGCATTTTAGTTTGAGTGCATGTACTGCAATGGCTGCACATCAGAGTATTCACACAGATTCTTGGGAGTTGGGCATCAATAACAGATTGCTTTTTCTCCACCAACTTGACATGGACAGCCCAGGCTGGGGCTGACTGATTCTCCCTGACACCTTCAGGCCAGTTAACCAAACTGGCCTTACCCCATCACCATGGAGGTGCCTAATGTCCCTCAGCCTGTCCTGCTCCTGTTTGAGGTGTATTGACCCTGACTGAGATGTCCTACCCCAACCCCATGAGAAGCCATCTTGTCTCCTATGTCCCATAGAAAATAATTTGCCTTCAATATTACATGATACACTCAGTTTCCTTGATAATGCTTTACAGAGCTATTCAGTCTATTTTTTTTTTTTTTGCTATGTTTTTGATTAATTTATTTTCATGGAAGTATTTGGGGACCACATTTTGAAGTATTTTCACCATCATTTGTGAGTAAATGATAGGAAATGACTCTAATGATGTCACTGCTGTCATAGCTCATCAGAATTGTAGTTTTTAGAATGATTTTAACAGACTGCCTCCTTAAATCTACGTAATTGCAGGAATTTTATAAAACTGTGTTGATCAGACACTCTGATCCTCTGGAATTTTCTGAGTACTTCAAATTCAGCTCAGCAAAAAAAAAAAAAAAAGTCTTCTTGGATGCAAACTTGCACAGTAACAAAGTACTTCAGCCCTCTTTGTGCTGAAGTGAAGGGTCTACAACAATGAAAGCCACCTGCAGATGATACTTTTATTCACCACAGTCTCTAGACATTTCTTACTTTACAGTATATGCTTCATCTATCACCCTCTCACTAGCCTTCATCTTCTATGTAGCATCCCCACATTCAAGTCACATCCCAACCTTTAGGTTCTCTATCCAGAGCTCCTCAGTGTTCTAAGCTACTGCTGCCTCTGCCTCCATTTAAAAAGGGTAGATTTCTCCTTGCAGAATTATTCTCATGCACATCTCTACCCACCTATGGTCATTTCTCTAGTGTCATTGTTCCCATCCTAGTCTTCCAGCTTCAACACTTTTCAACAGAGAGCACAGTTCAAGCTTTATTTTTCTGAGACAGTGTGTTTCAAATTCATGAACTTCCTAATACCATCAAGGAGCAATTTCTGTTTCTTTCAGACCCTAAATCAAACACTGAATTTAGCAAGAAGCATAATGTATCTTGTGATTCTCTATTTCCTCTCAAACTATAGACCCTGCAATAAACTTGCAACACTGTTTCATTTGGCTTTTTGCTTGAACATATGTTGTGTACTCCTCCAGATTTATCTAATCAGTTTTAATTCTGGGCTTAATATGAAGGTAAGTTGTGTTCCAACTAAGCAAAAGAGCAAGGTTATTAATTATACAATTGGAAATACCTACAAAAGGAATTGATATAAATAAGGAAACAATCTTAAAACCTGTCTTATCCTTGCTGTCACATGGGAGGATATTTCTCAACTAGTGAACTTAGGAACTGCTGAATGAATTTATTCTTCTGGAGTAGAAAGAGTATTTCTGCCTTTCAGTTACATTTGAGCATTTTCCACCAAATGTTGACAAAGTTTCAATCTATGTCTTATGCATCATTTGGTTTCTCTACTGTTTGAGAGCCCTGGGAATAGTAGGCCTTTTTTCTAGCTGTTTGCTGTCTGTTAGAATGCGAAATAGGATGCTCTTAATCTTATTTGAGAATAAATATTCAGGTAGGGAGGAATCATGAAGCACTGATTCTTCTACCCCATTTGCTTTTCTCACAGGAAATCAACTGAATTGCAGTGATAAAAGTGAATTACTGTAGTAAATCTATAATGTACCATTCTGTAAACTACGTATCATGAGATGATTTTGGCACAAGCAATCATTTTATTTCTGGTTTACTGGCATATTATAAAGACTTGTTATAATAAGTTAATACACTTTAAGGACTGGGTCATTGTGTCACAGTTTTATTCAGAGAGGCACTTAGGCATCTGTATAATATGAATCATGTGCTTAGGTCCCACAGGTGCCAACAGACATTAAAAAAAAACTACTCTAAAGCTGTCTCAAACAGAGATTTACTCTTAAACCACGTTCCCAAAATAAAATATTCTTTAGTCTAGTCAAGGCTGAAATAAAAAAAAATTAAGTACTTCTCATATATACTTTTAGTTGATTTGTTGTTGTTGTTTTTTCTTTTTACTTCTGTTTGTTTATTTGTTTCAGGTTTATGATTTGGTATGTTTTGTTGTTTTGTTGTTGGTTTTTTTTTTTTTATATACTCTTTTAGAACACTCCCAAGTGTCCTCTTCATTAATGTGCTTGTCTGTAATTATGCAAATATTAAATCATAGAATCATAGAATCAAACAGGTTGGAAGAAACCTCCAAGATCATCCAGTCCAACCTAGCACCCAGCTCTATCCAGTCAACCAAACCATGGTACTAAGGGTCTCATTCAGGCTCTTCTTCAACACCTTCAGGGACAGTGACTCCACCACCTCCCTGGGCAGCCCATTCCAAAGGTAAATCACTCTCTCTGGCAAGAACTTCCTCCTAACATCCAGCCTATACTTCCCCCAGCACAACTTGAGACTGTGCCCCCTTGTTCTGTTGCTGGTTACCTGGGGGAAGTGTGAGAGACAGATAACTGTAACAATTTATAATGAGATATATCTGATAAGTTTACACTGAAATATTCTCACCCTCAATTCTGAAGCACATTAAATACCAACATATAGCAAAGACACAGCAAGTAGAGTCTTTTAGTGAAGACAAACCAGCTGTATATCTGTGTACCTTAATAACATAACCAAGATCTCCAAGCCAAATAATTTTCAACACCTTGCACAAAATCTTACCATTTCTCTTTGTTTTAAAAATCTGAAGTTTTTGGAGTTCACATCTAGTTATCCTTAAGCATGTCTACAAATTTGGCTCTTCTCCACTGTAAAATTGACTCAGTGGCCCAGCAAGACACAGTATCACAGTATCACCAAAGTTGGAAGAGACCTCATAGATCATCAAGTCCAACCCTTTACCACAGATCTCAAGGCTAGACCATGGCAACAAGTGCCACGTCCAACCTTGCCTTGAACAGCCCCAGGGACGGCGACTCCACCACCTCCCCGGGCAGCCCATTCCAGTAGCCAATCACTCTCTCAGTGAAGAACTTTCTCCTCACCTCAAACCTAAATTTCCCCAGATGTAGCTTGAGGCTGTGTCCTCTCGTTCTGGTGGTGGCCACCTGAGAGAAGAAAGCAACCTCCTCCTGGCTACAGCCACCCTTCAGGTAGTTGTAGACAGCAATAAGGTCACCCCTGAGCCTCCTCTTCTCCACTGTGGGGACTTGGACTAGAAAGTATTTCTGCCTTTGCTTGCCTTTCTGAACTTGCTACCTTCATAGTGTGCCTGATGTACTCAATGCCACAATACACGAGCACAGTAGGAAGAAAGTCTTGCAAGAAGCAACCCAAAAGTTGTCTATTCTTCACCTTATAGCTTTCTTTCTCTCTTTCTCCTTATCTCCCCCTTTGTCCTCCTCTTCTCCCCTCTCCCTTTTTCATTTTCATCCTCTCTTCTCTCAAACAGTTCTTTGGTAGGAGGCCTCTACCAAGGAATCAGTTTTCTTGTTCACAAGAAACAAGCAGCACAAAGTTGGCATTCTTCTGTCACATCACCTCACAGTTTCAATAAGAAAAAAAACCTTTCAAGAACGTAAAAATTGTTTCCAACCAGAAGCCAGAATTAATTCAAGATCTGTATTGAATAAATAGGTGGTTCTTTTTCTCATTTCCAGGCTAAGCAGGAGCCTGGGTCTCATTTCAGAGCTGGTAATTTCCAATGCTATTGGAAAAAACAGACAGCCTGCTGTTCCCAGGCATCTTTATAATATTTTCCAGCATCGGAAATTGTTGACTAGCACAGCTTTTGAACAAAACCATTCACTATCCTAAATTTAGACTGCAGTCCTGTAGCAAGAGTGTTTTAGAAGAGCAATTACTACATCAGAACCAGTCTAACCACCAGATGGATCAGAATAAGACTTCCTTAGTAGTCTTTCAAAAGTGTTTCTGTAAGGAAAGCTATGGGAAACTTATCCAGTTGGTACCCTTTATCTAGACATGGGGTGTATCAGTAGGGATGTATTTAGTGGGTTGAGAGAGGTTCTCCTTCCCCTCTATTCTGCCCTGGTGAGATGTCATCTGGAATATTTTTTCCACTTCTGGACTCCTCAGCTCAAGAAGAACAATGGGGAACTGCTTCAAAGTGGGCAGGGCAGAATCTGAAAGATGCTGAGGGGAGTGGAACATCTCCATTATGAGGAAAGGCTGAGGGAGCTGAGTCTCTTTAGCTTGGAGAAGAGGAGACTGAGTAGTGATCTCATTCATGTTTACAAATACATGAGAGGCAAATGTCAGGAGGACAAAGGCAGGCTCTTCTCTGTGATGTCCAATGATAGGCCAAGGGACAACAGGTGCAAGCTGAATCATAGGAAGTTTCCTATAAGGACAAATGTTTTCACTGTGAGGGTGACAGAGCACTGGAACAGGCTGCCCAGAAAGGTTGCAGTCTCCTTCTCTGGAGATATTCAAAACCTGCCTGGATGTGTTCCTGTGTGACCTACTCTAGGTGATCCTGGTCTAACAGAGGGATTTGGACTGGATGATCCTTGAGGTCCCTTCCAACTCCTAACATTCTGTGATTCTGTGACTCTGTAACTCTGTTATTCTATGAGTCTGTGATACATGGGGTGAGTGGTTCAACTAGGAAGGTATTCAGAGGAACAGCAAGAGCATGCACAGCCTGTGTGATGGGTGCCTTAGGTAAAAGGAAATAGAGAATAGTGAAAAACACAGGTGTAGGTCCTAGTTGATGGTACTCAATTATAAATGGATTGGTTTAGAAGGAAATAGTTCTGAGCAGTGTATGCTTTTCTTTCCATTTGGCCTTGAGGTCAGGGTTTATTTACCAGAATTGAATGGCTCTAGAAATACAGAGGTCACCAGATTATGGATCTCCAAATTAATGGATGTGTCTTCTGTATAGCCCCAGGAACGTGTCTGTATAAAAGATGAAGTTTGAATGCACATTTGAACTGAGATAGCTTTCTTGGTTCATCTGCCTTGGCTCTGTGATAATGACATAAGAAATTTACATAATCTAGACTACACTCCATATGCCACATGTAGAACTCAGTTTCAGACAAGCATCTAGTGTCACTTTGAAATGGCCTTCAGAAGACCATTGGTAGTGTGTCATACCTGCCAGTTCTGTTTATTTATCTTGAATATTCTAAAGCATCTTAAATTATACATCTAAGTCCAGGATACTAAGCTAAACTTTATGCCTCTTTAAAGGTGAATTACACAATTACAGTTTTATAGAATGGTAGCATTTGGAAGAGACCTCTGAAGATCATCAACCCCACTGCTAAAGGAGGATCACATAGATTGGGTTGCACAGGTATGCATACAGACAGATTTATGAGTCTACACAGAAAACTTCACAACCTGAGCAGCCTGTTCCAGTGCTCCATCACTCTCAAGGAAAGAAGTTTCTCAAGCTCAAGTGAAACATCCTGTATTGTAGTTTGTACCCATAGCCCATTGTCCTATCAGTGGCCGTTACAGAAAAGAGTCCAGCTCCATTCTCATGACCTCCACCCTTTAGATATCTGTATGTACTTATAAAATATCCTTTCTGACTTCTGTTTTCCAGCCAGAAGAGACCAGGTCTCTCAGTCTCTCCTCATAAGACAGATGTTTCAGTCTTCTAAACCTCCTTGTGGCACTCTGTTGGACTCCTCAGTATTTTCCTGTCCTTCTTGAACTGGAGTGCCCAAAACTGGACAAAATACTCCAAGTGTGGCACCATCAGGACAGAGTAGAGGAGGAAGAAGAACATCCCTTGACCTGCTGGCCATACTCTTCTTAATGCACACTAGACTACCTCTGTTCTTCTTGCCCAATTCTCCAGCTTGTCCAGGTCTCACTGAAATTAAACTGCTCAGTAAATTTTGTTGATGATGTTGACTATATTATCACTAAATATAAAAGGAAATTAAAGAGCTGCCTATTCTGTAAGTATATTAATCTTGATCTAAAGGCCATGCCAAGTCTATCTTTTTCATGCCATTGTGTCTACAATGTATGAAGAAAGAATCATCCTGGATCTTCAACCCGCACCACAAAAGGCTAAAAGATGAATTTGTGAATGAAACAGACATACGCAGACAGCCAAGGACTGCTAAGAGAATGAGATAATATTGGTCACTCTGGTGATTGCTCAGAGGGGTCAATGGTCTGAGCCTGATGTTAATTTGCTTATTCATAGGCAGCCCAGGGAACAATTTTAAGGAATGATTTGGAAGTTAAAGAGGTGACTTTGCAGATGTGGCATGAAAGGCAGCTTGGAAAGGAATATGAATGTGTTCTTTCTGAAGCTGAACAAGTGACCATATTTTGACAGGTTGGGAAGGAAAATATTTCCGTACTTATAAGGGTGAGGTTTGAGTCGATTCCACTAAACAGCTACAAAAAAAGAAGACTTAAAAAAAATCATAGAGTTTTCTAAAAGACACACATTCCAATCAGACTTCTTCCATGGGATTTCTGGTATACAACTGGTGATTATACTGGAATTTCAGAAACAACTCGTAGCGCTCCCAAAACACAGGGAGGAGTCCCTCCCAGGGCTGGAATATTAAGTTGGCTGGAAGAGTTGTTGGCTTTACAAAACATCCAGGACTATATTCTGATCATAATGAGATTTTCTTCTATTTTCAAAAGATTTATATGAGAGCTCTGCAGGGATATGGGGCCACTTTTCAGATAACCCACAGAAAAGCATCTTGTTTAGTGTGACAGGCTTCCTGTGAGGGTGTCAAATGTATTCCATGAGCACATGCAGCCTGCCTTTTTAAAATGCAGTTTCTTAAAATATCAGCAGCTACTAACTAAGCAAAATGTCATTGCACTATGGAAAATAAAGCCATACAATTATTGGGATTATTTATTTGTACTCAGCTCTGTGTTTAAAACACAGAGAATCAAGTTTCATTTAATGAATACGTTTCATGCATACCACAAAGTGAAACTAATTCTGACAAGTCAGTCTAATAGACTGAACTCTGGCTAGAGTATGCTTTATTCCAATTCAGCTGTTACCATCCCTACCCTTCAGCCTTCAGGTGCGAGTTTTAATGCCTTGATGAGTCTTTGTGGGAAAAGTGACTCCTTGATAAAAGTTGTTTATACTTGTTGGGGTTAGTTAATGGTTCAGGTATGAATTCAACGCCTCCACAGTTCTGCGTTATGAAATTGTTGCAGATTGCTGTAACCATAACAGATTGCATCTATTAATGTAAATTCTTCCATAGAATGCCAAGCAGGCTCATGTTTAACTGCAATGGATTTAAAGGGGAAACCATATCAAGCTGTAATTGCATATAGGAAGCTAACATGTTTCCTTAATAAAGTCCCATCTTTCATGACTACCCAACACCAACAACTGAATTTCAGCGAAACAGATCGTTTCTTTTCATTTAGACACAAGAGTGGTGTTTCAGCACAGAAGAGACTCTGCTGGGAGCAGATAACTGTGTTGGCTCTTGGACAATCAAAACCCCTTCTACTTTCCCTTTCTAAATAGACCCTTGTGTGTGCACTAAAAATGGTTAATTTATACTGGAGAGATATTTAGAAATTTATTTTCCTTTCAGTCACCATGATTTGAAAGGCTCAGAAACAGAAGTATTTCAGATTTTTTCTTCAGAGCATGTTGGAAAATTCAGTCATGGATTGAATCAAACCTGTTGTTGCTATTCATACTATGCCACAGTCATGCCAGCTTAAAAAAAAAAAAAAAAGAAAAAGAAAAAAAAGGAAAAAAAAAAGAAAAAAAGGTTTATTCATCTTAGGTTGTTTTGAAGCATTTCTAGTTCAATTTTCATTGAACCCTGCAGGAAAGAGTTAAGTGGATTTTTCCTAGACTCCCTTTCCTTGTCGGGGAAAAAACAGCCACCAAAAAGCAAACAAATAAACAACTCCTCCCTAAAAAACAAAAATCCCACAAACAAACAAACAAACTCCCCAGAAAACCAACCAACCAAAAAAAAAAAAAATGCAAAATTGAACTAAAACCAGAGAGGCCTGGAACACAAGACCTATGACGAGAGGTTGAGGTACCTGGGGTTGTTTAGCCTGGAGAAGATGAGGCTCAGGGGTGACCTCATTGCTGTCTACAACTACCTGAAGGGAGGTTGTAGCCAGATGGGGATTGGTCTCTCCTGCCAAGCAACCAGCAACAGAACAAGGGGACACAGTCTCAAGTTGTGCCGGGGGAAGTATAGGCTGGATGTTAGGAGGAAGTTCTTCCCAGAGAGAGTGATTGGCATTGGAATGGGCTGCCCAGGGAGGTGGCGGAGGCACCATCCCTGGAGGTGTTGAAGAAAAGCCTGGATGAGGCACTTGGTGCTATGGTCTAGTTGACTAGATAGGGCTGTGTGCTAGGTTGGACTGGATGATCTTGGAGGTCTCTTCCAGCCTGGTTGATTCTATGATTCTATGATTCAGTCAAGGTTCAGCTTCTGTGTTTACCCTTGGAAGAGGGGTTAATCTGGTAGGCTATAAACTCTCAATTTCTGAAGTCCCAGACCTGTAGCTGGGCTAAACTCTTAGATTTACCGTGACAATTCATTGGCCCTGAACATCAGTTTACAGGAAGAGAGTCTGCATTTACTCAGTCTTTCATGATTTTTTTTATGATCCATTTGTCTTCAGCAATGGTCTTCCTTGAAGAGAGTTGAAACTTTTCAGGTTTGGTCAATTACATCAATATTACTTTTAAGGAAACTTCCAATACATATTTCTCTCTATATCAGGTTTTTGTGAACAAGGAGGGGGAAAAAATCTCAGAAATGAACATTGCAGAGTTTCTGGTCCATGCACATTTTGTGCATGATTTTGATCTGAATAAATTTGTTCTTATAGCAAAACACAGTTTCCCAGAAGGTGGATCATCTGCCTTTTGTCAATGTCAGTTTTCCTTGTTGACATCCTCAAAAAAAAAAACCAACATGTTGATTTGAAGTGAGAAAGTTATCCTAACCAGTTTGTAAAGTTGTTGCTGTGAATAACAATGACTAATTTTTCCATCCTCCTGGAAGAAATCCTCCATACTCCTGAATTCATCTCTATGCATGTAGATCTAATCACTCAATAGGTTGAGCACATAGCCAAATTAAAATTTAAGTAGGAGAAGTTGTCGTACATTCACAATAATGTTTACATATTTCCACTTATCTTTGTTTCAGATATGTGGCAATTCAAATCAGCTTAGCGATCTGCACAACTGATTTATCACCTTACAACAAAGAGTGGGATAGTTATATCTATCATTGTGCAAAAATCTGTGTTAGGTGGCAGACAGCTAATCTGTGATAGTTCAATCTTGCACCCCATGTCCTACTGTTATTTTGAGTGTTGGATAAACAACTTATAGGTCTGCCTTCCTTCCTTTCTTTCTTTCTTTCTTTCTTTCTTTCTTTCTTTCTTTCTTTCTTTCTTTCTTTCTTTCTTTCCTTCTTTCCTTCTTTCCTTCTTTCCTTCTTTCCTTCCTTCTTCCCTTCTTCCCTTCTTCCCTTCTTTCTCTCTCTCTTTCTCTTTCTCTCTCTATTTTTCTCTTTCTCTCTTTCTCCCTTCCTTTCTCTTGTCCTTTCCTTTCTTCTCTTTTCCTTTCTTTCTTCTTCTTCCTTTCTTTCTTCCCTTCTCTCCTTTTAATGTAGTTACATATGTCTAAGTTTTGCTTAACCTGTGTTACATGTCTGGAAGTGTAGTGTTCCCTAGGCAGTGGTTTAATTGCTACTGGATCTAATCTCCATACATCCATGGGCTTCATTCAAAACAAGACATAATGTGCATTATCTCCTTAATGGAGGTAAATTATACCTTAGAAATACAATATTCCATTTTTATTACAGTTTGGGGGGGGAGGGGGTTGTTTTTTTGTTTTGGCTGGTTGAGGTTTGTTTGTTTAAATTTTTCTAAGTCTTTTTGTCATATAAATCAAAGTTTGCTGTCAGACATACCTTCTAAACTAAACATTACCTTATTTTCTTATTACATTTGGAAATGAGTCATTTCTACATCTTCATTCTCCCCTACTCTACAGAAATGAACTTGTTATCAGTTAAAAATGAAAGCCGTTTTCATGAGGTGAAATAAATGTTCCCAGATGCACCCATGAAGCTTTCTCCAAGCCATTTGGGTTAACTTTAAACAAAATATACCTTTTTTTGTTTGTTTGTTTTGAATCCCAAAACTGTCAGTTATCAGCAACTCTAAAAGGCTCAGAAAGACCTAGTTAACGCTCTCTGACTTGTAAATTCTGTTCATGTATCTTAATGTGTTCTCTGCTATAAGAATTAGTTTGTTTTCCCTCTCTGTCCAACACTTTATCCCTTCAATTTAACTCTTCTAAGTGTAATTTTCCTTTTTTAATAAGAATTCAGTTCTCTTTGAGTCCTGTACTTGCTTTCTTTTTTTTCATTACTGCATCCAGCAGAATGCAAGTCATCACTTAAGTGTTTGTTTGTTGTCAATTCCAGCATTTACTACTGACTGCTACTGTGAACTTCCTCACCAGCTCTCATGTTAGGCTTCATTGCTCATTCATTAGGTTTGAAATCAGCAGTCATAAACTTGTGCCCCTGCATGCACAAATGGAATCCCTAGTCAGAAGAAATAAAATTGTCATTACAGCCCTAAATTGCTTCTTTTTAAATCCATGTTGTAAAATAAATAGAGCTCTTCAATAGCTGGACAAATTTGTAGTAGAAGCTTCAGGAATGTTTCTTCAATCACTTTAGTGCTGTGTGCAAGTTCCTAATCAGATATGACAAAGAAAGTATAAACACTTGTGCTAGGATTTCTGCAATACAAATCAATAGCTGAGTCTGCAAATGTCAGTTGACAGAAATAAGTGCTTCCAAGATGTGATGCACTTGACCTGTTTTTTGACATTTGTTTTAGGATATGATGAAATATACCTCTGCTAACTAACATTGTTGTCTGCAAAGAGAGTCTTAGATCATCAGCCACAGATTTTAGTGTCTAGATTTTGTTGGATACATCATATATCATTTCCACTCTGCATTACCTGAATCCTTAATGTATAGGGTTAACACTCCTGGGGGAGTGACCCTGAACCTGACCCTAGGGGTCTTGGCCCCTCCCCAGGGGTGGGCCACACTCCAGGTGATGGTTAGCCCACTCCCCCCACTTCCTGTGGTATAAAAGACAGAGGAGTTTCCTGTCTCATCCTCTTTTCCTGTGCTACCTCTTGACCACACACACTCATACTGCATACCAGCACACCACGTGGCAGCGACACCATCACATTGCTCGGGTTGTATCCATCCCTTGTTGTATTTTGCTGTTTTTCCCTTCCTTATCCTTTGTAAACTTCCCTACCTCCAATACCTTTTCTAAGTTATTGTTAAACTTTTCCTTTTTAACTTCCAAATCGAGTGAGATTGATTTATTTGGGTGTCCCTACCTCTCTCTCTCTCCCTGTCTTTTGGGAAAAGGAGGGGGAAGAGGGGAGGGCACTCTATAAATTCTATAAATTGTCATTGGGTCTATTAAATTTATTAGAGTCTCTGGGAACCTGCATTTGAACCCAAGACACTTAATCCAAAACATAAAAAGGCAACATCAAATCATCTATGATTTCAAGTCCTATCTTGAAGAGATGAAAGCATTAGAATTTATCATGGACACACATGTATCAGTCCAGTGTAAGATTCTAAGAACTTGGTTATCCAAGTTATTAGAAGACTGGTAGTTTTTCAACAAGAATAGTGTTTCTTTGATGTCTTCAGAAAACCCATTATCTTAATCATAGAATCAACCAGGTTGGAAGAGACCTCCAAGATCATCCAGTCCAACCTAGCACCCAGCCCCATCCAGTCAACTAGACTACAGCACTAAGTGCCTCATCCAGCCTTCTCTTGAACACCTTCAGGGATGATGACTCTGAGTAACATCTAGTAAACACTTTTCTTTTGTTACATGAAAGGAAAAACAAACTAAAGTTCTCCTCTACAAGTCCATTTTCATTTAACATATTTACCAGTCTGAGGGAAAAAAATGAACAGTTTGGATGAGAAGTTCATGTCTTGTACTCACAAACAATTATTTCTTTGAACACAAAGTGAAGCTATGTGGTCTGAGTTTAATATTTATATGGGCATAAGGCTTGTATAAATGTCTTCTTGGCAGATAGGATTTTCACTAAACATTTGAGTTATGAAATCAATCACCAAACTTTAAATTGCACATTAAACATAATTCATTGTCATTTACTAGTTCTGATGCTGACAACATAAAACTGATGGATTGTAGAAGATTTAACTTTTACAATTTCCTTCCTACTGATCATTCAAATATATTTTTCTAATTATGATTTTCATCAAAGCTTATATATATATTGTCTTCAGCTATGCAAGCTCCAAATTATTTTGTGAATTTAGGAAAAAAAAGATTAAAAAATACTTGTATCCCTCAATTTAACATAAATCTAGAAGTGTTGCATGAGGGGGAATGAATGCCATGGCTCATTAACTTGGGTTGATAACACTTATAGAACTAGAGAGTTTTGGTTTAGCCAATAAATGAGTACCTCAGTTTGTTCAACTTTCAGACAGTCATGATTTTTCCATCACCTAGTAAGATCTTTAATGTTCCCACTGGGACTTGCTCTTAGAATTTAAGACCCTAGCTTGCCAACACTTGAGAGCGTCATTAAAGCCTGGTCAATGTTTGACGTGTTGGATTGGTTTAAATGGGTTTGTCTGCAACATATTTCAAACAGTGACACACACAATTATTCTTCACAGTGATAAAACCCAAAGATTTATTCCCACAAGCTAACTGGGTTAAGTGCATCTGTATTAGGCATTTCCTCCTTTTGTCTAACAAGGTTTAAAGCTAGTGGTATTCTCATAAGCTTGATTTAGTCATAGGACTTCCAGTTAAATAGGAAATATCAAAATCCCTGTATTGAGTGTAATGATTGGCAATACATTTGTACAGTATTAGATACGGAAGGTGGACTAGAAGGTTGATGATTTTTATGGTTAGTAGGAATTATCATTCCAAAGGAATACTGTTATCATAAATCCTATAAATAAGTCTAATATTTGAACATTCACAACGAAATTCATCATTTCCAGTATCTTTTGGTGGTTTCTTCTGGAAAGGTCAGCATGAAATCATTGTTGCTTAAAGACAAAGCAAGGCTTTCTAGATAAAGTTATGAATCCACCTAAAAGAGTTTTATTTCTTTATCTACTCACAGTAAAAGAGTGAACAGAGCTAATGTACTGATATATTTTTTACCTTTTCTTTATCATTATAATTTAGTGACCTCATGGCATTAGTTGCACTGCACATCTTAGTACTTCAATTTAAGGCAATATTGTACAGCTTATGAATTTTAACTGAACACCCCTGTCATTAAAAGGGAACAGTAAGTTAGAATCAAGAAATAACTCCAGAACAAAGATGATTTTGTAACAAATTCAGAATATGGACATTAGCATTCAAATGTTATGTTCTTGCTCAGCCAGTTCTAGTCTTTATTAGAGCAATGCCAAAGGAAGAGGGTTTTTCTTTGAAAGAGTCTATTTGGCCCATACTAAATACCTAAACCAATCTTGCTTAGTAACTTCAACTAATTAATGCCAGAGAGTTTTCCTCTTTACAGAATTTCTGTTCATCATCATTTTCCATATGTGAAAGCTTTCTGGCCAGGCACTGTAGTAGCTATGCCAATGTCTACAAGACCATTATTCACTTATGTCAAGGAAATACATGGACATGACTAAGCATGTCATAAATGCAGAATCATATTTACTACCTTATAGTAGGGAGTACTGCAGTACTTTCAGTTATTTGGACTTCTTGTATTTGGACAGTATTTGATCATCTGCTCATAATATTTGATTTTTATTTTTTTTATTATTCAGTGATGGACTTGTTTGATTGTTTTCTTTACAGAGGTCTGGCTAGGATGGAATTAACTACTCAAAGCAATCAGACATAATGTAGTGTCTAGTGATAGTACATGGGACAATGGTTTTAAGCTGAGGAAAAGTAGATTTAGACTGGGTCTTAGGAAGAAGTTCTTCAGTACAAGTATGATTAGACTCTGGCATGGGTTGCCCAGGCAAGTTGTGGATGTCTCCTCCTTGGGGGTGTTCAGCGTCAGGCTGGATGAGGCCTTGATCAGTCAAATATTTCTGATAGGTGTCCTTGCCCATGGTGGAAAGGTTGGAGTAGATGACCTCTAAGGTCCCTTCCAACATAAGCTGGTATATAGTTCTAATATTTGTGAGTACAACAGTGTTGATACAACAATGTTTTAACTGGTGCTGGAGAGTATTTTCCCAGTTTCAAGATTTTTTTGTCAACCACATCCACAAAGGCAATTGTGGTTCTGAGAAATAAGAGGCTGGGAGGGGACATTGACCAGTGAGATGTTCCATACTTTACGACACTGTGCTCAGTAGTAAAAGCTGAGAGAAAATGGAGGATGCAGAGACATTCATGACATTTACCTTCTCAAGCAACACACTGAAGATAATACTTTCCATGAAGTGTCTAATCATCTGGATGCTGATGGGAACTAGTGAATAAATTCCTCTTTTTGCTTTTGTTTTCCACAGCTTTTGCTTTTCTCATTAGACTTTATTTATTGCAGCCCACAGATTTTTTTCCCCCCTTATTTTTCCCTCTATTCTGTTGAGAAGGGGAAGCAAGATGCTGCCTGGGTTGGGGTCTAGCAGACAAGCAAAGCCAGCTCACTAAACTGTCAAAGTAACATCCAATTAAATGGAGGATTAATCTAACAAAATTACTTTACTGATGTTAGTGCAGTCATTGGCAACATTTTGCAGGACTGCCTGAGTTAATTAGTTGGTAATTTTGGGGTTTGAGACAGAGTAAAAAATATTTTATTTAATAATGTCCTTCTTTTTCCCTTGTTTTAAAGCTTTTGTCTTAAACATTTCCTTAAAAAATCTGTTTAATTCCAGAAGGTCTTTTCGACTTTGCTATTGTGTATTCTGCCTGGTAAGATTACAACCAAACCATAACCTTCACTTCCCAAAAAAGTTCCTTTAATACTATCGTTGTGACATTTTGTGACCCTATTTTATGTATGAAACGCATTTTAATCACTTGTTTTGTAATGAAATCTGAAGGCTTTAATTTATCATCTATAGAATCATAACATATGGATAGTAGAGGAGCAGAAAAAAATAGATCTAAGTTTATTATTTGTCTAATACTGTTCATTTGCTTGTCAGCTATAATGTCTATTTATGAATATGTGCAAGAAAATGTAATCACGGAAAAAAAAGGATAGAAGTTTGGTCCATCTTAGACCATAGACCATACAATTAACCAGGTTGGAAGAGACCTCCAAGATCATCCAGTCCAACCTAGCACCCAGCCCTATCCAATCAACTAGACCATGGCACTAAGTGCCTCATCCAGGCTTTTCTTGAACACCTCCAGGGACAGGGACTCCACCACCTCCCTGGGCAGCCCATTCCAATGCCAATCACTCTCTCTGGGAAGAACTTCCTCCTAACATCATTCAAGACATGCTGGCACATCAGAAGATATAGAAAAACAGGGAGAGATGCATGCTCAAACAGAGTGACAGCTGCAGCCCCGGTGAGATATTGTAAAATATTTCAAATACCATTAGATTCTTATTTTTAGGCTACCTGACATTTGACCAGATGTGATCTCTAGCTTCTACTGGATTAAATTAATTTGTCTGACTTTAGGTGTCTGGCACCAGGTGAAATGTCCTAATGAGTCTGTGACTGTTGCATACAACTGGAATATACAACAAAATATTTGCAGTAAAGCCATGGAGTTCTCAAACAGCAAATGGAGGCCAGGCAGCTCATATAAGATATCTCTGGCAAGAACTTCATCCTAACATCCAGCCTATACCTCCCACAACTTGAAACTGGTCCCCTTGTTCTGTTGCTGGTTGCCTGGGAGAAGAGACCAACCCCCACCTGGCTACAATCTTCCTTCAGATAGCTGTAGACAGCAATGAGGTCCCCCCTGAGTCTCCTCTTCTCCAGGCTAAACAACCCCAGCTCCCTCAGCCTCTCCTTACAGGCCTTGTGTTCCAGCCCTCTCACCAGCTTTGTCACCCTTCCTGTGAATAAATCTGTTACTCTAATAGCAGGGAGAAAATAGCAACTTATGTGAAGTACAATATTTAGTATCTAATATTTATATCTTGTACTCAGGTTAAAATATGTATTTAGTTTTAAATAATTATATACCTTACAGGCCAGGTCAGATTAATATCATCTATGTATTCTTGGTATTATGTCACTACTCCAACAATGTGATTGACTTAGTCTCATTTTCTTTTAAAGGAATTTCCACAGAACTGGTAGATCACCATGTATTTTAAAGGAAAGAGAAAGGAAAGAGAAGGAAAGGAAAGAGAAAGGAAAGGGAAAGGGAAAGGGAAAGGGAAAGGGAAAGGGAAAGGGAAAGGGAAAGGGAAAGGGAAAGGGAAAGGGAAAGGAAAGGGAAAGGAAAGGGAAGGGAAAAGGAAAGGGAAAGGGAAAGGGAAAGGGAAAGGGAAAGGGAAAGGGAAAGGGAAAGGGAAAGGGAAAGGGAAAGGGAAAGGGAAAGGGAAAGGGAAAGGGAAAGGGAAAGGAAAGGAAAGGAAAGGAAAGGAAAGGAAAGGAAAGGAAAGGAAAGGAAAGGAAAAAAAAAAAACCCCACATTTTCATGTGTGTATTTGTCAGCAGGTGGAGATACTTCCATTATTTTTCAGAACTCTGAATCTGTGTCAATCAATTAAAATGACAATACTCTCAATAGATTATTTTAGTGTTTAGACAAAGGTATTAGAGGTAACATAGAGAAATGAAAGGCTACATTTTATTCCTTTCCTCCTTCACTCCTGAATGTTGGCCCTCCAACATCATGAAGATGAGGAGAAGAAGTTGAAGAGAAAGAAATAAAGATGCTAGAAAGCTGGAAAGTTTCAGATTCTTTGCTAGATGAACTCCAAAATCCTTGAGAAAGTTGCAAGTCTCAGTGGAGGCAATTAATATCAATTAAAAAGCAATCAAACTATTCTAAAGACCATAGTTCTCCAACTACAGGCAAGAGGACAGAAAGAAGAGAAGGCACACTGCCAGAGAGAATCCCACAAGAAGCAGTGGCATTTAGAGTCAAGGGGAAGAATCTGTTGTAGAAGTAAATTTGATTAGGGTCAGAGATGGACCGCACAAGCAGAAGCAGCACATATGGGCTGTAGTTCCTGAGTCTCATAGAGGCAAATCACTGTTACTGTGTCCTATCTCAAGGCCTCCTACTAAGAAGCAAAATAAAACTAATTTTTGAGAACCACTGACCTATCTGGAAAAAAAAAAGTGTTGTTGCTATCTGAGGAATAACCTCTTCAGTACCCTCTGATGCTGTCTATAGGGAACTAGGTTGGTGAAAGTGGGTGGTCCAGAGAATAATGAATTACTAAAAGCATGGAGAAGAGGGCTATATTTTCTCTGAGCTACACCAGAACTATGAAACATGAAATGAACAAGTCACCTCACCTATTAAAAAAAATCCCATCCCAGTTACAACTATATAATCATTTTTAAAAATCATTTCTTCTAATGGTAATTACTTATCAGACCTAACAGGTACATTTCCTAACCTCATGGATTTCCTCCCAAACTCAGGATATCCTCATTCATCTGTGATACATAGTCTTCCTTGTCTTCAAATATTCTCTCTTCTTCCAAATATATAATTCTGTGTGTTTCCTTAAGACACATGTCACACTGAATAAACTATAGTAGTAATTTTCTACAGTACTTCAGAGAACAGATTTTATAGCCAAATAGGTCTTATTCAAGGCAAAATTGAGAACTAGATTGAGGTTCTGAACACTACTTTCCACAGGCTATATCATATTCAGTGATTCATTTAGACTTGTTCTTTCCCTTCCATCTTTTCCATGGGCTTCTAGGATAGGCAAAGCTTTGACAATTTGAGAAGAGAAAGCTAATTAGTGGATTTTATCAATTTCTATAAATACCTGAGGAGTGGGTGTCAAGATGAAGCTGCCAGTCTCTTTAATAGTGCTCAGTGGCAGGACAAGGAACAAAAGGTACAAGCTGGAACACAGGTGGTTCCACCTCAATGCTAGAAATCACTTCTTCATGGTGAGGGTGATAGAGCACTGGAATAGATTGCTCTGAGAGATTGTGGAGTCTCCTTTTCTGAGAACTTTCAATACTTGCCCGGATGCATTCCTGGGCAGCCTGCCCTGGGTGATCCTGCTTTTGCAGAGGGGTTGGACTCAAAGATCTTGAGAAGTCTTTTCCAATCCCTAGCATTCTGTGATTCTGTGTTTCTGAATTTCCTCAACTGGGTGAATGTTATCCAAAGTGTACAACATAAACAGGAGGGGATGAATAGTTGATTGTCCCTGTTTTAAATATTATCCTTTCAGCAGTACATAAGAGGACTCCAAGCCCTGGGGGACTCTTCAGCCATGATTGTTGCAAAGACACATAATTCTTCTGAGAATGTTTCCATTAATGAGCCAATCACTAAAGCTGAATCCTTATCAAATTTTCAAAGTTATATAATATCCCTTTTTGCTACCCAAAAAAAGACAAATGTGAATGGAGTTTTTGTACTTTTCTTGGTGGTTAGGCAAACAGCCCAGGAAACACAAAGGTTGAGTGTCTGTACCATCTGAACTGTGTTCAGGAAACCATCAACATTTAAAGCTGTATTTTTTCCCAAGTTAGTTAGGACCCTTTTATTGCCATTAGTGAGAGGAAAACTGGTTGAGGGATGGTTATGAAATCATATAAAGGACAATGAGTTGGATTGTGCAGTTTGTGACCTTTCACATAAGTGAGGGGAGAACAAAAAGCGACTTTAAGTTACTTTGATGCTTTTTATACCATAGATTCTGCCAGAGGGCTGATTAGTCAGTAGTGAGTTAGAACCAAGAAGTTATGTGCAAGAGTTAATCTAGCAGTTTCTTGTCTGGAGCTGATCTCAGTTTAGGCCACAAGTAAGTAGCAGTTGGGTTAACACAGTGTTTATCTTCAGAGGAGGAGAAGTTTACTTTTTCAGTGGACTTAATTTAAAATACTTTTTCACATTTTCATTTTTTAATTTGTTGATTGAAAGCACCTAAGAGATTCCATGGGGAGTTAATAAAAATTATCAATCCACAGGGTTTCTGATAAGGTGCTAAGAAGAAAAATGTTAAGCATTCATTCTATGTCTGAAGGCAGGGGAAATCCAGAGGAGAAAACAGATGGGTTAAAGAAACAGAGCTTCCAAAAAAAGAGTCTAATTCTTAACATGGAGCAGAAAATTCAGGTTAATGATACAGTTTATTAAAGTTAATCATGGCTAATATACAGATTATAAATTCCAGTAGATTACTGTTGGGATAGCAACATTATGTAGCTCTGAATTCCCTCTGAATCTATCAGTAGGTTTTAACACAGCAGACCTCCCAGGAGTGGTATGTTAGGAAAAAGTAAGCCTAATGTTGTAGATCTGTATCTACACTGCAAGTCCAACCATGTCCTAAGCCTGCTAGATGAGACAATCACTATCTATTGATAATAAAAAAAATGACTCATTATACTGAAGTAAGGAGAAACAGAAGCAAAGGCAATAAGAAGTTTCCAAAGCTAATATAGAAAACATCTGAAATAAGAATTTAATTTCATCCTCTTAAGACCTTGGGAAATATATGGGGCAGTTTGTCCTATCATTCCTAAACTCATCTCTTATTATGTCTTATATATAAGTTTTATAATATATGCTTTCCAATTGTCTATTGAAATGATATATATTCAGATATAAGCTCAAAAGTGAAGCTGATCATATAGATGTATTAACATATTTCATTAACACTAAATCTCACAGACTACAGCACTGAATTAAGTCAAGCACCTTATAAACACCTCAGATATTATAGTAAATATCAACTGCAGATTCCAAATAATAGAAGACAAATGTCAGTGCAATTGTGGATTCCCAAAATGAGCAACTGAAACACCATTTTGAGTGGAATTTCTCCACCTTGCAAATGAACTCAGGTGATGCATTCCTTGTTTTTGTTATGCGTCCCTGAAAAATATGGAGTTAAATCCAGTTGGCAGCTGGTCACTAGTAGTGTTCCTCAGGGATCTGTGTTGGGACTACTTTTTAACATCTTTACTGATGACCTTGATTCAGGCATTGAGAGCGTCATCAATGAATTTGCAGAAGACACCAAATTAGGTGGCAGTGTTGATGTAAATGAGGGTAGAGAGGCTCTTCAGAAAGACTTGGATAGGCTAGATCAATGGGCCAACATTAATGAGATGAGTTTCCACAAGGCCAAATGTCAGGTCCTGCACTTGGGTCACAATAACCTCAAGCAATGCTACAGGCTTGGTGAAGTGTGGTTAGAGAGCTACCTGGCAAAAAGGCATCTGGGGGCTGTAATAGACAATCAGCTGAATATGAGCCAGTAGTGTGCCCAGGTAGCCAAGAATAAACTGCCCAGGGAGGTGGTAGATTCACCAACCCTAAATGTATTTAAGGATCATTTGGATGTGGAGCTTAGGGATATGGCTTTAGGTGAATCACGTGTATAGGTTGGACTTGGTGATCCTGAGGGTCTTTTCCAACCTGAGTGTTCTGTGCTTCTGTGATTTGTTCCAATTTAATTAATTCAGCAGAATCGTAGAATCAACCAGGTTGGAAGAGACCTCCAAAATCATCCAGTCCAACCTATCACCCAGCCCTAACCAATCAACTAGACCATGGCACTAAGTGCCTCATCCAGTCTTTTCTTGAAGACCCCCAGGAACGGCGCCTCCACCACCTCCCTGGGCAGCCCATTCCAATGGCAAATCACTCTCTCTGGGAAGAACTTCCTCCTAACATCCATCCTATACTTTCTCTAGCACAACTTGAGACTGTGTCCCCTTGTTCTATTGCTGGTTGCCTGGGAGAAGAGACCACCCCCACCTGGCTACAACGTCCCTTCAAGTAGTTGTAGACAGCATTAATGAGAGCATTAATGTAGAAGACATTAATGGCTACAAAAAGAGGTTGAGATATTTACAGGACTAATCAGAAATATGAAGGAAGAGTGGAAGAGAGATTTTTTCAACACAGAAGGTGTTAAAAGATACATACAAAAATTTCACAAGTGAAAACTTCATTTGAGGATCTAGTCCAGAGTTAACTGGCATAACCTTACTGAAATCAAAGTAGCTCTACCAATTTGCATCAGCTGAGTATCTCAGATACTGACCCAGTATCCTGTGAATATTCTTTCTGTCTTCCAGAGAACAGCACTATGAGTGTGTGAGATTTTGTAGGTGGATCAGTCACTTGGAGTACAGTATTAGTAATGTGCTATGAATCTTAAGTATCCTTATGTATTTTCTTAATTTGATGTTGGTCCATCTGGAGTTTTATTTCACCTAAAGTGGCAAAGCTGAGCAGCTATTGATTATTTATTTATCTAGAAGTTTACCCTAATGTCTTTTGTCATTCAGTCTTATTTTTTCCTTATACTTGAGTGTTATAATATAATTTGCTTTTTAATTTGTCTGAATTAATTCCCATCTGTCTAGCCACCCAGAACTAGTTTTGGCTGTCCTTTATTACCTTGCGCTGCTATTGCAAACCTGTTTGTTTACTGCTGTTCATCCAACACCTAACACTGGCTGTTGCCAAAAGGTGAACCTCCAGCAATTTACCAGCTAAATACCCATCTGTAAATACATGCCTCCACTGCTGTTCTGGGAAGTATTTTAACCCAAGATAAGTCAGCAGTAAAATCATATGAGATTTCTGTTTACACTTCAGAATACATGTTCTTTCTTGTTTCAACTCCCAGGCAAACAGATTGTATCTCCACTGAGTGAAAGTTTAATGATGGAAAAACTTTGCACCAGCACTTTTACCCTGAGTCATGTGTTAAAAAGAAAGACAGCTATCAGCATTTTATTTTGAAGAGTTAAGGCACACAAAAGTTTTACTAGCAATGACTAATTTGCTGAATGTTCTATTTGGAACAAGAAAATAAAATCTGTATTTTGGACAAGAAAAAGGATCAGAGGAGACATATCTACACACACAAATGCGTGTGTGCAGCAGTGTCAAAGTGTCTGTTTACCTTCATCTCTCTGCAGGGAGTAGTTCTAAAACATGTCCCAGGACTATTCGGTAAATACAGCTAATTAAAACCTTATTTTGGAGTGAACGTTTCAAACTATGATAATTTGTAGTAATATTTATCACACTGAGTTCTCTTCAGGGGTGCCAGATGGATATCCTTTAACACACATGGAACAGCTCAGACAAAATATCTTCTCCAAAAGGTAAGAGTTTTTCTGTATTCTTAGACTGATGAGACAATAGGAGATTTCAAGCTGTCCTGGAGATAACTGAAATGGTATGGAAACACGCTCCAAAATAAAGAGCAAAGAACACATATGATACAAAGCTGATTAATGAGCATCTGCTCTGGGATTGCACAGTTTGTGCTTTCACTCAAGAATCTCAAAACACCATAACAATCTGAATTTTTACAATATACTTCTGCGTACTGTGTCTGCAATATGTCATATGTACATATGCTGAACTGCTCTGGGATTTGTTTGTCAGAGAAGCTTTGGAGCTGGATTAAAATGATGAAATGGAAGTGCAATATAGGCTGATCATGAAAATAAGTTGGATAGTGAGAAAAGACTTCATCAGGCCAGATACAGGATATGAAGGTCACCATAAAGCCACTAGGAAGGTGGTGGAGAAGATAAATGTTCCTGAGGAACAAGTTATCTCATTCTATATAATATATGAATCTAGTGTATATATAGGCTAAATCAGTATCTTACACTGATGATGTCTCTCTACTGACAACTAATGGTGACTGACAGGTGGGCATATCTGCTATAGACAGCTACACAAGAAAACATCTAACAATATGTCAAATAAGACTCACACCACCACTCCTTTTCACTGCTTGGAACAAGACCAGCGTGAAATACAACATCGGTTGTATGTTTATGGCTACAACAGTTTTTAATGAGTTGCCTTTAGCTGTCACCTGCAGGAATGAGGTTTTCTTTAGCTCAAATAAATGCACTAAGAAGACCCATCATGAAAAACTAACTTTAAAGTTAGTGATTACCGTATACAATGTTGATTCCTAGATTCTAACCTAAAAAATGTGGTACAAATGATGACATCTGAAATAAAGAATATTGTGCCTACATTTCATCCATGGCAGATCATTCAAAATTTGTGTCTTTGCTTTGCCATTTCAAAACCAAGAAAATTATTTTTTTCTCCTGTAGATGATTTTGATTTTTTTTAGATGCTAATACTCTTACTTCAGGAACGCTTACAGAAAATAGCTAAAATCACAGAATCAAGTTGGAAAAGACCTTCAAGATCATCAAATCCAACTCATCACCTAGCACCTTCTAGTTAAGTGATGTACTGAAATCTTGTTCTATAGATTTTTTTTTTTTCCCAAAAGATATCACTTGTCTCTCGAACCCTTGAATTCAAAAGGAGGTGCTAACTGATTAATTCTAGGGGAATTCTCAGATCTGGGAAAGAAGAATGAAACACCTTTGTTCTTTTTAATTATTTTAGAAACAAAAAGTCATATTCTATGCAATCTTTTAAACAGAAACATTAGAACAGCAGGATATTGTAACTACAAAGAGGGATAAGAAGGGGGTTAGATTGAGATAGCAAATGCTCACCTCTTGAAGTCATGACATGCTTCGATTAAACCTGTCCCGCAGAAGAGAGTGGAGAAGGTTTTCTCCTGATGAAAAACATCATATATTTTCCCTTATTCACACAAAGTGTTTTGCACAGAAAACATTTAATCTGTTTCTAATGAGGAAGTAAGAAATTGATTAAGAAGTTTGAGGAACATAGCTAGTTACTGGATGGATCTAAAAAAACTGAGCACATGGTTAGCACCCAGCTGAAAATCAGAAAGAGTAGAAAAATCCTGTATGGGCTGCTGCACTCTGTGCAGGCAATGGCACAACATACTTAGCACAACACACTGCAGTGCAAAACAAGGAGCAGAGGACCCTTACCTGGAAGCCAGCTGGGCTGTCCTCTGGTTTTACAGAGTGGTACACAACGAACCTGCCATAAGAGCATGAGTTTTGCTTTGCATTGCAATGTCACTCTTTAAAGGCCTGTAAAGAGGGCAGTGGCTAGAATAAGTAAGCAACTGATTTATCCAGCTGCAGCATGAGCCCTGGAAGACCTGATTCTGGATGCCCAGAAAGCTGAGAAAGAAAAGGTGAAAAAAGTGTCATGGAACAGCCAGTGAGCAGCAAGACTAAACATGAAAAATGGCCAAGCACAATGAAAAAAGGTTCATGATAAACAGAGACAATCTTTGTTAAGGATCTTCAAATCAGGACTGTGCCGGAGTCTTTATTTTTCTGTTTGTGACTAAAACCTCATAAAAGAAATTTTGTAAGCCTTCACCAGCATAACCTTTCTTGTAGGAACTATTTTTTTTCTGTGACAGTCTCCCAGATCATAATCAAAGGCAGTGCTACTATTTTAGTGAGTGCAAAAATGAATACTAAATATGGGTAAAATTTAAGGAGAAAGCAAAACAAAATAAAGCAACACACCAACAAATTGAGGATTTTTTTCATTTTTCACTATTTTGTTAAAAAAAAAAGGATCAAAAGAAGTTTTTTTGTTGGACAAACTCAGAAAACATTGGAATAATTTTATTCAGCCTGATGAAAATATTGGAAAAAGAAGGATCAAATTTTGTTTACCACAAAGCAGTATCTACAGCAAAAAGAATGCAATAATACATCTCTTTGCTGAAACACAATTGGAACACATAGAAACATAAAACTTTGTGAAGCCAGAAAATTAAAGGAAACAATTTTTTTTATATAAGTTTTGGGGTTTGGTTGGGTTTTTGTTGTTGTGGGTTGGGGTTGGTTTTGTTTTTTTTTAGACTAGCTTAACTTCCATTTCCTAAACCCTTTTCTTTTTTTCATTTAATGCTTGCAGCAATGTGGATTTTATTCTTTTAAAACAGGGACTTTTGACCACTTAAGCAAAACTGATTATACCGACCTGCTAAGGAATCTTTTAAGTAGGCTGGCTTGAAAACAAAGTGCTTTTCCCAACATCTTAGCTTGTAAAATGTGTTTCTTCTCTGATGCAAAAGGAAAGCAAGACAAACCCGGCAAAGTTTCTAAATGATGGAGGAAGAGAGGCAAAGGAGTGTGGGAGGCAGAGAGAAAAGAGAGACCACGACAAGAGCTGCCAGAAGCATGGAGGGTAAAGTTCTCATCTGGCATGAGAAGAACTGAGCCTCATGCTCCTCTTCTGAATTGGGCAGATTGCCCTGAGTGCTGGCCTATTTCAGTTTGGCACTCCTACTTCAAAATCAAATCCTGAACCTCAGAAGTTTATTTCACAAAAGTTTTGTTACTTTGGAGTAACAGAGTAACAGATGCTAAGGATAATCAATATGTTTCATAAGGGGTATGAGGAGAGGACAGGAAAGAAAAAGGCACTCAGACATCTTCAATGGGGAGGTTTAGTTAGTATCAGTTGTATTTTTTTTGTGGATGCTTGGTCAAACACATATCTTTTGTGAGAAATGTGCATTTTTCTCTCTGAAGTGCTTACTTCTCCCCACTGAGCCTAAGGAGACTAGTTGTGGTAAAGACACAAAATACATCAGGCATTGAAATCTGGTGAGGTGCATAGAATCATAGAATCATAGAATCAACCAGGTTGGAAGAGACCTCCAAGATCATCCAGTCCAACCTATCACCCAGCCCTATCCAATCAACTAGACCACGGCACTAAGTGTCTCATCCAGTCTTTTCTTGAAGACCCCCAGGGTGCTTAATTAGTCTCTTGTCCTTGCCTAGTCAGTCGTGACTCTTCTGAAAATCTGTTTAAAAGGAACATCTAATTTGAATATTCAGAAAGAGCTTTTGGAGGGAGGATAGCCTTCCCTCTGAACAACACAACTAGGAAGACTTTGCTAAGTTAAATTTAGACTTTCAATACTTTAAATTCAGATATCTGTAAAAAATGATTACTGTTATTATTCATAGTAATAATAATAATAATAATAATAAAGTATTAAGCCCTTTCCAGAGTTGAACCAATCAATAAGCCCTTTCCAGAGTTGAACCAATCAATTCAAACAATCATTGATGATAACACTCCTATTGTTTGGCCAAAGCTTGCAATTATCTGGATTTTTTTTCTTTTAGCTAAAAGATTGAGGGTGATTCTAAAAGCAGAGGAGGAATAGTCTTACCATATCTCCAATGAAATTTCAGCAACATTTATGGCTTCCCCAAAATATCCCTCTTTGAAACCAATTCAACACCTCCAAGATGGGTGTAGGTAGTACATTAATTTTACAAGTTATCATTCCGTGTAAGAGAGAAATTGACTAAGTAATTAATTTCAGTACACAGTCTGGGGCAAATCCAGGCTGAAACCACATGTGACCCAACACCTAGTACTCTGTTTTTACCATACAACTCTCCTTTCACTCTATCATTCAGATCTCTGAGACTTTCAATATCTATAGACACAGTCACTCTTGTATATTCAAGATGCAAGAACATCACTTGAAACTTAGATAAGGTGGTCTTTTCAGCCTCATCCAGAGAAGCAGGAATGCCTTAATAATCCTCATGATAATGTCATGATGTTCTAAAACCTGCTGTGGATCTCACATTGTGATTAGAGTGGAATTCTCATCCCCTGTGTCTTAGTTAGTCACAGAAGTTTGAGACTCTTATACTGTATGCAAGCCTGTGTTACAGAGATTTCCTCAACCTCAACTGAAGATCCAGAAAGTTCTCCTTTATTCTCCTTGTTAAGAAAAACCTAAGAAAAATCTTAGGCACCAAGTTGGTCTTGCTCTATTCCCAACTCTGTCACTTGTGAATATTTTCAGAACATTACTACAGTAGCTTAAAACTTCTGTAAGAAGACTAATACTGATCTTGAGCAACTGTAAACCCAAAAGCCATTCACTGGATTGTGTTGAAAGTCAAGAAGCCAAGGGATGTCTATCCAGGAAGAGTGACTGGCTAAGAAAAGTAGCACTGGATATAGACATATCAAAACCACACTGGAAGATGAGGAAACTGAGCAGCTGTGTGGGCAGTCCTGTCACAGACCTGCCATGCCTGCCATGACAGGCAGTGCTGCCAAAACAGACTGAGAATGTGTGTCCTCCCCTCTGCCTAAACACAACCCGAAAGCTATCTGACAAATCTCCTCTATGCCTACAGGAACAAAGCATCCTTCACTGTGAGCTAAATGACAGAGAGAGGGGCCCCAGAAGAATGGTGGTTGAAGACAGACCCATATTTGGACAGGCATAATTGAATGTTGTATGGATACTAGTCTCCTCCTGTCTTGAAGTCATAAGATATTATGCTGTCTAATTACATTGTTTTTACCTGGAGGCCCCTCGAGGCTGTTCTCATGATTCATTAAATCTCTGGTTTTGTGCTTCATTTACAGACCATTTCTTCCCCCTCATTGCTTCTTTTCAGAAACAAGGAAGGAGAGGAGGAAAAAAAGCAATAAAACATATCTGGAAAATGCATTCACTTATCAATCAAACCTGACCAGGAAGACTTGGGAAGAGGGGCAGGTTGGAAAGTGAAGATCACTTCTTATGAATCACAAGTCAAATTTCATAAAGTACAGATAGAAAAAGGCTGCATCTGTTCCATTGTACTTATGTTCCATGGTGACAAATGCAGAGAAAAAAAAAGTTCAAGTTGGGCTGGAATCAGTCACACTTTTCTACAGAAGGAATCACCGAGAAAAGGACATTGTGATAAAAGTGAATACTCATCCTTTATAACTTTTAATGTCCTAAGGGCATGGTAGACACAATGAAGATCTCAGCTCAACAGAGACCTTCAGATACTATAAACCCACATTTTTGTAAGGGGTAGAAAGCAACTTCCTATTTCATCTGCTATTTGTTCATCCTAAACTGCCCTTGAGCTCATCAATATACATTTTCTCCTATTAAGGAAGAGGGCAGAAGTCAGGACCAAATGAATGATTTGGCTGTTTCTGGATACATAGATTTTTGCTAAAGAGTCAAAAGAACTGAGAATAAAACATATGGCAGATTTCTTCTGTTTCTCTGTTGTCCTTCAGCCTTGTTTCATTCCCATCTCCAGGACAGACTGAAAGTTCCCTGGATCTCTCAGAGAAGAACATTTGCGTATGAGAAGCAGAAAATTGAAAGCCTACTCTATTCAAGTTCAGAAGAAGCTATTTCAGATTCTGTTAGAGAAGAATTCAATCTCAAAAACTGGAATTACATAGTAAAGAATTGTTTCAAACTATGAAGAAGGAAACATTTTGCAGTTAGGCTAATATCTCAGGCTTGAATTTATTTAAGTCTTGTCCATTAAATTCTTCTATCACTCGTATCACTTTACCCCTCCTGGTAATTGTTTACATGCATCACACAATATTATTGATAAAGAAATGGAACAGCTCCTGGAATACTTTAGGCACATTGTCTTCTGGAAATTCTCAAGTACTTATCACCCTTACATTCAGCATGTAGGAATCAAGCTACAAAATAATGAGCTGTTCATGCAATGCTTCTCCTTGTTGTTTTACTAACTAGAATGGAATTCCTCATTTCTCCTTTTCCCTTCCTCATCAGTCAACACAGGTTTGTAGGAGTTGAATCACTCAATCCAGCAAACTCATGCCATCCATAACACTTCCTCCTTTCTCTATACACAAGTAAGTCTTTACCTTCTTACCACTTAGTTAAAACTTCTTTTTTTTTTTTTCCTTTTTCCTGTATG
The DNA here is from genome assembly GCF_015220805.1 of Pogoniulus pusillus. NCBI lineage: Eukaryota > Metazoa > Chordata > Aves > Piciformes > Lybiidae > Pogoniulus > Pogoniulus pusillus. The sequence continues at coordinate 37,930,732 of NC_087267.1, forward strand.
GTTAAAGAGTGGTGGAACAAACTTGCCATCAGGTTTTGTTACTAAAGTCTCTTAACTCTTCCAAGCCTTTTCCATTTATATACTGAGTTCACATTCTGGATTTTATCTCAGCTTAGCTGTTACCATTATATATCACAATTCACAGACTCATGGAGCCCTTAGAAGGCTTCATTGCACTTCTGTAGCTGTTTGATGAAGTCAGGTTTCAGGATCAGACTTCAAAAACAGTTGCAGCAGAAAGCTGCTTAGTGGTTTCCATAGTGGTGGCAGGATGCAATACAGGCTATGCAGGCTGATTGCATGCAGGCATTTAGAGCCTGTTCCTGGAAAACTTGAGGCAGTGGAGTTTCCCGGCAGTTCAGGATGCAATGAGGCAGCAGAGCACACCATGCTACCTGCTTATCCCTTTTTTGTCAATACAGCCTGAGACTAAATGGGCTTTGGACGTAGATGAGCCAATCAGAATGGCACTTTGCCAATCTTGACCACATTAGGTGAAGTCAGGGCATTCATATTCCTTTCTTGTGGTTGCTTCACCCAGCACAGAAGGAGGAGGAGCAGGAGAACATGTCTGGGCAAGCCAGAGTCCTTAGGCTCAGTGGCTCCAGGTTCTTTGTCCTCTTTCCTGTGGTTGCTTCTCCACACAGCAGAAAGGAGGAGAGCAGAAAAACATGCCTGGGCAAGCCAGGACATGTATAAGCCTATTTTGGCCTATCATGACATATGAAAAACTTTTATAATATCTTCTTGCTTTTCTAGATAGATATACTGCTGAAACAAATATTCACTGCATTTCAGAAAAGACCTGAGAGTGACTTTTGTGCCTTCTTGAGTAATTAGGAGATAAGACAGTCATATAATATTTGCTAAACACCTGATGACTATCAGACTTCTCATTTTCATCTTGTTTCCAGGACTACTGTACAAAATAAACTGTTTCAGTTGTGATGAGGAAAAGGTAAGAGAGAAAAAGGAGAATAGTGGTGTGAGCAATTTGCTCAATGCTTGTGTCTTTGTAAGACCTAAAAGAAGACAAAAGGTGTTCTCATTAAGAATTGATCTGAGTAACTTTCTTGGCAGGACCAATGAAATCAACTGTTAATGTGCTGACCAATAAGACATCTATAGAAACTAGTGAAATAATAATAAACAACATTAGCCAAAACAGTAGTAGATGTGGATTGAAAAAGCAAGCCATGCAGTTGAGATAAAGGAGTCCTTCCATTTCCAGATGTTTAATGAATCTAATTCAACAGTAATAAGAGCTACAAAGTAAGTGTAAAAAATAAGAGCTACAAAGTAAGTGTAAATTCATAAGAAAAGAAATATTAAACAATACATAAGGAAAAAATCACAAGGTTTTTACCCTATATGAATTTGACACAAGAAAGAAACTCAGGAACTGGTTTTAAATTACACGTGACTGCAATAAAAGAAAACCATTCTTAACTCGGCTGTTATCTGTATCTCCAACCTAGTGGCGCCTGTTATCGTTCTTATAAGGTGGTGTCTGGAAGGCTTTCTTTTAAAAACCTGTTTTACAGGTGCGTGCAATCCTGCTGTTAAACTGAAACCGAGACCACAATAGATTTGACACATTTTTATTTGGGAGAAATAACATTCTCTTTGGCTATTTGTGGGATTTTTAAATTTCATTTTATTATGTCAATAAGAAATGTCATGGAATCTTATTGGTTTAGGAATATTATTTTCCAGGTTCACTCCTTAGTAGTTGAACCTTCATTCGATGCCAACTCTTAAGAGTTATACCACACCTCTGAATCCTCTGGTAGGAAGACTGAGCCTGGGAGTGACAACAGTGTGACACATTAATGAAACTGAAGTCTATTGACAATCATCTCATGACAGGGGCCTTTGTGAATGTGACTTCAAGTCTTCCCTTCCAAATCTCAGATCTAATTGCTTATGAAAGTCTAAATCAGGAATATAACTTGTAGCATACAAACCATCTTTTATAAAAACAATGTGACAAAACACTAAATTCACACAATAACAAAGGAAGTTTTCCTCTGTAGCCATCACCAAGTTTTGCATCCATCATTGGGGTCTCTATCAAAAACTATGGTAAGAGGCTCCTCCTAAAGAATCAGTAGAAACATTGCCTGCATTATTCTCGATTGCTAGCTTTTCCCAAGTAGCTTTGAAGTAATCAGAGACAAAAAGTTTTTGAGACCAGACTTCATCTGAGTTAATTTTACCAATCCTATTGCAGGAACTGTGCAAGCAGGTTAATCATGGAATAACCAGTAGATTGCATATACTCACACGCTGGAAAAGCTAGAAGCTAAAACTAGTGTTTTAAATACTTTTCCAGACATTCCAAAAGTGCTGAAGGACATAGCTCATATACTGTAAAAAAAACCCAAAACACTAAGTCTCTGAACTCAGTATTTCACTTCTTCAGGCTACTCATGTGAACAAGGTCCAGATTTAGTTACATCCTTAAGAATGACACCAAAAATCTGTGAGAGGAAATTAATTTTATGGCATATGAAATTGTGTCAGTGAAGTGAAAGGCATTTTTAACTGGGGCATAGCAACAAAGAGACAGCTGTTGATAGTTTTTGGGCTTTTTTAGTGGGGCTTTTTTGGTGGGTTTTTTGGTTTTGGTTTTTGATTTGTTTTTGTTGGTTGGTTGATTAGTTGGTGGGATTTTTTGCTTGAGTAGAACATCACATGGTCTGGAATGCTGAAGCTTTCATAAAAAAGAAGAAAAAAAACCCAAATAATTCAATATCAGAATTTGTAATGTCAAATGCATCAGGAATGGTGTGGTCAGCAGGAGCAGGGAGGTCATTCTGCCCCTGTACTCTGCACTGGTTAGACCACACCTTGAGTACTGTGTTCAGTTCTGGGCCCCCCAGTTTAGGAGGGACATTGAGATGCTTGAGCGTGTCCAGAGAAGGGCGACGAGGCTGGTGAGAGGCCTTGAGCACAGCCCTACGAGGAGAGGCTGAGGGAGCTGGGATTGTTTAGCCTGGAGAAGAGGAGGCTCAGGGGTGACCTTATTGCTGTCTACAACTACCTGAAGGGTGGTTGTGGCCAGGAGGAGGTTGCTCTCTTCTCGCAGGTGGCCAGCACCAGAACAAGAGGACACAGCCTCAGGCTGCACCAGGGTGAGGAGAAAGTTCTTCACTGAGAGAGTCATTGGACACTGGAATGGGCTGCCCGGGGAGGTGGTGGAGTCGCCGTCCCTGGGGCTGTTCAAGGCAAGATTGGACATGGCACTTGGTGCCATGGTCTAGCCTTGAGCTCTGTGGTAAAGGGTTGGACTTGATGATCTGTGAGGTCTCTTCCAACCTTGGTGATACTGTGATACTGTGTATGACCTGACAAGTATCTGCGGAAATTACAATACCTACAGGTTTTCTATTTCACATGTATTTTCAGTCTAATCTTCAGAACAATGTTAGTTTCTCAATAATTAAATCACCCAAAATAGCTAAGAATGAGAGATCTGTTATCACCTCTACCAGTGTTATTCATCTGACTTTCTAATGCTGTCTCCTTAGCCTCTGTGTCTTACTTTTTCTTCATATTCTTTTTAATAGCAGGCTAAAGCTCTTAACCTAAAAAATATTTTGGATTGTACAAACGTTTTCAGGCAAAAATACTCCCCCTCCTCTGGTAGAAGATCAGAAAGAATCTATGATAATTTATACATCTGTTCAATAAATAGTACAGATTATTCATTCAGTCAATTGCAGTGATAACTGTACTCTCTGGACACTTGTTCACGATAAAAAAAGACCAATTCTACTTGTTATAAATGGCAAGCAAAGAGAAGAAAAAATCCTCTAATTATTTACAGCAATGAGAGATTAGTTTTATCAGGTGTACAGGTCTCAGGTGTACAATCATAGAAACATCTTTTAACATTTACACAAACACACTGTAAAAATCACTAGGAAAAAACACTGTCACGTTCTAATTCTCAAGCCCTTCTTCAAAGAATTGAGCAAAACACTACCTGTGAATTACTTCGTTATATTGGCTACCTTCATACATGTTACATCTGACACTAAAGTCCACAGTTTTTATTTACTCTCACTAGAGAGTAAAAATAGAAATTCCTACCTTCAGTTATAAAGGTTTGTTCTTGGAAAGGAAGAATCATAGAAACAAAAGTGAAAAGGCCTGAAAAAGAAAACCCTTCAGAAAAGCTTTTTAATTTGAATCTTTAAGATAAATCAAATTCATCTTTATTGCATCTTTTGATGCTGCACCTATCCTCTTGCAAGTTGTAACTAAAATTCTATTTAGCAAGGGCATAGTCTTCCCTGAGCGCTATAATCTAAAATTTATGTTCCATTGAGTTCTACAAGGTTTGGATCCAAAAGACATATATGGGAATTAAATTCCTTTAGGTACAAGTGAGGGGTGTAATTTGTCCATTCCCCCATTATAGCAGAGCTGCTGCAAGAGGTCAGCTAAAGCTTCCAACATTATAAATGCAACTTTGGTACAGGGCATATCTTGTGGAGTAGAAAACCAAGATGAACATCACACATGGCTCCAGTACTTTCTTTGTCAGAAGTGATATGTGGGCTCATATTCAGCACATCTTTCTGAGTTTGCTTTAAAACACTCTGCATGACTCAGTTTTCCATTTGAGTATTAATCCAAATTTTCAGCTGTTTCATCACCTCAGCATGCATCAGTTACTTGATGCAGTCATGAACATTTGCACAAAAATAAAAAATAGGCTTTATAAAATGAAATATCTGTTGAAAGTTTAGAGGGAATTAACCTCTTGACTCCAAAACAACAAAAGTTTCCCGATGGTGTTTAGTATATCTGAAAAGAATCAAGTGCTAGGTCCAGGACCTGGAATGTCTAACCGATCTTCATGCCATCTCTGGATGTATGCCACAGATGGGTTGACCCAAGTTACAGAAGTAACCTAAATTACTCTCCTTCAGAATCTGATGATTATGGGATGTAGAGCTGAATGTTGAGAAAGTCCAGATTGGCTACTGGCAATTTCCTGCTGTGCCTTTGACACCGCTTGACTCAAAGTCAACAAAAGGTTCCTTCTATATAGCGAATGTCTGCATTTTAATTTGACAATCCTAATTGAACACTTCCTCCTCAAAATCTGAACACTGACATAGAAGATGTAATTGTGTGTCGACTTCCAATAGCAAAGAGTTAATTACCACACAAGAGTTCAGGTCAGGATCAAGTTTCACATGCACAAAAGCTGAAACAATCTTTTTCAACATCCTATTCATTTAACACTGATTTCAGAAAATAATGACAGGCCACGCAGTAGACCAAGGTGTTATTGTCTTTCAGGTCAGGTTTGTTTGCTGAGAAAGGAAGGTTTAATTTGAGCTGATGATCTAAAACTCTGTCAGCTGTGTTTATTAGTTAATGATGCAAAAGTCTAGACAATGAACTCATAGATGCCCTAACACTGTTTCCATAATAGTGGCTGGAAGTAAGAAACTCTTCCTTAGAGATGATCACGGAATTAAAAGAGAAGGAAAAATTAATAAAGCTATGAAGGGAGCTGATAGCAGGAAACGTTTATAACATATTCGTTCTATGTGCAAGTTAGTTCAGTCCTTAAACAATACCAGCCTTCATGTATTCCTTGTGTTTAGTTATATACTGAACTTGCTACACCCTTAAAAAGCCACAGCTTTCCCATTGCAAGGAATGTTTTCTGTGACAAAATGGGGGGGGGGGGGGGGGGGATTATGATGCAAACAGATGAGAACTGGTGAGATCAACAGCTCATTTTGGATTATGGTCTAAGATTATATGAACAGGATTCTCCAGAAATTTATAGCTGATGTTCCTTTACATCACAGTGTGTATTAAGTCACTTAGGAAGTACCTGTGACTACAGTCAGTGGAAAATGCATGCTTGTCAAGCTAGAAGGTAAAATTGAAAGCTTAACTCTTCCCTCCTGCTTGCAGCGATTCATATTTTAAATAAAAGTCAGGTACAGCAGAGTTTCACCCTTAGGACAATTAAAACAATAGAGTATTAACCATAATAGAGAGCAAAGTTCAGAGAGGACACATTTTCCTAAATCCGTCTTGCTAATGAAAGAGCTTTAGGTTTTGTGCATAGTTTACGTCATGCTAGGAGCAGACTTTGAATCCATATTTGCCACTTTTAGTTGATCTGTGTTCATAATCTACAAATCTAGATTACTTTTTACCTCTTTTGTGTTTTTTTTTTTTTAATTTCTCTACAGTTATTTCAGCTAAATAACATATCTCAAGAAGGATAAAAACAAACAAAGTAAAAAAAAAATTCCAGCAACAGGACAAAAATTCCAGTCACTTAATTTAATATCCCTCCTCCAGTTATTTTAGATTTACAAAGATCAGTGTAAAAAAATCACTGCGTATAACAGTATCCCAGCATCATCAGGGTTGGAAGAGACCTCACAGATCATCAAGTGCAACCCTTTACCACAGAGCTCAAGGCTAGACCATGGCACCAAGTGCCACGTCCAATCCTGCCTTGAAGTGCCCCAGGGACAGCGACTCCACCACATCCCCAGGCAGCCCATTCCAGTATCCAATGACCCTCTCAGTGAAGAACTTTCTCCTCACCTCCAGCCTAAATCTCCCCTGGCGCAGCCTGAGGCTGTGTCCTCTCATTCTGGTGCTGGCCACCTGAGAGAAGAGAGCAACCTCCTCCTGGCCACAACCACCCCTCAGGTAGTTGTAGACAGCAATAAGGTCACCCCTGAGCCTCCTCTTCTCCAGGCTAAACAATCCCAGCTCCCTCAGCCTCTCCTCGTAGGGCTGTGCTCAAGGCCTCTCACCAGCCTCGTCGCCCTTCTCTGGACACGCTCAAGCATCTCAATGTCCCTTTTAAACTGGGGGGCCCAGAATTGAACACAATACTCAAGGTGAGGTCTAACCAGTGCAGAGTACAGGGGCAGAATGACCTCCCTGCTCCTGCTGACCACACCATTCCTGATGCAGGCCAGGATGCCACTGGCTCTCTTGGCCACCTGGGCACACTGCTGGCTCATGTTCAGGCGGGTATCAATCACCTGCACTTGGAGCTATTGAACCCCATCCAGTACCATCAAAGTCAGATCGCATCTCAGCAATGAAGCTCCAGACAGATTAGAAAGAATCAGCTGAGGGAGTTTCAAAAAACCAATTCACTACATAAAACAACTTTTAGTCACTATGAAAGTATGGCCCAGTTTAGCAAAAATTTAGTATGATCATTATCTTTGTGAACGAAGTATTAATTTTGACAGCTCTAGACCGAGTGGTTCCCTGTAACTCAGTTGTCAGGGCAACGAAATATAGTTTACGCTAAAAATCCTCTCTATCTAATCTATAGAGGGAGGTGAATTGAGGGAGAGAAATAACTCTGTCACCTAACAGTTCTGATAGCAAGATCCTAATTTCTTGCCATTTGAAGCATCTAAGTGTTTTCAGGAGTACACTAGGTTTCACAGGAGACTTTCAAAATCCACCTGAGTATGTTCCTGCACAATCTGGTCTAGACAAACCTGCTTTAGGAGGGGTTTGGACTAGATGATCTGTGGAGGTGCCTCCCACCCCCTACCATTTTGTGATTCTGTAATTAAGGAGTCATAGTCTGAAAGGTCTCCTTACTATCTGATAGGGACTCCTTATTATCAGTTCTAGTTTGAGACAGAAAATAGTCTCAAACTAGAGCTGATAGCAAGAAATAATGGTCTAGTATTTGACTCATCCTGATTCAAATCCTAGATAACTCTGGGCTATTCAGCAAAAGAACATGTAGCATCATCTCTCCTCTCCTCAGTCTGGAATCAGCCTTTTGCACGTACTTTCTGATAACAATGGGGAAAAACACAGGGAGAGGGAAAGGTGAAAGAAAAAAAAAAAGAGCATTGGCATCATTCTTTAAGGATGTTTTTGTGGTTGTTCAGACACTGACATTAAAAACAAATTGGAAAAAGCTAATACAGTAACTGGCACTCCAATAGCAAAAGGTGTTTTGATCTCCCAGGAGGCACTGAAAACAAGTCACAGACAATTTTTTGCAACTACAATTTCATAAAAAGCTGACAAGCTAAAGACTAGACTACTAAATGCAACAGATAATGCAGGTGTGGAGCTGATTAATAACAGAACATAAAAAATTTGAAGAGAGAAATTTTACAGTAAAGAACATTATAGGAATTATTGGAAGACTGGAAGCATGGGAAATATGGAGAGATCTAACTCAAATTACTTAAAGAATGTGAATATGGAGAAGTGAAGCTACCAACAGTTGTGGAGAAAAGCTAGCAAGAGATACCATGAAGAATTAGTACTTATATTTCTTCAGAAGTAATGAAACCTGAACTGTCACTAAAATGTCAAAGAGTACATATCAGAAAACTGGTTTCATACTGATGGTCTGATATGAAATTGTTTAGAGGAAAAAAAGGCAAACATCAATCCACTCTAAGAGAGTCCTTCATATCTTAACATCTTTAAAGAGAGAGGTAAGGAAAGGAAGAGAAAATTGAATGGACTATACCGGATTTTGAGGCAGTTTTAAGTATAAAGGAAAAGCAAGATTTAATAAACAACAGTCATGTAAGTAGAATGAAAAAGTATAAACAAAAATAGGACAATGAGAAGGCTGAAGTGTGAGTGTGTCAGAGACTACAGTGAGGTAGGAAATAGTTTATATACAAGCCACAAGAAATAATTATTCAAAATATTGCTTATGCAGTTGGGCAAAGCAGGGAGAATGAAGAAAAATGTGATTGGTGCTGGCAGATTCACAACCTTTAGATCTAGGTTACTGAACGTCCTTTCAAGATTAGCTTGCTAGGTTAGATGTTGCAGATTAGTTATGGGACCACAAATACTTGACATGAAAGACATGAATGTGAAGGTAACATATTCAATCTGGACAAGTTATTAAATGAAAAGCCAAGAGAATAAGGAAAGGGACAGACTCACTCTCTTTGAATGTTTAAATTTTAACCTCACTATAGTCTGTGTCTGGTCCTTGGTAGCCTAAGCTAGAAAACAATGCCACCTTTTAACTGCTTCTCTGTACATAAAGATTTTCCTTTAATCCATGCTGGCAGGGGTAAAGTCAACAAAAATGCTCCTGTGCTGTTGCCCACTATTCTCTTTGTTAGGCAATTACTGTGAAGGAGGTAATATAATAGAAAGGACAAAACAACTACTGTGTCTCCGGCTTGAAGAGCACTGTAACTTCAGCTCTTTCAGCTGCCTAAAACATTTCCAAGGCACACATGCTGTGAGTCAGCCTTGAGCTGACTGTGCTGACAACTCTGGACGTTTTCAATGCAGTACAACAGTAGGAATTTTTCAAAGCCACAACGAGAATTTCTTTATTTAGTGTGTTTACTCCTGCTGCCATGTTTTGGATTAGTTTGGATGTCAAAGTAATTTCATGCACTAAACCTGCAATATCTTGAATAATGAAATGAGGTAACAGCTGTGTTGTATGGTTAACCAGAAGTGTAAACCCATTACATTTCTACTGATGTTAATGTTTTTGGACAGCAAGTTTCTCTTTGAAGAACATGAATGTCCATGAAACTTGCTTATTTCTTTTCTCAACTCTGTCCTCTGTTCCCCCCTTCTCTCTGCATCCACTTTGGAAAAATACTCCAAATAGCCCTGGTCAATAGAAAGCCCTAAGGCACTTAATTTGGGCCAGGACTTAAGCCTCTACATTGACTACTACACCAACACTTTCTCCTTACCAAGCAAATCATTAGATTTTCTTTCCAAATATAAAATTCCACATGGAATCTAAAGCAAAGACTCATTTTAGGCTTTTATCTGTTAATACTTTACAGTGTTTGTCTCATTTACTTAATAACAAGTGAGATAAAACTTCTAATCCTTGGAAATGTGGCCAAATCTCTACTCAGTACATATTCAAGAATCACTAAAGCAATTTCAGTAGGCGAGACTTTGGTCTTCAAAATCATCTTCAAATAGAAGCTCTTTAAAATATGTCTCTTACCTCAATGTGTAAGAGGAATTCTGTAATTATTATCAAGTGACTGATACTACCAGTCCTTCAGCTGCTTCCTTTGGACACCTTCCCTGCCAACAAACTACTTGACAACTACTAGAAATCCTTGGTGAGCTGTGGGGATTTCTATGGCAGTTGATTGAGCCTGATTAATGTCTTTCAACCCCTTCATAAAAAAGCTTAATGTTGCTACCTTGAGGATGAGAACTAAAAGGATAAGAGGCACAACCAAAGGGGCAAGAAGCAAAGAGTGTTTATGGAAGACACCCCTGAAGAGTGCTTCTTCCCAGGGGGTTGGGAGGGCCATGGTTGTAGTCACCGGTGATTCTAGGAGAGGTTGTTTTCCCTACTAATCAGTAATCACAGCCCTCGAACCCCTATCTTTCCCCTGGGAGCAACAACAAGCTTTGCTTTTCCAAGTTGGGCAGAGAGGTCGTGGCCTTCCTGGTGCCCCCAGCACCTTCTTCTTCTCTACACAGCTGCTTACTGGCTGTAGCTGGAGTCACTGCTGGACGGTGGTGAGAGCAAAGCTCACCTTACTGTTACGATGGCACTACCACGCTGCAAAACAGGGTTAAAGTGCCAAGGCAATGCCATAAAGACAGCTATATTTTATGAAGTTTATTCATAAATTCTATCATTTTCCAAGTTCCTTGGAAATGCCTGATGTTATAAAAAACAAATAGCAGATAGCTATCCAAGGAGTCTTTCATCCTGAACTGAGAAGCACCAGAAATACTGCTTGGCTTTAGCTACCTGCTGTTCGTTGCAACAAAGCAGAGGTACTGCTGTTTGTTTTTAAATATTAGAGGAGACACTTTTGCCTATCATCTCAGCAGATAAACATTTGACCTTGTTTTGTACTGATAGGAGAGTTTCCTTGATGCCAAAGCAGATTGTGTAGCAGTACTCAAAGGCCCAGGAGGTGATAATGATTTAAAGTATCTGCCATAAACAATCACTTAGCCACAGCCAGGGGCGAGGGAGAAGAAAACATTAGCAAAGTGAGAAGTGTCAGATTCCATCCTGGCAGGGGGTGGGAAAGCGATAACATCCTCTAGGCCACAGTGTCTGCGCATAAACACTCCTTTTGAATTGGTCAAGTAAGAACGGAGTTGGGCTGTCCACCTTTGGCACAGCATCAATAAATCAGGACTACAGAAAGATTCTTGACAGGCTTTTAAAGTCAACAGGGAGCCCGATGCTGAGGGAGAAGATATTTTCCCCAAACTGTATGATTCGGACTTTGCAAACAAAAAAAAAAAGAGATAAACAAATCAAAAAGCCCCTTTTGCAGGCTGGGATGCAAAATAATAACCTCCAACCTTTTCAGTACCAGTAAATAAACACAATTTGGAACAGCGAACATGTTCTGAGACTATCAGAAATATGTTTTGGTTACGTTGTTAATTTTTTTTTTTTTTTTTTCTTAAAAGCTGGATTTCCAGCCCAGAAGTTATTTATCCAAAACCATTTTTTTTTTCACTTACAAAATGTGAAAGGATAAAATTCTGACAGCTGTTTCCCTCAGATACACTTATTTAAAAAAAAATATTAATTTACATTTCCCTTTTTGTGTTCTGCACTTTCAAGAAAAGGCCAAAACTGCTCATTAAAAATCTTTTACTTGATTCACTAAACCTCTGTGTAATTATGTCCTGGCTCTGGCTAATTCCCCCAGCACTTGTGCATGACTCAATGATCTACAGGACACAGGAGGTCAGGTAGCGACCTATGATCACAGAGCAGCTAATTCTGCTTATGTGCTGGCAGCAGGAGCAGGGGTGATAGCTGACCTCCTGGCACAGATAGCTAGTCACATTTTTGGAAGAAGCTTAAACTGGCAAAGTGATCAGTACAGTGAGTAAACTAGAAACATGCACTGCATCTGTTCTTTGCTTCATATGATTGCATCAGTTTTCATAATGTATTTAAAGTGTTATAAATTGATTAATTGCCTCATGAAGTCTTAGCCCATGTCCTTTGAACCAAACAGCTGTGACTGCCCTATTTTGAGAACAATAGATTGAAATATGTTTATTATGCCATCTGACTATAGCAATTTCAGCTATCTACAATCGGACTGAACATGCTTAATGAGAAATAGTCTGTAGAAATTGAATTTACTTTGTCAGGCAGATGAATGAGAATTCAGTGATTTAATGCATTTCTTCTCCACTCAAGGTGGGAAAAGGAAAACACTCCCAAGTAAATTAATAGGCAGGAAGTTACTGTAGATATATCTGCTTTGATTATCCATGCAGAAGACTAGAATGAAAACTAGACGGGATTGTCTCTTCCTTCAGGGATTCCTTTACATAGAGATTTCCTCAGGACTCATCACCACTTATTCAATAATTGCATGGCTATAAATTTCCTGCCTGTCTTCTGTAAAGAATTGTATGGCTGCAGGCCTACAGGAGGAAATCCAAAACTCTACCGCACCTGCTCTGGTTTTCATAAGTAGCTGTAGATGGTTTAGATAGTGACAAGTAAGTTCCCCTCCTTTAGTAACAAGATTTATAGTAAAAAAACTAGGCCCAGTAAAAGGCTTCATTGTCTGCAAGTTAAATGGAAAATTGCTTAGCTTTTAGACATCTTGAGACCCTGGTGTGGAAACTGGAACTATGTCTTATTACAGTCTTTCTAACAGAAAGTTTGGGGAGAATGAAATACAGAAAAAAACCCTAACATTGTGTGCCAGGCAGAACATTAACAACCACCTTACAGAAATTGGAGCACAGAGCACTATCCACAGAATTCTGATACTTGAGTAAAAGCTGCAGGAAGCAATTTTCTGCTTCCTGCTGGTTCAAAGCTCAGGACCTTCTCCTGAGAACAGGTGTCTACTACGTTACCTCAGAAGATTAAGCATGGCTTCAACCTTGCCTATTCAGGAAAACAGTTACCTTTGAATACAAAAATTAAAGACCATCTTCAAAAAATCTAGTAGAAAGAGAATGATTGCAAGAAAAAAAAGTCCTAAAGGTCTCACAACCCTAGTGAATGCCGAGGTGTCAAAGATTATTTACTGAGAATAACGTAAACAGCAGCATCTGCTTTGTTTGCTTCTGTATTTTTATGTTATCCAGCAGTACTGCCATTATCAAGGAGGCCCTGTGGCAAGTAAGGTGTAGCAAATACATCATGGAGTTCTCATGTGAACAGCTCAAGATTCAGAGGTGGGCCATCCCTCTATTTACATAAGAAGTCAACAGGAGGTGTTACTGTTACCAGGGCTAACACAGCTGTCCTGAATGATGGAATGAGTTTTGTCTGTTTGTGTTAAACACATTTTGAGAAGTAAGCCCTTCAGAGGAGACTGGTGGAAGGCCATGCAAAGTTGCAATATGATGGGGTATCTTGAGCAGAAGCACTAAGATGTGAGGTTGCAATAGTTTGTGTGGCTTAGGGTGTGATCGGCCTGTGTATGGCAACCTTTTAACCCTACAAACAAGTAAAAGGATTTTTAAATAGGCAAAGATGTCTGTATCATTCTCTAAGTACCTTAAGTCCTTCTTAGATCTGGCTTTAATGCTTTATGAGGCTTGTGATAGTAATGTTAATGATGTTTTGGGGTCAGTAAGATCCTTGATCCCAATTATCTGTTCCCATAACTGCACAAAGTGCTGGTAAACTTCTGTGTGTTTCCATGTCCTGCACTACAATAAAAGGCTGGTACTTCAGAGCAACAGCATAGCACTCTGATCCTTAATGTAAGAGATATTTGTACTTTGTACATGTAGTTTAATAGCAAGCTTCTCTCTTTTCATCCTGCTCTTTTCTCTCATTCTTTCCAACAAATGTTTGATAAATACATTCCAGTTATGCTGTCAGAAAAGACATTGTCCAGAATTAATGGACAAATGCACGCAACCGCTCCCCAGTGAAGTATCAAATATTGATGTACTTTTTTCATATCAAAGAAAAAGCAGCTTGATTTTGGAAAAATCCAAGATGTTTATTCTTCAGAATCAGTTTGTTGTGTCAGGTCACACAGCGGTATAATCACATCTCATCTTCTGATAAAGTCACAGATTCATCTCCTTTAATGTCAGCTGCTTAAAGTTAAGCATCTGGTCTCAGCTCATCATCTGGGCTCTCCCAGTAGTCCCTGATGAAAGACAGACTTCCAATTCTTCCATCATGTACATCTGTTCTTGGAGAAGATGAATTGTCCATTGTAGGTGCCTGCCTCTTCATAAACTACAGAGTACTGATATAAGTGGCTTAACTCAATCCTTAGCTCCAAGATAGATGAAATAAGGTAAGATATGTTTCACCTCCACGCATAGGACATGATTTTCTACTTCTCTTTCTGTTCTTTCGACCTTTTGTGAGCCATGTCAAGAATTTTTATTCTTCTCTGAGTGCCTGTTGGAAACACGGGGATAAACATTTTTCTTTCAGGAGCGTTATCCACTTCAGTTGGATAATCCTGATCCAAGCACATCAACCCAAGCTTAAGAAACTCTGCCTTTCATTATATGTGGCACCTTAGGGTTTGGTAGGCTTCAGAGTCTCTGCAAATCTATTCATTTTTGACAGTGACAGAAACTCTTGTTAACTCTATGCATAATGAAAAGCAGCAACAACAAAAGCCCCAGTAAATCTCTAAAAGAAAAGATTGTTTTAAATTGATAGTGAACTTTTAGATAATCCCCTGAAAATAGTCCTGCTGTATTCTGTCAATTCTCCTTTTTCTACTCTCCTCTTTGATAAAGGGAGTGTGGATATTCACATATCCCGTTGTACAAGATCTGCCTTTCAAATATGTATGGAACTACCCCCTCAGGGACAGCGACTCACATTGCTGAGCTAAAGGGGGATTTGGGACTTTTTTTTTTCACCTATTAAGAACAGCCTCAAGGGTCTGAAAAGCAGAAGAAAGAATTCAGAAGCATCCACATTTTCTTCCATTAACACCTGGTCTTTCCTGCATGCATGGTAAGCAAGGTAAATTTTAAAAGCCATAATCTGTTCCAAAAGCATGGATGATATCCTCAGCACGTGTAAATTAATGCCACTTTTCTCTAAGTCTGTATATTGTTTCTTCAGTTTTCTGGTTTATTACTTTGAAGTCTTTCTGTAGTTTGCAGTTCAGTGACAAAACTCACTGTATTTTTTTTTAAGTGATAGTTTAATCTGTATAAATTGGGAGGTTAATTGTTGGTTGGTTCTTTATTTTTTTTCCTTTTCTGGCAGAGTGACAAATACTGGCCCTGATTGGCTTTTGTGTTTGATTTTCAAGTTTCAACAGCACTAAAAGTTGCTCTGCAGTTTTAATGAGCCAGCCACATATTTATTTTAGGCACCTAACTTCTGACGTTTGGTTTTGAATGTCTTATTCAAGGATCAAAGCTACTGGATTTGACAGCTCTAGTTCAGTTCTGTTTTTTTCACTGGAGATTTTGTGCCACTGTACATACTGTGTGCACTCCATATCAAAGTAATGCTGGTAGCACAGGTTAAAACATGTTCTTACAAAGAAAACTGAGGAGAATAAAACTTTTCTGCTGGGGAGACAAGAGGACATCTGTGAGTCAGAGTTCTAGTTTAAAGCCCAATCTGGTAGTTCCTGCTCCACCAACTTTTCTCCCAGAAGAGAGAAATGTTTATTGGCTCCTTCTGATCTCACTTTCTGCTCCCAGCACAGATATCACCACAGTTAGATGAGGTCATAAATACTTTGTCAGGTAGTTATGGATGGGGCTATCTGCACAGATTATCTCCCCGTATCTGTGCCGTTGTAGGTCTTGGAGCAGTCATCACTGCAAATGTGGTATAGAATAGATGTATAGGGCTTGCCTCATGAGAATGTCCCACAAGGCCTCTTCAGACACATGAAGTTGAAGATAGTGATAGATGAGAATGGCCCCAGGAGAAACAGAAAGCATAAGATAAGCATGAAATTAACAGCTACTGCCTCTGAGGAAAGTTAGTTTCAGGAAGATCAGGACACTGGGGAAAGTAGAGGAAGGAAAAGGTGGGTGACACACAAAAGAGAGAGAGACCATCATGGGAGATTAAAAAACTTTTCCTAAAGGAGGATAAAAGCTCTGCTCAGTGAAAGTCAGTCAGGTAGTTACAAGCCATAGTTAAAACACCTCACTAAACTGAAATGGGGAAAGCTTTAATCACAGTGTTTGCTGATACTGCTTTCTGAGCATTCACCTTCTCTGCCCATGTAATTTGAACATCAGGATGTGTTTGGGGTAAGAACCTTGATGGAAGGTAGAGAACAAACCTCTGTATTAATATGCTTAACTCATATTTGCTTTGGGGCTCCCTCTGTCAGCTCAAAGGACAGGTAGAGTCAGATCAGAAGATGCATCCATCTCTGTATACACACTTTAGCATATTTCACATCAACTTTTTATCTGTATGTTTGCCTCTGTGCTACCATAAAATTTGAGGAGGTCCAGCGGAGGGCTAAGAGGATGATTAGGGGACAGGAGGGCATGCCTCATGAGGAGAGGCTGAGGGATCTGGGGCTTTTTAGTCTGGAGAAGAGAAGACTGAGAGGGGATTTAATAAACGTTTGTAAACATCTGAGGGCTGGTCAGGAGTGGGGCAACAGGCTCTGCTCACTTGCTCTCTGGGATAGGACACAAAGCAATGGGCGTAAGTTGCAGCACAAGAGCTTCCACCTCAACACAAGGGGGAACTTCTTTACTGTATAGGGTCCCAGAACACCGGAACAGGCTCCCTAGAGAGGTTGTGGAGTCTCCTTCTCTGGAGACTTTCAAGGCCTGTCTGGATGTGCTGCTCTGGAATCTGTGCTAGATTGTGTGGTCCTGCTCTGGCAGGGGGGTTGGACTCAATGATCTCCATGGATCCCTTCCAACCCCTAACATCCTGTGATCCTGTGATATGTGATCCTATAAACTCACTTTTCCTAAGAGACTAAGCTAAAACAACGGTTTGTTACTAGATGAGGCTTTCTTCTCTTCAGACTAGTGATGATCTTTGTAGTCAAGAGAATAACCTTCTGACCTTGGGCCACATCCCTAACTATAGCTGTCCCATACAGCTAATCCTTCAATTTCACGAGCAGACCAAAATAAAGCCATAATTATGCTATTTGTATTTCTCTCTTCTACAATTTTAGTCTGTCCCTAAAAGACATTCACCAGATGTTTGAGAAAGATGCAATGTGCTCATGGGCAAACAAGTTTTCCAAAAGTTGAAAATTAAAAGGAGAGAGAATCCACCTTTCCAAGTGAACATTTTCCATACAAAATAGTATATTATTTAAGATATCACTATAGTTTCAAAGATTCATAGCTTTGGCCTTCTATCACATTTAATTTTATAATCAATATGATGGTTACAGTGTTGTGTTAGAAACTGTGCAAACACAAACAAGAAAACAGAGATCTTACTGCCTTAGCACACAGTTGCAAAGATAATTTCCCTAGACATCCTAGAGAAAGCCAGGACCATAATCCAACTATTAATTTTCATGTGACTAGCTAGATAATATCTCCCAACACAGTGTTCAAAGCAGGAAAGCAAAAAGCAAGTCGTAAGATCTCTTAATATTTTCCAACAATAATTCCCTTGCTTTTGTAGTTGGATGAAGCTGGTACAATCTGCCCAGAAAATCTTGTTCCAAGAGCTAAGGATTGCATGACAGACATCTCCTTGCAAGAATGGTCATTTTCCAAAAATATTCACCTGCAGCCCACAGTATGGCATTGTGTGCACCAGCCTGGATGTGAGGACAGTACCGATACTTCACCATCTTATCCAAGAAGCTCTGCTGTTCAGTAGGGATTAGGCTACTAACAGCAAGATGGCACAGGTCTGCTGCATTCCGTTCTGCATTCAGCTCTGGTGACTTTGATATCAACGTGTTTCAAGAGAGTTCATCCTATCCTTTCAAACTAAAGAAAATGACCTCAGGAGGGGGAAAAAGATGTTGCATGTTTTGAGCACAAGTTCAGGTGTCCTTGCAGACAAGGCTAAATTGTTTTTTGTATAATCAAGCAGGTATGGTATGGTCTGAACTGAAGATTACCTCTTTCTGACAAACACTATGTGGAGTACTACTAAGCTGTTCTTTGTAGATTGGCATGTAAATAATAAACCCATAATTCTCTGAAACAAGATGATATTTTGAGGCTCAAATACATTGTTCATTATACATCTGTATGCTTCACACGTTTAACTCAGAAGAATAGTAAATACATTATTAAATTGCCCATGTCACAATGGATATAAAGGTTATGTGCCAGTGCTTTACAGATTAGAAATGTCACTGAAATTTCAACTGTGAGGAGGAGCAATTTTTCCCCAGCAGCTTAAATGACTTTTACACTGTAGAGAAGAAAAGGAGTTGTTGTCCTGCTATTATAGAATAGCCACGGGAGGAGGGAGAGAAAGCATGATAGAGAAAATAAGGGTAAGGGACACAGAACTGGCCAAAGTGAATGCTAACATCCATTTTACTACAATATGCTGTGAAAACCTTCTGTCTTTCATCATGCCTCCCTCTCTGTGAAGAGTAAACCCTACATTTCTTCACTTTTGTAAAAGATCTGCTCCTTAAAGACTTGTTCTTGTAACACACTGGAAGGTTATCTCTGAAGCAGTCAGAAGTACAGAAATGAAGAAGCCTGACTAGTAATTATAATTTGTAAACTATTATTATAATAACAATAATATATTTATGTTCATTTCCCTTTTGTATCTCTGTGTGCAGAAAATTGCTGAAGACAATAACATTGCTTTTGTTTTCCCATTAATATCAGTGGTGGTTTTTTCTTCAGCTTCTATGAAACAAAGGCATAAAATTGTACATTTTCTTAAGTGTCTATAAACAATTCTTAATGTATTTTCAATTTTCTGAAAAAATGAAAGCTACAAATAGGAGAATTCTAAATTCAAATAGTTAATTCTTCTCTTGTCACTCTAGACTCATATATATCCCATGTTTTGTCTAGCCTAAAAAACAAATATATTTCTAGTTTCAAGACAGTTTCCAACAGAAGCCCAAAATAAGCAGTGTAAATGGCAGAACACAGGAGCAATTGTAGACTGAGCAGATGGGAAAAGAAAATGCTTTTAAAAGGGAGGTGAAGGAAATGCCTAAGATAGGCTCCTGTTTCAGTTTTCAGAGGATTTTCCAAGCCTCCCCACAGTGTTAGTCAGCACCCCATCATTTCCCTCCTACATATGGTAACAGTGAGTGAACTAACTCTGAAAAACGTGTTTTCTTCAGTAGGTACTAAAAGGCAACTCCACCAAACCATCAGAATGACACAAAATGTCAAACACCTTCATTCCTACATGGTCCACCCAGGCTTACAGGAACAGAAGCAACACAGACACATCATGCAAGTGAGAGGTTTGTTTTAGCAAATATATGAGAAGGATAAACAAGTCTTTTTGTTTTCTTGTCTTTTTTTTTTTTCTTTCTGGAGCTTCCCCGCTGCTTATCATCAGCAGGGAAACAAAATCCTCCCACAGTAAGGGTTTCTATTCCTGTCACATGAGAACCTGAGTATTATTTGGACCAGCAACTGGTAAGAAGGATGCCAGGGTCTTAATATGTTTGTTAGGTTTGACCTGATTACATTTCAACTGCCTTGGTAGGCTTTGTTACTTATATATGAGCTATGGTATGTTATAATTATTTCCTTTATGTCAAAGTCAGCACCTACTAAGATGAGCTGGAGTTCAAAACAGCTACTGCCATCATGTTGATTTTTCCCCTCAGTGGTGCAGTTTCATTGTAATTTCCAATTTCTTAGGGACTTTGGCATAAAGATAGCCACGTTCCTGGGGATAAGAATATTGCCTTGCTGTTTTGCCCACTGTGATAGACTCATTGCCAGAAAACAGCAAGGTACTTTGGACTTCATTTTCTTACTTGTAAGATGCTGTTAACCCACATACAGTGAAGGATAGAGTGTCTCATACCTGGAAAGCTCTGAGGGAAGGGTTTGCATATGGACAAGATCATCCCTGAACCACAGGACTGAAAGCTACTTTCTTCATCAAAAAGTTTAGGCAATCTCAAACTTGTGTTGCTTGAAACTCACCTTCAATGTGGCACCCTGGAGGTCTCACCTTTGATTTTGCTGCTGCTACACAAAACACACGCTCAGGGCCCTGTGCAAAGGAAGGACCAAAGCACTTGACATCATATAAAAGAAAAATAAATACAACACAAACCAAAACCCAAAACAATGTTACATTTCAGTGAGAAATAAGTCCAAAATCTCAGCTTCTAAAAATCACGAACTATAGTTCCCTACCCTCTTTCTTGTATTTCTTTTCAGCTTTCACTTCCTTTTATTGCCTTTTTATTTTGTTTGTAATTTATTGTTACTTCTATTCACAGGCACAATTCTTCCTAACAAGGAATGCTACAAGATCCTTTTAGTCATTTGTGTCTTTGTTGAATGAAGGTAAATAATAATTCTAATTTTCCTAATTTCAAAAGACTTTAACTGCTATTTGTAATCTCTTGTAGAGATAACTAGCACATAAGGCCAGCTTGTGACAGTGGACATCAGATTGACAGAAATCAAACTTGGAATTTTTTCAATTCATTTTGAGTGTGCATAATGAATAAAGAGCAATTTCTGTTTGAAAAACTTCTGAGGATAGTTTCACCTAACAGGGCCAGTGTGATACTTTGTTCACATATGCAACATCTCTACAAACTTTAGAGCTATACAGCATTGTAACCTGCATGCATCCTTCACACACTGCTTCTGCAGAGAGATATAAAACATATGTACCCTTAAATGTTATATTATGCTATATTGAGAAGCAGGCTATATATGTTTGACCAATTAGTGATGCTTTAGTCAGCTGTGCTTATTTAACATGTCATTAAATGGCCAACAACAACCACATAAGTGCAGATTGTCAGGCTTTGATTATACTTCTCTTTTGGCAAAAAAAGTTTTGTCGGACCTTTGATGCATCTCTAACTTCCTGATGTTTTCCATATTTACACCAGCAATCACAGCAGTTCTCAAACTGCTACTCAGCTCCACAGGGGTACCACATCTTGCTACTTAAGTCACCTGCAATGCTCTGGTAGGTTTATACTTTCTCCATCTACTGACTCTGTGAAACTACAGGACTGTGAATTGAATTTAGCACAAGCATACACTAAAAAATGTCTATTGACAGATAACATTCATGCCATTGCAACCTTATCAAAGGCAGAAAATATTTTTCCTTAATTTAGGGGAACAGTATACAAAGAATATAGAAAAGTCCAGTTATTTTTTATCCTGGCAGTAAAGCATTCATTATTCTTTAAAACAACAAAAGCAGCTCCTTGCAAGAGAGCAGAATCTAAAGAGCTAGTGTTTGACAGATTTCTACCATAATTCTGTTCAATATGTCATTTCCACCTAGATCAATCAAAATAAATCCCTTTTATGCCTTCCTGTCTTTTGTTTGGATTTTCATAGAGTCATGGGTTTTTTTTACTTTTTCTTTTGCACCAACACTTAAAAAAAACCAAACTTCCAGTAATATCAAATATTCTGGGAAATCAGAGATGTGACTTTACAAGTGTTCCTTACCTGAAATCCAGTCCAAGATGGGTGAGTCTGTAGGATAAAACTTCAAACCATCAGTGCATTCCCAGGATGATATATCTTCTGGTCTAGGGAAACATTTGCAGTTTAGTGAAAGGGAACACTTTGTGTGCCTTAGGACTGTTCTTCTAAGCAAACCGAAGGGACAATAGGCCTTAAAATTCACATTCATGGTGTGAAACAAAACACTAATGAAGATGTACTTAAAGGGATCATGAGGCTGTACAGTAGAGTTTCTATGACGAAAAAAAAACCCAAATAAAACAAAGCAAAACCAAAAAAACCCACAAGTCAGCTACTGCTGTAGAAAAGACACCATGCTTGTTGTGCAATGCTTTAAAATAAAATATCAGCAACTCTGGTCTGCCTTAATCTGCGGCTCTGTAAGTTGTGGTCACTGAAGATCTGTTTCATGAGCAGTCTTTCTGCTTGTGTGCACACTGCTTTGGGGCAGGGTGGCCAAACTTGGTCAGTCCTCAGCTCTGTGGTTGTCATCCATGAAGCAGAACCCAGTGGCAAAAATACTCTAACTGCTTGGTCCCATTTATATGTTGAACCAAAATGATTCCAGTCTGGGAGATAAGAGTTGGGATGCACCTTAGAGTCTATTGATATCTGAGGGAAGGAGGAGAGAGTTGGCTTTCATACACAGTGACTCCAAGCACTTTGCTGGGCAGAGATATCAGAGTGGTAACATTTCTCCTCCTGTCATTTTGTCTTTTAATGTAAAGTCTAACAGGTCCATGTCACTTTATCATTTTTCTGTATGATGCCCCACCATAAAATCATTGAATCAACCAGCCTGGAAGAGATCTCCAAGATCATCCAGTCCAACCACTTACCCAGCCCTGTCCAATCAACTGGATCATGGCACTAAGTGCTGCATCCAGGCTTTGCTTGAACACCTCCAGGGACGGTGACTCCACCACCTCCCTGGGCAGCTCATTCCTATGCCAATTACTCTCTCTGGGAAGAGCTTCCTCCTAACATCCAGCCTATACCTCCCCCAGCACAACTTGAGACTGTGTCCCCTTGTTCTGTTGCTGGTTGCCTGGGAGAAGAGACCAACCCCCATCTGGCTACAGCCTCCCTTCAGGTAGTTGTAGACAGCAATGAGGTCACCCCTGAGCCTCGTCTTCTCCAGGCTAAACAACCCCAGCTCCCTCAGCCTCTCCTCACAGGGCTGTGTTCCAGGCCTCTCACCAGCTTTGTCACCTTTCTCTGGACATGTTCCAGCACCTCAACATCTCCCTTGAATTGAGGAGCCCAGAACTGGACACAGCACTCAAGGTGTGGCCTGACCAGTACTGAGTACAGGGGAAGAATAACCTCCCTTGTTCTATTTGCCACACTGTTCCTGATGCAGGCCAGGATGCCATTGGCTCTCCTGGCAACCTGGGCACACTGCTGGCTCATGTTCAGCTATTATCTGACACCCAGAAAGGGATCCCCAGGTCCCTTTCTTCCTGGCTGCTCTCCAGCCACTCTTTGTGGAGATTCCCTGTATATTTTCTATCTGAATTCAGTATGTCTGAAAAATGAAGCTTTTCTGGAAACATTATTATAACCTTAACCATAGCAGTATGAATGATGGAGCACTGAGGTCATTTTTATAATATATGTTCCAGTTATTGATCCATGTTACCCATGAGAGATGCAATTACTGAGGAGATATTTTGGGTTGTCCTGTTTGAAATAGCAACTCACTTTTACTGTAAATGGAAAAAAAAAAAAAAAAGAAAGAAAGAAAAAAAAGGAAAAAAGGTGTATATTTATTCCCTTTGTGTGTCTCTTTCCACATTACTCATGCTCTTGATGGAGGATGACAGTAATAAGATGTTTTGTTAATGCTACAGCTATACTATAGCTAGCTTCCAAAGAGTGCTCAGGCAGTGACTCACACATCATCCCAGCAGGTACACTGCAAAACATTCTTTTCCCCCACTGTTTTGGAGGCTGTTGTATTAAAATAATGAAATGAGCTGGAACAACACAACTGACTTATACCACTCTGTTTCAGATGAAAATCTGTGCTGGGATGTTGAAGGGATATGATCATGGAATAAAGTTTCTTCATTGTTGCTATTAGTACACATGGGTTTGTTTCCATCACTATATTTAGAGAAAATAGAAATTGAATATTTTTATATCTGCTTCTGTGCAGAAAGAACGTGGCAAAGGGTTAGTTTAGCAACATAAGGGTTTTAGTATACAACTGATAAGTTTCCAAGCAGCATGAATGTAAAGTAAATAAATACATAAATATTGTCTGAAGATGGTTATTGATTCAGTTTAATATGAGCTATAGACAGGCTCTGATGTCATCTTGCAGCTCACTCATAAACTGTTGGAAGCATGCAATTTACCTCATATCTCCACTTTTTCTTAAGGAAAATATAGATCACATGGAAAACAAAGTACTTAAATGAATGTGTGTGAATGAGGGAAGCTCAACATTTTCTAGTTTCATAACTCTGTCTACACTGTGTATTCATCATAAAAATGATCTGGGCTTTTTATCTTAACTAATCATCTTACAGTTCCAGAGATCTTTGCCTGGGCTATGTTGCTCTCCAATTACCTTTTGGAAAGGTCCAATGGCTCCGGAGGTGTATTGGGTGATGTTACTGTAGACACTACAGCTATTTAGGAAACTCTTTCTGATTGCCTTACAGATATAAAGTGCTGCTTTCTTCCTTATTCAGTAATTAGGTGGTGAGTGTGCCCTCCCTTTTAAGCTTTAGGATATTTAGGGATGAGGCAGAAAAGAGGCCAAGGACATGGCTCTCAGGATTACCTTTCCTCAACTATGTATCTTAACAAGGTTATCCACAGAGGTTTCTTTCCTTATCACACAACATTTGCACTTCTTTCTGAACAGTGTCCCAGACTCTCCAGGTAAGACACAGAGTGCTGTTGCCAGGGCTTCTGTTTAAGTCTTGCTAGCAAAGTAACAGGTATTGCTATGAATCTCCTGAGACTGATCAGAAAAATAAACCCAGATGTCTCATTAGAGGTGAGAACTCAACCTCATATTTTACAAGAAAAGCAGCCACCCCTACACACACATGTGAAAATAAAGTTGCAGGCCTCCACAAAAACTTTCTGGCCAAAAGGAAGCTGTAGTAAAGAACTTTACAATCAGAATTTTGAATTCTAGTGCTTACTGTCCACTTTTGTCATGTTTAAATATTCAGCTGGTACCTGATCTAGTCTACAGGTAAATATTACAGTCAAGACAGAGCCACTTATTGATGCAACTCAATAGATTCATGTAGAAGTGAAGCTGGCCCAAAATGCTTGCTTATTTTGGGAGGTTATTTGATAAACTCAAACTTTATCTCCACTTCAGGAATCAAAGTTTTCCTGTTTGATCTGACATTTTTTTTTTTCTCTGAAGAAAAATTTCATGACAAATTACATGTATTAACATAGTAGCAGTTACTCTGGGGTCATACAACTTCTGAATGCTTTTATGCACTTTTTAAACAGTGTCCCCAAGCAGCTTATGTGTATACAAGGTTGATGGACTGAACTTGCTCTGCTCTGGTCATCTTGTCCTCAGTACTGCTTATGTAGCTGTTAACTTTCAACTTTTTTTTCTGGAAAAAAAAGTATGTTTAATCACACAGGGACCACCCTTACCATGTGTTTGCACAGCACAAGCATGACACCTCGTAATACACTCTTCCTGCTTGTGCAATATGCCAACAGGATCATCCTTAATTCCACATCAAGTTAACAGAATATTCATCTGGTTCTAAAGACCTTTGCACCTTCAGAGCAGATAGAGCTGGTGATTTTTATCTATATCTTGGGTATAACCATGTCCCTAAGCCAATGTACACACAAAGTACATAAAAATTAATGTGTTCTTGATCCTGGTGTTGGCAGCAAAGAGGCAGCTTCTCTTGGCTCTTAGCAGGAAACTTTCAGCTAGGCATGAATGTATGCTCCAGTGTAAGCTTCCCAAAGTTACTGTAAGAATTTTGTTAACCACAAACAGGTCCTTGGTTCACTATTCATAGTTCTGTCTGTACAGGCTGGACCTTCCCCGGATTTATTCACAACAGTACCAGCAGGATCATGACATTAGGTTGTGAATTCTTAAAGGCATGGACTCTGTAGTGTTCTGTGGACCCCTTTCCTAGGACAGACTCTGTGTCAATGAGCACATACTTAAGTGTTCCATTGGACTATTTCACTTTACTGATTGTCCTTTCTCATGCTGTGACACATTTTAGAATGAAGTAGATATCTGGGATGAGATTCAACTACCTAAGTCTGGGTGCCTTTTACCATACATCTGAGAGAGGAGCAGAAAAGACACAAAACCTTAAGAGACATTTGCAATCTCCTACAGAGGCAGTAGGAGACCAGACAGCATACGCCAAAGTATCACAGGTGACACTAGCATCTATGAATAACCAGCTGAACCAACCCAAAACTTTAATCACTTAGTGCTGCTATTAGGGCTCAGCAGCTGACCAAAGAAGCACTACTGCTACAATAATATTGACTAGAACATGAGTGGTTAGAAAGAAAATTCCAACACCTATACAGAGCATCTTAGTTTGTAGACTAAACTTTTTTTCCCTTAATCTCCTTAATTTCATAATCTCTAACTGCATTAGACAAACATGACACATCATACAGGAATGAAGTTCCTGATACAGTATAATGCTGATTATGCATCCTCTTAAGGATTTCCAACTGTACAGAATCACTTTTAAAGAAAGGCTGAAACATTATACAAGGTCTTGAGTTTACATTGTGTATGTGAATGTCTTTCAATTTCATTGTTTAGAGTATTAAGCATATTTTCTCTTATCAAGTCAAGTAAGGTCCTGCAATTTTGTCCCTTTTTGGAAATATAGTCAGATGCCACTGAATGAGATACAGCTTAGAGCTACCTGTGACTGTCCACAACCTCGTGTTCATCTTCCTAGTAACTAAGATATGGTACAAGATCAGGTTGGAGCAAAATGAGCTGAGTGGCTTCAAGAATTGTAATAAGCTCTTTAAGGGATGCCTGTGTGGTATTTAGTGATGTGGGAAGGATAGTCAGCTTGATGAAAGAGCTCATAAAAACAGAAAGAGGTTATGGTATCGTAAGCTACTGCTCCAACATCTAAAAAAGCAAGACTGATTATAGTCTGCAGTTTAAGCAGATCAGGGTATGAAACAGCTTTTTTGATAGAATGGTTGTGCAACAGCAAGCTGAAGGCATATTGGCTTCTTTCTGGGTATCTCAGTGCCTTGCACCAATAAAATAAAGAATGGCTTATAATTATTAAAAAGCTACGCCCTCTAGACTGATGTTCCATAGAATTTTATCTAAACTACTCCCAAAAATTCAGCACCTGCCACTTGTTCCTTTTCTTTTTTTTTTTTTTTTTTCCTGGGACTGCTTGCTCCTGCCCATGATTAGGGTACTCATTTCCTCAGCCATTTGATTGAGAAGATGGATTTGAATGAGAGCTAGGAACATGTGCAGGTTAAAAGCAACGCATTTATGTAAGTATTATTTATTTATTTTCCAGCAATGACAAGTAAACGGGTGGCAAAGCACTGAAAGCAAATCCAGTACTGGGAAGAAGAAAAGCAAGGAGAAGAATTACTTCAACACCCATATAACCACTGCTGTCTTGCTCAGCTCACAGCCTGTTCTCCCCAAAGCCAGGATCTGCGTCAGGCAGTGTTCCTGGCTGGTTTTTTTTTTTTGGCTCATTTGATGATTTAAAATCTGGGGTTTATTATGTGTCTGCACTTGCCAACAAGAGGAAGACTATAAGGAGGCTGGAAAAGCCTTGCACATGACAAGGTTTACAATTTATCACAGTATTATCAGGATTGGAAGAGACCTCACAGATCATCAAGTGCAACCCTTTACCACAGAGCTCAAGGCTAGACCATGGCACCAAGTGCCATGTCCAATCTTGCCTTGAACAACCCCAGGGACTGTGACTCCACCACCTCCCCGGGCAGCCCATTCCAGTGTCCAATGACTCTCTCAGTGAAGAACTTTCTCCTCACCTCAAGCCTAAATCTCCCCTGGTGCAGCCTGAGGCTGTGTCCTCTCGTTCTGGTGCTGGCCACCTGAGAGAAGAGAGCAACCTCCTCCTGGCCACAACCTCCCCTCAGGTAGCTGTAGCCAGCAATGAGGTCACCCCTGAGCCTCCTCTTCTCCAGGCTAAACAATCCCAGCTCCCTCAGCCTCTCCTCGTAGGGCTGTGCTCAAGGCCTCTCACCAGCCTCGTCGCCCTGCTCTGGACACGCTCAAGCATCTCAATGTCCCTCCTAAACTGGGGGTCCCAGAACTGAACACAGTACTCAATGTGTGGTCTAACCAGTGCAGAGTACAGGGGCAGAATGACCTCCCTGCTCCTGCTGACCACACCATTCCTGATGCAGGCCAGGATGCCACTGGCTCTCTTGGCCACCTGGGCACACTGCTGGCTCATGTTCAGGCAGGTATCAATCAGCACCCCCAGATCCCTCTCTGTTTGGCTGCTCTCCAGCCACTTTGACCCCAGCTGTGGTACATTTGTGTTTGCAGATTAACTTTTCAAAGTGAACTAGAGTAATGTTTTGTGCATTTATTTTTTTCCTATTCCCTTAGCATGTGTTCCCCCCCCCCCCCCCCCGCCCCCAGTAATTGCCTGAAGTATACTAACACATCTCTATTCCTGATAGTAACTTCTACTTTCCTCATACTAGCCTTGCATGTGACACACACAGGCTTTGTGTTGATCAAGGAAGTCTGGTCCTGTGGTTTCAGTTGAGACCCCTTCTTTCAGTTTTTTTACTGAGACTCAACATTATGAGGAGGTGTAAACCCACGCTGTCAGACATGCCAGGCCACAAGATGTTGCTGGATGCAGCTCCTGACTCAGCAGCATGGCTGGGTGGATACATGGCTTTGTGGTCACCCAGTCTGTCCCAGTGACTCAGTCAGAGATAAAAATTAATTCTCTGACTGAACTCTGATGTTTACAACCTGCCAAGCTCCAGCAGGGAGCATGTAGTTAATCTCAGAGACCAGGCCATAAACCAAAAAATGCAGGCCAGTATCAGTTCAAGCAGGTCTCCTAATACAATAGTGCTGTGTTTCAGGGCATGGGAGTATATAGTAATAAAACCAGCTTATGCTGATCATATTGTCCATCTCTCATCTATAAATCTTTTTGCTCTAGTAGCCAACTCCACAGCTTTAAAGTATTGCATAGTAAAGTAAATTTGCAGGGTAATGCTGTTGCTGGGCTTTACAACCAAGTCAAGTTTTCCATCTACAAGCGCTAAGCACAGAAGCAGACTTAACGTCTTTCCACTTGGGAAAGTCTAGGTTGCTTTACCATCATCTGAATTTTTTTGCTGGTATGAAAATCACATATGTCAGCTATGCCAAGGATCTCCTTGTATTAGGAAATATCTCTATGTTGAAAATAAGAGCACATTATGCCAAGCACTCTCTGAGAGTAATAAAGAGACTGGAAAAGTTCAAGAGCACTGATTAACTAAATATAATAGCAAACAACTGGTGAATGACAGAAAAAAAGATCAACAAAATAGAAGCCTGAAGACAGTAAAGCAGCAAGTAGAGTACTCTTGCAAACCTTTTCTACAGTAATTCAGAATCTAGGCTAACTGACCAACAAAGTAGAATCATAGAATTGATTAGGGTTGGAGGGGACCACAAGGATCATCTAGTTCCAACTCCCACACACAGGCAGGGACACCTTACCCTAGATCAGGCTGCCCACAGCCTCATCCAGCCTGGCCTTAAACACCTCCAGGGATGGGGCCTCAACCACCTCCCTGGGCAACCCATTCCAAGCTCTCACCACTCTCATGGTGAAGAACCTCCTCCTTACATCCAGTCAGAACCTACCCATCTCCAGCTTTGCTCCATTCCCCCTAGTCCTGTCACTCCCTGATGTCCTAAAAAGTCCCTCCCCAGCTTTTTTGTAGGCCCCCTTCAGATACTGAAAGACCACAAGAAGGTCACCTCAGAGCCTCCTCTTCTACCCACAATCCTACTCAATTAGGTTGCCTGGAGGGAATTGCCTGACTGTGTCATCATGATTTCTTTGAAAGCAGAGCAGCTCTCCTCTCACTCCCTCTAAAAATTATTTATTCACTCAGTATGTGGATTTGGGGAGCTAATGCAGTTTGCAAATTGGACTTTCTTCAGTCAAGAAATAGCAATAAATTTGGAGATGCTGAAATAATATACTTTATTACTAGACACAAAAGGGCATTTCAGAAAGTCAGTTGAATGCAATGGTGTAGTAATCAGTATACTCACCTAAAACGTAGAATATTTTTTCTTGGATGATAACAAAACCCAGATGTCTGGCCCCTCTGTAGATACTTAATCATCAGTTTATAGGTATCTTCAGGCTCCAGTCCAATAAGAAGGGAAATCTATGCAAAGAACTCAGTAGCAACCTCTGTGACATCTTTGGTCCTTATTAATCTGCAGCTAACCATTTCAGACTGCAGAACTTTCTGAGTAAAGTTTTCAATTTAAATATTGCAAAGCACCTTCAACAAAAGGCCAGCTTGCCTGCAACTAAAATGGTCACAGCCGTGGCTGATGGGTTGCCTTGAGGTCCCAGCAGGCCTTCAGAATTTAAATTAGCTGCAGGTGGTGACAATAGGCAGATTTGCTTTAGCTGTGGCCTCTCCCCATCCAGTTTTTGGCTTGGTTCTCCAAGGCTTTGGAATCAGGCAACCCCATTCAGCTACCCACTATTCTCTGAACTCCACCCTACCCTTGACATTCCTGGTCATTCTTAACCACACAGTGCTTCACTGAAGGCTGGTCTTGAAGAGATTGTTTAGAACAGAGTGAGGGTCACCATTTCTCTAGTTCTGAGAGATATAGAAAGGCACATTGAAGCACTACCAAATTGTCTCACAAAATTCCAACAGAGAACCCCTCACCACATCTAGTGTTCAACACTTATAACACTGAAAAGTGTGTTCATAATAAGGCTGCTGTCTTGTTTTCTCCTAAATCATTAACTTTCCACTATAAACAAAATGAGGTCACTGCCTGGGTTTGTGGCTCACATTGGGTCCCCTTCCTTCCGTTCCTATTTCAGACTCCTTAAGGCTGTAGGCGCACATCTGGAACCCTGGCCTGCCAATGCCAATATCTCCCTTTCATTTAGTCAGCCACATGTGGGCATGTATCCCTCAGCGGTTGTGGTCAGTCCTCAAAATGTCATGGGTTCACCCAGTGATGCTGTTGTTCAAATGAATTAAGGGCTTTCAACTGCAGTAGGGGCTTGAACAGTTCTGGGCTGCAAAATTAAATGAACCTTAGTAATGGCAAGTTATTCATAGATCACTCAGCTGTGCTAAAGCCAGAAATTTCCTAGTACACATACAATGCTGGCACTTTAAAATGTCACAGCAGACAACCAAAAATTAAGGTTTTGGGGCATGATGGACCTGTTCCCTATATTTTCAGTTTCAAGTGCCAATCACTGTGGTATCTAAGTACTAGCTGTCCCTTTGAACAGTCTTTGTCATGTAAAGAGAGATCCATCTTAGCTTTCTAAAAGCTACCTATCTTCCCTAGTTCTTCAAGTTCCCCCTGAAGGTAAGGTAAAGAGACAAATGTTTCCAGAGAGTTGATTTTTGCATATATGTTTTTGCCTTTATCTTGAAGTGGAAGTCAAGGAAGGCATGAGGCTTGTGAGAGCCTTTGTTCATATATAACTTCTTCTGAATATCTTTCAGACTGCTGAGTGAAGGTAGAAGTCAGACTCAGAGCATACCTGTACCACAAAGAGTTAAAGAGTCCTTTTTCTTTGAT
Source organism: Pogoniulus pusillus (assembly GCF_015220805.1). Lineage (NCBI taxonomy): Eukaryota > Metazoa > Chordata > Aves > Piciformes > Lybiidae > Pogoniulus > Pogoniulus pusillus. The sequence continues at coordinate 37,962,140 of NC_087267.1, forward strand.
ATGTCTTGAGATTTGGTATAGCAGTTCCAGAGAGGTGGTTCTGCCACTTTGCTCTGGTGAGACCTCATCTGGAGCACCGTGTCTAGGTCTGGAGGCCTCAATGAAGGAAGTACATGGAGCTGATGGAGTGGGTCCAGAGGAGGGTCACGAAAACAATCAGGGGGAACCTCTGTTATGAGGACAGGCTGAGAAAACTGGGGTTGTTCAGCCTGGAAAAGAGGAGGCTCAAGGAACACCTAATAGTGATCTTCCAGTACCTGAAAGGGGACCCATAAGGATGGAGAGAGCCTGTTTACAAAGGTCTGTTGTGATAGGATGGTTTCAATCTACAGAAGGGCAGATTTAGGTTGGAATTTAGGAACACGTTCTTTACCATGAAGGTAAAGTGTAACACTGGAACAGCTTGTTCAAAGAGATGTTTGAGGCTCCATCCCTGGAGAAGTGAAGGGAAGAACCATCACATTCTTGTGCCTAAACTTCACCCAGTTGTGTGTTCCAGTCACTGGATTTCCCAGAGTTCCTCTGGTCCTTGATATCTCTCATGATTCTGCACATCCAGACATACAATTATTTCAGTGACACAAGTTCCTGGATAGATCCTCTGGTGAAGGCTTCCACATTTGTCACCCATCAGATGAAGCAGATGGCCAGAACTCAAGACATTGCTTTTGGTGGAAGATGCTCACGAAATGTGACCAGAAGATTTCAGATTTAGCTTTCTAAAGGAACAGAGCCGCACCACAACATTTCCGAACAGCTCCAGTTACAACTGTAACATCAGCCAGGATTCAGAAGCTGAGCCAGGAAGCTCTCCACTTTGCTGCACTCCTTTATTAATAGCATTTTGCCAAGCTGCCCTCTGGGATAAAGTTATTATATAGTGGTTAAATGTCTGCTAGTGGAGGAATGAGTTATTTTGCCTTTTAACCACAGTCTGACTTGAATTCCAACATACAAACTAGGAAGTACCTGGGATGTATTATAGCTGCATTTGGCTAAGTTTTCTGGTCTTACAAAAGACCATAGACAAAAGTGAGATGGATTCATTGATCTTTTTTTCCTTCTGACTGCTTACACAAGTGATGACAGGCTACTCCTACACACACACACACCTACATCTTCATTTGCAGCAACCTCTTCCCAATGAATAGACAATATCTTTGTTTCTTCTTGCATAAGCACATTATCTGTAGACCATGTCTATGTCCTATATCTTCTAAGATATTACCTAGAAAGTTTGTAAAAATGACCCTTGGGGTCCCTTCCAACCTGGCATTCTGTGATTATCTAATCTGATGTACACTGAGCACACCTGGACCACACACATCATTTTTTTAGCTTTCAGAGTTCCTATCAAACCCAGAATTTTCAATTCTCTGACAAGAAAAATCTAATATGAAATATGTCCATTGAAGCAGAATTGGAAATATCTAAGGGAGATGCTATTTTTGCTGTATACTGTGAGAGGTGACCAGCCTGAGTTTGTCCCACCACTGATCTCTTTTTTTTTTTCAAATGACCTTTTTGTTAAGTAGGTCTGAAATATCTTTATATTTTTTTCCTGGCTATATCTTTAGTTGTAATTACTGTGAGAAGGGAATAATAAGCAATGCCTCAGGTGATTTACAGTGAAACACTAGCCAGTGAAGAGTTTCTTCTAGCAGCACAAAACAGAATGAATCAAAAAGCCCAGGCTGTCTGCAAATGCAGAGGGACCTAGAACAGATCCCATGTTTTAAAGAGAAGGATAAAAACTGCTGCATTTCCAACCTGTGCTGAAACATTAGATTACTAAACATAATTATTAGAGCAAGTAGTTGTAGCTAGAGGGAAATTCATAAAAACATAGAATGTTTTCAGTTGGAAGACACCTCAAAGATCATCCAGTTCCAACACCCCACCGTAGGCAGGGACACCTCCCACTAGAACAGGTCACTCAAGGCCTCATCCAACCTGGCTTTGAACACTTCCAGGGAGGAAGCAGCCGCAACCTTCCTGGACAACCTGTTCCAGTGTTTCACCAACCTCGCTGTAAAGAACCCTTTCCTAACACCTAGTTTGAATCTCCCATCCTCCAGTTTAAACCGACTAAGCCTCGTCCTGTCATTACAAGACCTTGTAAATAGTAAATTCTAGGAGAGATCTCTGTTGCAATGAGACAGACAGTATACAGTCTTTGTAAGAACCTTTAAAAACATTGTTTCAGTTTGTTTGTGAACTCAGACTACTGGCCAAATGATTTAGATTAATTAAAAACTATCGTTTGCTGTTTGACTGTTCTACAAATGTAGCGAGATTTTTGAGCCAAAAAAAAAAGTCATGACACATGCTCAGTAACTTTTGTATTTGTGAGACTTTTGTAATTTCAATTCTATGAAAGCAAGGAGCACTTAACATATGAGGTAAGACTGTCTAGCCAGCAGAAGGGAAGACTCAAGAAGGATCTTATCAATGTAATAAACAACTGAGAGAAGGATGCAGAGGACAGAGCCAGGCTCAGCTACACAAAATCACGGAATGGTTTGAGTTGAAAGGGACCTCCAAAGATCATCTAATCCAACCCACCTGCAAGGAGCAGGAACATCCTATGTTAGGTCATGTTGCCCAAAGCCCCATCAAACCTGACCAGAAGCAGACTACAAAATGACCTCTTGACACTGGAGGGGGAATATTTGCACTTAGGAAGAAGGTAAAAAACAGAAAGTGGACAATGGATCCAACCACTGATACTCCAGTTCATAGAAGTATTAACAAGCCTTTGTGATGGTAAACTAGGATTCAGCTTGTGGTCAGCAAAAGAATCACAGAATATTGTTATTTCAGTAACTGATACAGAACATGGAAATGCCATGTTAAGTAAAGATTTTAAGGAATTTAAATATTATAGTTGCACAGGAAAGGGGAATAAGGCCAAAAGTGTGTCTGTGTGCATGTATTTCTCCATGTTATTTGGGTTCAGAGTGGCAGCACAAATCAGATCTTTCAAATAATTTTGCTATGGTAAGAAAATGGCATTTAGAAAATCCATTACCAGAAGAAAGTTATTGTCTTATTTGCATAAAACTTTCCACAGTATGGATTGCTAAAATACATGAGTCTTGTAACAGGTTATCCAGAGCTTTCTACAACAACAGCAGGAGCGATACAAGCACGCATAAGCACAAAGCTCTGTGCCAATGCATATTAACTCGTCACATGTAACTTCCATTCCTCAAGTCCTTGGACCATATCCATCCAATTTAAATGTCAAATACAAAAGTGAAATTTATAAACCTTCTGTACTTACACACTGTATACATTTTTTCCCCCCTTTCGCTGAATTTTTACCCAGGGAAGGATAGATCAGAGTTGCGTGCTTCACAGAGTCTGATTGATATGAACTTTTAAAAGGTTTTAGTTTAATCCTGTGCACCTGGTGTTGCTGTGAGTTCAAACGATTTTATATTTCTTCTATACCAGCTCTCTTATGACTTTACAAGAACAAAGCTAATAAATTCCACAGCACCAAACACAGAAGCTGTTTTCTAATCCAGACCTACACAGACTTGTGTCTTTCTCCACATCCCACATGTCTTATGACTGGATTCTCTCTCTGCATGGATATAAAGCAGCCTATCATCTGTATTCGAATCCTTTTCTTTAGTATTATTAGACTACATAGGCACATATTTTAAAGAGGTCAGACAGCCTGTTAACACAGTATATATGATGTTGTGTAGTTCCCAGCAAGCAGGTTTGGAAGAACAGATTTTGAAAGACTTTAACATGAACACTTACACTTACAAAATTAAAGTGAAACATAAAATGTTACTTTCCATTCTTAATAAAGTCAGTCTACCTTATGAAATAACCTCACTGAGGGAGAAACAGCCAGTGCTTTCCCATGCCTCAACATCATTACTGGATTACAGTTTTACTATTCACATATCCCTTTTGCCTTGAAATACCAGCAATATGAAATGCATCCTTTTCTGCATGCAGCTTTCCTTTCTTGCTTGCATCATAACACTTAATTGAGCTTGGAAAAGGGAAATGCACCTTTCATTTTCAGAGAAAGACCCTACATATCACAGAATCACAGAATGGTTGGGGTTGGAAGGGACCTCTGGGGACCATCTAGGCCAGCAACCTGCTAAAGTAGGATTATCCAGAGCATAAGTACATTTATAGAAGATCTCTATTCCCAGAACAGAGAAAAGTGAAACTTGACAGAGAAAAACTGAATCCTCTAAAAGTCAGATTTCAGTTGACTCTCTTCTGCATTGGATAACTTTTCCACCATCCAGGGAAATTTAGAAATGTTGCATTGTATGGGGTTGTCATGACCTAAAGACCCAGCACTTGGTCTCATTGAATCTCATACAATTGGCCCTGTGTCATCAGTCCTGCCTGTCCATCCTATCCTCAAGCAGATCAGTACTCTTGTCTGCCTTGATGCAATCTGTAAACTTACTGTGGGTGCACCCAAATGCCTCATCCAGGCCATTCATTTTAACAGTACTTTCATATATTAATATAGATGTCTGGACTAAAGTGGTCACTGAAGTTTCCTTTTTCACCAGTCTAAACATACAGACACTTTTTAGAAGACAATTTGATAGATTTTGAATATCCACCAAGTGGATGCCCCAGTGGATAATTTAATTTGTTTTTCCAAGTTATGGAATGATTCTGTCCTGCTGAGGCTGCATGCATAAATTTCAGTGTTGAAGCTTGAAGAGCTCTGGTTTCAATGTAGATTAAAAATCATAGAATCATGGAGTCATTAAGGTTGAAAAAGACCTTTAAAGACCATTGACTCCAACTGTAACCCAGCTAGTATGATCACTAAACCATACCCTGAAGTGCCACATCTACATGCTTCTTGAATATCTCCAAGGATGGTGACTCTAGCACCTCTCTGGGCAGCCTGTTCCAACTCCTCACCACTCTCTCAGTACAGAAGTTTTTTGTAATGTCCAAGCTAAACTTCCCATGGCATAATTAAATCCATTTCCTCTCATTCTATCACTGGTTACTTAGGAGAAGAGACCAACACCAGCCTCACTGTAACCTTGTTTCAGCGTCAACCTCAGCTTCTCCTTATATGCCACGCTCTCCAAATCCTTCACCAGCCTTGTTGCTTTTCTCTGGACATGCTTTAGGGCCTCAATGTCTTTCTTGTACTGTGGAACACAAAACTGAATACAGTACTGAAGCCATGGCATCACCAGGGTGGAGTATAGGCACACAAACTCTTCCCTACTCTTGGTAGATACTGTTTTTAATACAGACAAAGATGTTGGCCTTCTTGACCACCTGGGCATATGCCATCCACCAACACCCCTCCAATCCTTTTCTGCTGAGCTGCTTTCCAGTCACTCTTCCAGAAGTCTATCATGTTGCTTGGGGTTGTTGTGACCTGGAACTTGGTCTTGTTAAAGCTCATTGGCCTTAGCTCATAGAGCTAAACCGTCACATCTCTCTGCAGTGGCTTCTAACCCTCAAACAGAGCAATAATCCTAATGACATACTCCTGATTCCAACAGTGTTTATAATCAATTAAAAATGTGCCTAAAAAATAAATTTTCAAAACCTGTCTCAGTAAAAATACCATGTGAATGGTGGCTGAAAGAAAACAACACCAAAGTCACAATAAACATTCTTCTGAATTCTATTTAGTGATTTCTTCCTCATCTAAACCATCTTCAGGGCAAACAGTTAATTGGTTATTCTGTGAGTAAAATATGAATCAAATGCTGTGGACAATAAACTGCCCATAAAATGTCTTAGTTTCTATCTTATTGAATTCGGTTTTAAAGTAGTCGCAATTCTCCCCTAAAAAAAAGCCCAACAAAACAGCAAACCAAACATCTCAAATCCAAACATAAAATCCTCCAAAAAAGAAACCCCAAACAAAAAAACACCACCAAAGCCAACAACACAATAATCAACTACAACAATAGCAAAAAAAATCAAACCACCACCAAAAAAAAAATCAAACCCCAAAACCTCCAAAAACCTGTAAAGTTGATAATATGACATCAGAGAATTCCATATTATTTCCACATCCACTAGCTACCATGTGGAAAGACCAGTTAATTAACTGTTTATTATTCTAACTTCAATAGCTTATATTCACATAGACTGAAAAGGCTTGCAGAGGTTCCCCAGAGCATATCATGGCAATGAAGCTTTTTTTAGAAAGATAGCATACTCAAGATATAAATTCCATTTTACTCTGATTAAAGTACTTTTGTTTGTTTTGGGTTTTTTGTCGAGTTTTACACTTTAGTCTCATTACAGAAGCAGTTTTACTTTATGGTTTTATACTACCAAAAAAAAGAGATGTTTAAGAGATTCTTGGTAATCTTACACAGAGATGTTTAAGAGATTCTTGGTAATTTTCTAGTAAACATTAAAATTTTACTTACTTGATTGTGCTTCATATCACTGGGATGTCATGGAGTAACCACAGAGAAAATTTGGCTTGCTTTATTATTATTATAATTCTTGACTCTGCAAGGAGAAATAAATGTTAAGTACCTGGAAATAGATGATAGATTTACAGATGAAGCCTGTGTGTTACACATAAAACTGTGGAAGTGGAATATTTAGTTTGCTAGTAAGTCATGAGTCATTTTACAAAAGTTGACTGAGCATTTGGTAGAGTTAACCTTGTTAGACTCCTAGGCAGATGTTATGAAATCTCTAGGGACACTCATGGTTCAAACATAAGGATGCCACAGAACTTTCTTGGCTAATATTGACTACTACTTTACAGTCCTCTCTTTAGATCCAGCACTCAGACTAGTTCATTGAACTCAGTCAAAATATTTCTTTGAAACCCTGGGGAACTTGTGCAAGTGTTCTGGTTACTCTGAAAGTGTTTCAGTTTCCTGCCTTTAAAAATCTCTGTCAGAATGGCCAAAGATGTGTTGGGAGCTGCAACATTTTTCAGAATCAAGTTTTTTAAAGTTTTGAAATAAAAAACAATCAAACAAAAAGTACTCAAAAATTCTGATTTCAACACCCAGGGGGAAAAATGAAATAGAAATTCACAATTAGAATCATATTTAAAGGGTTTGCTCTAACAATTTTTAGTTATGTTGTGGTGATATCTAATAGCAATTGACATAACCTGCAACATTCTTGTTCAATGAAATGTTCCCTAAGTAGTGCTTAAAAAAATATTATCCTGTTTTAAAAAATTATTTTAATTCTCCCATTTCCCTTTAATATGGCAATGGGATCTTACCTGGTACTGCTGAAGTGTATCTGTTATCTTTTTCCCTTCTTTTTCTAAAAGTTGCTTAAATTTTAATAATAAAATACCTCTATAAAAGTGACAAAACTCTGTTCACTGAGTTTTTTTTTCTTAGAACAAGAGAATCACTTAAGAATATACAATTCATTTGAAGATTGAGGTTTTCCAACTCACCAGCTAGATTTAGGTCAAGTCATAACAACTAAAAGATATCTCCAAAGGCATATTTCATAGCTTTTATTGACTGCTGCACTTTCCTTGGTGCATTAGGATCTAGGTGATTGCTTTTTGTCAGTGTTTCCTTTATCAAATGAATATCCAGTCCCAACTGAGTAGTTGGGTAGTTGTGAGATTCTTTAAGCTGCTGGGTTTAACTTCAAGTCATTGACTCCAACATAATCTAGGGTTGTTCTAGTAGGTTAAAATTAGTTTTCTTCCTCTTTTTCTCTTTTGTCTTTTCTTTTCTGTCTCTCTTTTTCCTTTCCCCTTTCTCCCTCTATTAGTCTCTGCACACTGATATATTCTCAGCAGAAGGAGCAGATAGTCACTGCTTGCAATCTCAGTTGTAAGTGATTAGGTCACTTTTAGAGAAAAGAGTCACAGTTTTCCAGACTGAGGAGGGAGCAGGATCCAAACTGCCTGCTTGCCAGAAAGCATAAACACAATTTTGAACTGACACAGTCACTGAAATATTTAAACTGGGGAAGTAGTGATTAGTATAAGTAGTACTCTAGAGGCTGAATTCCTTCCTTTCCCGGTATCAGTCGATAAGCAATAGAAATTATGCTTTCAGAGGGTGTTTGCATTCCATGTACTTGCCAGATTTTTTTTTTTTTTCAATCTACTTAACAACCAATTCTCCTTCTGCAGGTCTCTGTCTCCCCTCATTACATTTTATGAAGATTCTATGATGACCATATTGCTTTCTTAAATGTCTCAGTTAAATATTTACATTAAAGCCAACTCTATCTGTTCTTAAGAATCTCTATAGCTTTTTGTTGTTGTTTTTGGGTTTTTTTTTAAAGATATGCCCTGATAGATAGGGCTGTGGCACAAGTCATTTAAAATTCAACATCACTGTAAATTCTCTTGTGAACTCCAGGTCATAGTCATTAAACTTCACACTTTTGCTTTCTGTTGTTGGTTGCAGAAACTCTTCTGACGAAAAGTCATGTTAAACCCCGGTGTGACATTCAAAGGTTAGACAATTTCAACTAACTGCAACTTCCATTGAGTAATATCAGAAGCAGAATTTCGACTTTGCCTATACCATAATTTGTATCTCAGCTGTTACTGTACATTTCCCAACTTTGTATTATGAACATTTGTGTCTGTAAGCAGTGTGGAAAGATGATGGTCTCCATTAAATCAAATTTCCTAAAATATTCAATTGTCTTTAGCCATAAGTTACCATGTTTCATTTTTGAGAACTATTTCCATTTCACTGAAATGACTTCTCAGGCTCGGATGGATGTGAGTTTCAAATGGCAAGTACATATATGTGCACAAATCCTAATGAACCTGTGGTTAAATTATGTAAAAACATCTGTATGTTGGTTACTGTCAATGAATTGCAAAAATACCAAACTTTAATTAAGAAGTGGAAATGTGATACCGTTGGATGGTGTAATTGCATTTTCTGGGAAGAATTGTTGCATCTTTAATCACAGATGAGGTTCTTAAAAAATAGCTTGCCTCAAGCAAATAAGAAATTGGAAGAAATGAGCTTAGACATGACTCCCAGAAGTTTATTTTTCCAGTGTGACCAAACAGAAATGCTTGCATGCAATTAATGTATTTGAAAGAAATATATTGTGACACCAAATCTCATTTTAAAGTGCCAAGAGAGTCATTCTAGTGAAGTAATTGCATAGAGTGCTGTTGCTCTACATTTCAAAGAAAACCCACAAAATCCCAAGTTTCTCTACCAGAATTCACATCTCACAAGTGCTACTGCAGGAGTTCAACACAACCATTGTTGCTGTTAACAGTCCTGTTCCTTATTGTTTTATTATTATTTTCTTGTAGCATACATTAATGGCAGACCAAGTACATTGACAAGTCAAGAAGAGAAACCAGGAGAATGACATTAACACTTTCTGCAATGAGTTTCGGCATTTTGGTTTTACAGGGATGTGTCTCAATTGACCCATTAAAACTGAGGCAAAGGTTTGCGATGGCATAGAACTCCAAGACAGTTAAAAGTTATCTGTAAATGGATTACTTACTATACACAGTTTGGTCACAGATCCTGGACTTCATCTCTAACTGTGTAAAATCTGAGACCCCTGGAAATAAGAGGGTTCTGCATGCCTTGAATTTTGTGCTTATATAGTACAATAAGTACCGAGGTCTGTCCTAAATGCTGTATTGTCTCAGCATCACACAGAGCCAAATGGGTGCATTCTGAGGTGAATATTTTGCAAGATAAGCAAACAGAATGGTGACCAAGAACTCATCAAGGCTTCAAGTATGCTAAAGGATGAGCAACTCCCTCCTCCCTCCTACTGGTTTAACTGCTTGTGTTCAAGGACAGTTTTTATGTTGTGAAACCACATAGCCTTGAATCAAACTTTTGTAAACACAGCAAAGTGCATGGGAAATCAGTGATAAGTCTCACCTGTTGCTTCCTCATCCCAGGAGCTGTACTCAAGTCATGTCCTTGGTCTTGGTCTTGTTCTTTGCCTGGACTTCAGACATTCCCAAGCCTCTCTCACTGATCCTGACATTGCTTTACTGCGTTGACTTCGTAGTTTGACTTCTGGTCTTGCCTCATCACATCAGATTTCCCTGATAATCTCTAGATTATTTGATTGACCGTGGTTGCCTTCCATGGACCTATTCTGCTCTTGTTTGAGACTGCACCCTTTATTGTTGGGATGGTAGATGCAGCCCTTCACTCCAGCTCCTGCTTCTTCTCTTGTGGATAAGCCATTCCTGCTCCTTTCTAACTCAGAGCTGCAGTGGAAAGTGATAAGCCACCTTATATCCGGATGTTATATATTCTGATCCTGTCAACAATTGTATATCTGAGGTGATATACTCTCCTATATGTTTATATGCATTTTAAACTTAGAAGGAGAAGGATGTTGAGGGAAATATTCCAACTTTTCATTAAAAATGCTAGTGGCTACTGGGTGTAGACTTTCTCCTGCTCCAAAACCACACAACATCCCTACAGGCGCCTAGAATGAGAAGTGTGGGGAAGATTTCAAAGAGACCCTTTAACTGAAAAGTTACGATTAGCAGGGGATTCTGACAGAGAAAGATAAGGCTTGGAACCCAGTTGATGGGATTTCAGAAGAATATTCAGTTGTGCCAAGCAAAATACAGATAACTTCACATTCATTCTGAAAGCTACAAGAAACAATAAGGTGTCGTTGTACTTGTGCTGCAGTTTGATTGATTATTTGGAAAGGAGGTAGGATTGTTTCATTTACTCTGAACTAGAGAGAGGAAAATTACTGTCTTTAATATTTCTACTCTTTCTACATTTAAATACATGTATATATATCTACATATTTTATTTTCTGCTGTATATCTTCGTCCTTACCTTAGTTCCATGTTCCAGTTACTTCAGTTAAATGCAGGATTAACAGTAACAGTGGGTTTATTTTTTATTTTTATGTATATTTCATATGATTAAACATTTCTCTGAATGCCATTATTATGCATCCATGATGGAAACACAGCAATTCTATCCCAGAAGAGACTGGGTAAAGATGCACAGATGACTAAGGTTGAGTTGCATTCACTCTGAATTTGCATTCAGTTTGGATTATTTCCATTGAGGCACTATGATTTGTACCCATCTCTGCTCATACTGGTGTTTCAGAGATCGATCATACTTCTAATCCAACACCTTCTAAAATTTACAGAGGAATCTCAATTACTTCCACATAATTTTAGCTCACATCTATAAATCATAAAATCATAGAATCAGTCAGGGTTGAAAGGGACCACAAGGATCATCTAGTTCCAACCTCCCTGCCACAGGCAGAGACACCCTAACCTAGAGAAGGCTGCCCACAGCCTCATCCAGCCTGGCCTTAAACACCTCCAGGGATGGGGCCTCAAGCACCTCTCTGGGCAACCCATTCCAGGCTCTCACCACTCTCATGCTGAACAACTTCCTCCTCATGTCCAGCCTGAACCTGCCCATCTCCAGCTTTGCTCCATTCCCCCTAGTCCTGTCACTACCTGATGTCCTGAAAAGTCCCTCCTCAGCTTTTTTGTAGGCCCTCTTCAGATGGTGAAAGGCCACAAGAGGGTCACTTGGGAGCCTTCTCTTCTCCAGACTGAACAGCCCCAACTCTTTCCATCTGTCCTCATAGGAGAGCTGCTCCAGTCCTCTGATCATCCTCATGGCCCTTCTCTGGACATCCTCCAGCGCGTCCACATCCTTCTAGTAATGGGGGCTCCAGAACTGGCCACAATACTCCAGGTGGGGTCTCACCAGAGTGGAGTAGAGGGGGAGAATCACCTCCCTCGACCTGCTGGCCACACTTCCCCTGATGCAGCCCAGGCTCTGGTTGGCCCTCCGGGCTGCAAGTTCATATATAAGTTGTTCCTCAGGAATGAGGAAAGGACCCTCTTGGAGGAACGCACTTCGGGATGTGAAGGCTGCTACAAACATTCAGTCAATCTGAGGAATCTGTTCAACACAGCCTCCTCTTAACACTCTGAGTGGATTTCCTCCCCATATAGCTGACACAAAGGCTTCTGAGGTTGATGAAATTTCTTTGGACACAAAGAAAGAGATAGGCATGTTTTCAAAATTCCTAAAACAGTAGCAGGAAATAACATTTACAGCATGATCTGCCAATTAGTGATACATTATGGTGCTGATGGAATCAAAATCTATAATTGAAACTATGTGATTGTGGCAAAAGGATTTTACAACTAGAAGAAGAAAAATCTTTTTTTGACTATAGACTATTAAACCACAAATCTCTTAATCCTATTTTGAGCTATCAGAAAGTTTTAGATTTGCAATTAAGACTGAACACAGCAAATGTACTATCCTCACAGATATTTTAACAACTTGTTTTTTTTTGTGCCCAGTCTTTTTTAGAAAGGCAATTCAGGCAAATGGCCCAGACAGGAAATTCAGTATGCAAAAGAGAAACTTAGTAGCTGAGAAATGAGAACCCATGAACGTGCCAGTAACATTCTGGTCGATTCTTCTTGTCACACTGAGCCATTGTAAGAACTCTGCATTGCCAAGCTACTGGAATCCTGGCATTTTTGAAACTTGAGCAGAGGTTGAATTCTGCATCATAGCTTCAGGTGAGAAATCCTTCAGGAGAGAAACATCCAGGTCCTCAAGTAACTTGGATTGACAGAAAAAAACCTTCTCATTTCCAGCTTTACTGTGTGAGTCTGAAATATTGACTCATGGATCCCAGATTCCCAACCTCAACAAAATCTATTTGCTGTTCTTTCTCAAGAACTATGGTCAAGTGGTTCAGCTTGATTCAGGAGCCAAGTCATGGCTCTGTTTTGGTAACAGGAGTTTGTTCACTCATATTAATACAGTGCATTGAGGAATTAAAATGGATGTGCTCTAACTGTGATTATTGACAGTAATAGGGCTTCTGAAATCAAAGGCATGAATCAGAAAAGGAAGCTGTGCTCTTCACACTGTACTCTTTACAAGCTTCATTTTGTTTGTTTGTTTGTTTGGGGGGGTTGAGGTTTTCTTGGTCAGGCACTTATTTAAGAAAATTACATGCTCCATTTAGTTAAAGCAATGGAGCTGCTTTAGTGTGAAACAGAAGTAATGAATGTTATGTGAGGATGGAGATCTCACACAGCAAATATAGAGCTGGAAAATAACAGACTTCATTTTCAGTTAGGTTGTGTGTATTTACAGTAGCACTGAGTTTACTACAGTACTTTCTCTTTTCATTGTCATTCATGAAGTTACCTGATCTCCTACTCGCCTGCAGAGAAGGAACTATGAATAAACACTCTATTGATATTTATTTTTCTATGACACTTCCTATATTTAGACTCCCTCAGTGTGTTATGATGATTTGATCATTCTAATGATCCATAACACAAACAGAACACTCTGTATACTTGTAGTTATTATCTACCAGATACATTCTATCTGGTGTTATGTGGGAATTACAGAACTCCTCAGTGCTATATAAGCAGTGAGTCAAGTTACATTTGAATGAGTCAAGATATTTGGAAAAAAAAATTACACACTTTTAGTTCATTCATATATTGTCACCTTTGGTGACTTTTGATATTCTGTGAAGCTGGACTCAGGAAATATGTTGTCATCTTATCATTAAATCCTCATTTAAAAGTTTATTTTGTGTGTATTAGTAGATTTCCAAGTGGCATTCATAGGAAGTAGGTTGTGCAACTCCTAGACAAGCATATTTTGTTTACAAATGCATCCTATTTTCTCTGCAAGTTTATTTCTCTAACACATTCTCTCTTGCCACTCACACATGCAGGAAATTGTTTTGCAACAGCAACGTGACACTACCTATCTATCACAGATAATCTGTTCTTTGACTGGCCAGCTATATTGTCCAATGCTTTATGTCCTAGCAGCCCTTTTAGATGGTGAGATCATAATATTTTGATTATATCTAAGACTCTCTGAAAGCTTTCTCATTAATGAGCAAAATAAACAGAACAGTGGAACAACATAGGACATGAAAGTGCAGAGTGTTTTTCCAGTCGAGTAGAGCACCTTAATAAATCAGCCAGATGTAGTAGTTCTCGGACAAACTAGAATAAGATATTTAAGTTCTTGCAAAATTTCATGTCTATTCCTTTTCACAGCACTGATGAAAGATACTTGTACGCCTAAGTGTCTTTCTGGACCATTGCCTCAATAAATTACAAATTTAGGAAACTCATTTGTCCTGTGGCTTCCTTCTGAAACACACCAGGTTTCATATGTGCATGCATCCACTCAGTAATTGTATAAATGGACTTTCTGTTAGAAAGCTCTGCATGAAAAAGAATGATTCTTAGATAGGTACATCATCCTGTTGAATTTCCTAGGTGTCAGTTACTAGACACCTGAACTGAAATCAGAGAAGTAGAAATTTACATTACAAACATCTAAAATAACTTAAAATGCATGCTGTCTTGAAATAACAGATAGCATCTGGACATTTTGCTTTCCTTCCTACCAGGGCAACATTATACCTTATAGTACATTTGTGACTTCTTCCAGTTTTATTTGATACACTTCCAGTAATTATTCCAGTGAAGCTGCCAAAAAATGCATTTCTGTGTCAATGAGAATTTCCAGCATATAAATCTAAATTCTGAACATTAAGGGTCCTATTTAAGGCTCATTTGTTTTGTGGCCTTTGAGTTGACATTATCAATTACAATTTCAATTAGTGTTAATTAAATTGCCGAGGTTTCTAGATGGTGGGCTGATAGCAGTAATTCATTTCAGCTAGACTAAAAAGATGCAACGACCTTTCAGTCATAAATTTCCACTTGTGATTATCACAAAGAGATCATAAAAGGTGGACTTAATAGGTTAAAGGAAAAAAAAAAAACCAACAAACACACAAAACCCAGCTGTCAAACACACCCTGAAACTCACTGTGACTCTAGAAGACCTTGAACACATACATGACTCTTTGAAAACCTCAAAGTAATAAAGAGAGGAAAATTTATCACCAAACCTGAACTTAATTGTCATGACGGTTTAGGGGGTTTCTGGAGTGTCAGATGTTATGCTCATAAAGCATGGAGGAGATACTCCTCTGATTTCTGAATTTCAGTGAGAAGATTGATGTTGACAATGCAAATGTGTTTTCATGTATGTGCTCTTAAAAATGCTTTGCCAATAATCTGACCAATCTATAGCCGACATATGATTGATCCAGACAGCCCAAAAGAGGATGTGATGTTTCAACAACTGTCAGAATTTGTGTTTAAAATATATGACTATAATGGAAAGATTTTATTAGCAGTGAATTTATACCTCATTTCTTTCCTTCCTACATTTTTTTCCATGCATTCAATAACTGTCATGCAAGGTTTAAGGTACCTATTGTCACTTAGAAGTATGGACTCCCTAGAGCCTTCCTGAATTCATATTAGGGGTCCACCTGAAGCAAGGGCTTGATTACAAAACAGGAGCCCAGGAAGTTTTTTTGTCTAGTTCACATATTACAGAATTTTTTAGAGCTGGTGCTCAGACATCTATCATATCTCAGTATACTTTGTTGGTATTGTCTTTTCTGTCTGTAGAAATCTAATTTTAAAACAAATCTTATAAAAGCAAACCAATGAAACAACAACAAAAAAAGCCCAACAAAAATACTGAAGGATTCTACACACAGCAAAACTTATTCAAACCGCAGCTTCTCACAAAATATTTTCACTGTTCTGTCCCCACCAGTATCAAGAATTGCCACTGAAACAGATGAAGGAAGTGTACAAAACTTTCACAAACCTCAGTAGGGCTTCAAGGTTTTTGAGGAAGGATCTCAGCCAATTCTAATTTAATATGACTCTGGCTTTTATTCCTAATGGCAATATGATCTTCTCCTTCCTCACCCTCACAAATGCTTAAAAACTAGTGGCTGAAAATAACCCAAGATAAAGGATTGTCCAGTAATTCATGACTGAGAGAATTCAACCCTTATCTGGACTACTATGTCCAGCTCTGGAGTCCTCAATATGGGACCTAATAGTAGCCTTGCAGTATCTGAAGGGGACCTACAAGAAGGGCCATTTGCAGAATCCTCTAGTGATAAGATGAGGGACAATGATTTTAAACTAAGGAAGAGTTCTGTACCATGAGAGTGGTGGAACAGTGGAATGGGTTGACCAGGGAGGTGGTAGAAGCCCCATCCCTGAATGTTGTGGAAGGCAAATAGGTCTAAAATATATCCTGGCTTGCTCCACCCTGCTGCTGATGGGGGAAGCAAGGGCAGAAAGAAAACAGAGGCTTGGGCCATTATGTCCCCTCCCAAAGTGATAAACACGTACCCACAGGTGTTTATGCACTTATAGAATCATAGAATCAACCAGGTTGGAAGAGACCTCCAACATCATCCAGTCCAACCTATCCCCCAGCCCTATCCAATCAACTAGTCTATGGCACTAAATGCCTCATCCAGGCTTTTCTTGAACACCTCCAGGGACGGTGACTCCACCACCTCCCTGGGCAGCCCATTCCAATGGCAAATTGCTCTCCCTGTGAAGAACTTCCTCCTAACAATCCAGCCTGTACTTGCTCCGGCACAACTTGAGACTGCTCTGGTTTCATCTAATATGATCAACCTTGGCAAAGTACCATTCTGAGTGGTGAATCTCTGCAGACAAAGGACCCGTTACACTTCGGCAAATAATACAAATGGAGCTAATTTTCAAGCATTGTGCTCTGCTCTGACAACCAACGTGCTCTATTCTCTCCCTCAATGTGTTCTTCTCTGTCTCAGTGTGTTCTGCTCTACCTCATGCTTCAGACCAGCTTAGCTTCGACGTACAAGCTTTGACTGTCTGGAAACTTGCTGTGTCTCAAGTTTACCAGGAAAAGGCATTAAGTGCCTCACAATGTGGCCAGAAGTACCACCGACATCACGCTCTCTGCACATCTGCAAGAGATTCTGCTTGCACCTCTGCAAACCTCTGTGCCAAGTCTGGAGTACAAGAGTAACCAGGATCATGTCAGAGATAATCTGCCTCTTTCCCAGCACCCTGTTAGAGACAGAGAAGATCCAGCAGCCTCAACAGCTCTTAAGCCACTGACAGGACCCCCTTCAAGTATTTGGGTACTGTCTGGAAACTGTAGTTAGCCTCAGAAATACAGAGATAATATTTTGTGAGTAAATATTCATAACTGAATTCTGTTGTGCCTTCTGCCTTAGCAGGAAGGAGCCTACCAGATCTCCCTCAAGGGCCAGAAGCATATTGGCTAGAAGATTCTCTCTCCTAAATACTTTAATGTTTGTTATATTATTGCTATTTTTTTCTTAAGTGTTCCAGTTTCCCTCTTTTCCCTCTGTGTAATATTTTTCATGACCATGCGAAGAAGCTATTATTAAAAATCATGGTCTGTGGTGAGATTTCTGAATATAAAAATTAATAAACTATATTACATTTGGAATATATCCCACCCATACCATTACACTGGAGATATTCAAGGTCAGGCTCAACAAGGTTCTGAACGACCTAATCTTGGTAAGCATGTCCCTGCTTACTGCTGGGGGTGTTGGACTAGATGACCTTTGTAGGTCCCTTCCAATCTAAATCATTCTATGATTCTACTACTCTAATTTCCTTTTCAATTGTATGCATCCTTTGTAACATTTCTTCCCTTGCTTCAACTTTCCTTATTGGAAAAAAAATGGTTTTGTCATGGTAGTGCTGAGAGGCTGAAACCATTAAAATGATAGAGTGGGAAGAAAAACCCAAAAACTTATACTAGGGGACAGTTAGAAGTTCTGTAGGACATGTTCACAAGTTTCCAAGTGATTATTTTATCACAGCTTAATGCATTATTGCTTTCCAGTCAATTGCAATTGCTGACTGTGGCATGCTGGCTAGCTGCAAATGTGAATTAAATGTTATAGCATAAACCCCAATGCAAGAGATTAAAGTCGTAGACCATTACTTTGCAAGTAGGAAAAGACATGAGAGTCACAAAGAAAGCTACTACTAATCAAGTCAAGTGCAACAACCATGACGCTGATGTGGAACCTACCCTTCAGTGAAAACACATTTTAACTCCATTTATTAAAATACTATCAGAAAATATGCAATCATCTACAGACTGTGGATATACACAATTTCAAATTTTGTTTGATTTTCAGGGGAGCTTGACAACCTTCTGTTGGTTCAAGATCATTTCTAATTGATTATATTGCCATGAAGGGGACAGGGAGGTGGTAGGAAAAAGAACAAAACTCAAAATTGCCTTCAGGGCATAAAATGTGTTTTGATTTACAGCTAATGAAACTTTTTATTATTCAAATTATTCCTTAGTATTGTGTCTGGATTTACTCTGGAATGGGGTTATCACACACACATGTGCCATGGGTCTACATCTCAGCAGTCAGAGTGGGTTTATTTTGGTGGGCTGGAAACAATGGCAAGGCTTTTCTTTTTATTCAAAGCAGCAACTGGCTCATTTGCTGAGTACTTAATGGTTTGTTTTCATAGAAAAGAAATCTACTACAATTTGGAAAAAAAAAAAGCTTTTATAATCTTTGATAAGTAGATGTAGATATAAACATGTAAATATCCACATACTACATACATTAATATTTGTATGTATGTATACAAACACACATATGTGTGTGTACAGTGTAGATGCCATTGAACTTTTAAAATTACCTCCTTCCTCTTTTTAAGATAAAAATTGTCTTCTGAAATATTCAAATCCAGTTATACTTCCCCTCTCCTTATCTCACAGTGAATATAATTAAGAGGTGGTCTTTATAAACTACAGTCATGTATAGTTTCAAATAGCAGCTTCAGTGTGCTAGCTATTTGTCAAGGAAATGTTAGCTATGTCTCAATTTAGTTGTTGAATGGATTTAACATCCGCTTTTGCCAAACGATTGATGGATGAATCTCAAGAGCTTTGTCTTAGCCTGTAAAAGTTCAAATATACATCTGGGGGCTACTGTAATCATAGCAAGGTTTGCTGTTGATTTCAGCTCTTTGTAAGTTGGACTCAGAATTTGCATGGTGTCTTATGTTTGAGTTCCTCCTTTCTCTCTTGGGCTGACATGACCTCCTATTTTTGACAGACACTGTCACAAACTCAAGCCTCATTCCACTGTTGAGCTCTTCTTACTTTTTTTTCACCCCCCTTTAATGGATGATATTCTGAATCTGCATACCATTTTCAACTGCTTCAGCTGAAAATGTATTTCTTCAGTGCATTTCTATTCTTGCTTCCTGAAGTCCTTCACATGCAAAAGACTATTTAGACAGTTCATGCACTGACAAATCTTAGCTGAGACAGAATGCAAACAGACCAGCAGCACCACATGGCTTGCTCACACAGGACATTCCAAATGGAATGTCATTGTTTTTTTTTCCAGTTCCCTATAAATGCCATGAATGTGAAACATTATTCTAAAATTAACTTTAAAACATTAGGATGCAGTGAATAAAAATGAGAATATGCTTGTTAGATGAAACTCAAGGCAAAAGTAACACATCTTCACAGACAACCTTCATTATCTCTGAATAACTTTTTTTCTTTCTCTTCAATCCCATATCCTCCCCCTCCCTTTTTTTTAACTAATTGGTAAAATGAAGAAATTTATATTGTCTAGTGTCTGATAGTATGGAATTCTTTCTCTATAATTTCACCTTCTCATATTAAATTTGACTCCTTTAGAATAGACAACAGACATAAATCCTTCTGAACGGACAACAGAAATGTCCTGATTGATCATTATGGAGACCTTTTCTTCTGGTATTTAAATTTTTCTCTTCTCAAACAAGACCTCACAGAGCTGACTAGCTAACTTTCCAAACTCAGCCAATTCCTTTGGGGCAAGAAGGTGTATAAAACCAGAGATAGCTGATAATACCTCATAGTTTTCTCAAATTTAAATGCAATAGATACATTTTGAGAAAACTTTCTTGAAGTCATATATTTTCCTTCGTTTTGTCCCTGCTTTGAGTCTCAACTTCTCTCTCCTCAGGAATCATTTGCTAAGTTTGTACTATTTAAACAGGGGATGTATGTGCTGAAGTTAAGCAATATTTTAAACAAGTAATGAATATAACATAGTCTTCTTTCAGCTAGTAATTATAGTTCTGGATGTGTCAGATTAAAAAAAAACAACAAAGAGACATCTTTGCTTATGTTTACTCTTCTACATTTTATCCTAAACTTCAGAGAGAACAATTTAATCTTTGCTTCCATTAATCAAGTTATTTCTCTTATCTTTCACTTAAAAACTGTGTTATTTTCACTAGAAATATAATCTGTAAGCAGATTTCTTTTGTTGTTGTTGTTGTTGACTAAGAAAAGAGTCAACAATTTTTACAATAGATTACAAAGTATAGTCCCAAATCTTATTCAAATTATTATGGCTTTTTACTCTGATTAATCAGCTGTAAGAGCCCTACTAAAAATTATTTGTAAAGGAGTTTAACACCGTGTTTCAACAACTGGTTTCTGGAATTTGTACTCTTTTGCTGTGTTGGAAATTTGAAGAAGGTGATCTATCTTTACTCTCCCTTGGAAGCTGCTTGCTTAGTGCTTGATGTGATGTTGAGTTTGTACTCTTGTTTTCTGAACATGGGAATCGTGATCAGCAGAAGAAATATCCTGCCAGGATTTGAAAGTTATTATTGAACTTTATGGAAAATTGTTTGTTATTTCTCATTAAAATGATGACTCTCTTTTCTTTTGTGTTAATTTTGCTGTTGTTTTAGTGGTTTTGTTTTATTTTGATCTGATTTGGCTTTGGTTTTGGGGTGGGTTTGGGGTTTTTTTGGGTTTTTTTGTGTGTGTTTCATTTTGGGGTTTTTTTGTTTGTTTTTGGGTTTTTGGGTTGGGTTTTTTGTTTGTTTGTTTGTTTGGTGGGTGGAGGGTGGTGGAAAGCACAGAAATCTATCAAGGAAAAATAAGGTTCTGACTAATGTTCTCTTGAACCACAAAGCTACTTTCTAGAAACAGTAAAAGAGAAAGTTTCAATGTAATGAATAAATAAATTGGTTCATTCTGAAAAACAGAACAGAAGAGCTTGTGTCCGTGCAAAATGGATGACCAGGGCACGAAGAGGAGACTAGGAAGTGATGCTGGAACTTCTTCATAATATCCTCAGAGGGCAGTAATGGGAATTTGACAGGGTATGATGTCATCTTTATGGTCTGAAGATTTAACATATTCTTGTGTGTGAGCTGTGTTTAAGGAGATGGATTTACTCACATGGAGAACCACTGTCTTCAACAAAAAGTTAATCTTACTAATATCTCTGTGACTAAGCAGATGCCCTATTCATCCTTTTATTCTTAACATACACCTTTCTTCTAAATAATATTTGCATGAAACCCTGCCTGGCAACTGAAACAAGTCAGTAAAAATCCTAGCTATAAGCTAAGACATAGAGGAGAAAATCTCTCATCTGTGTCATACACTGTATTTCCACAGATGGAACATTATGATTTAAGACATCCTTTTCATGAAAAGCACCAGTTGTGCTTCTACCAACAGCATTGTTCTTTTCTAATCACAACTAGTAAAATTACAAGACCCAACTACATCTGAATTGATTTTTGTAACCGGGAAGTACTTCCAGTAAATTTCATGGTAAAGTATAAATTATTATGTAATGAGAATATGGATGTCCTAATCTGGCTCTAATCTGGTTTTTATATCAATATATAAAATTAATGCATCTCAAAGTAAGAGGAGAAAATGCTATGTGCCTGAGGATTGATCTATCTATTTATTAGTTTTTGCAATAATTGACTTATGGTGTGGTGGAGTTTGGGGTCTCAGATAACCCTCCCAATATTTTTTCTAACATCATGGTATTTCTGGTATGCCCATAATAAAATAAATCTTCCTTACTTAGAGGAACCCTTTGAAAAACAATATTTGAATAGGTTTTCTCTTGCTGAAGACAGCTGTCACTTTTGCTTCCCTTATCTCCTGGGTATCAAGGGTTGGAAAGGTCTTCTTTTAAATTTATTTTATCATTCTACATTTGTTGCTCATATGGTAGACGTTTGCTGACTCTATGGCATATGTGTTATGCAAACCCCACTGATGAGTGTTTGGAACAACCATGAGCCATAATTCCAAACATATTAAGAGATTAAAATAATTGCACTGTTTAATTTTACAAGCTTTCCACAACAAACATAGCCACCCACCCCTACACTAAAAGAAAACTAAGTGACAACAAAGTCCACACTGTTTTCCAAGGTTAACTATGAAATGACTTTCTTAAACTGCATAGATTAAAATGATGGCTTTGCTACCCTTGCACATCTAAGCCTTCCAGCAGAACTGGTTATAACACAAACAAATTAAATATTTCTGATCTTTGCCTACTGCTCTTTTTAATAACATCATCAGGAACCACATTAGTATGAATTGCTACTGCTGCCTGTTGGAAAAACACAGAAGTACCAAAAATGGTAGATGAACAAGGCTGGACGACTTCTACCCACTCATCTCTGCACTGTGGCAGCCCAGGCTCAGGCTTGGTTTTAGTATGCATCACATAACTGTGCTAGACAATGATTAACCCATGTTCAGGGCACACTGATTCTCAGTGGAATGTGAATGTGAGCTGTGCTGTGATAACTGCTCCTAGAGCCATGTATAGCTTAAACTTATGTAAAATGTAAAGCTATACCTAGACAGGAAAAAAACCTTCTAGGCTGCACCAAAAGAATCATGGCCAGCAGACCAAGAGAGGTGATTAAGAGACTTTGCTCTGGTGAGAACTCACCTGGAGCACTGCATCCAGCTCTGGTGCTCTCGACACAGGAAGGACATGAACGTCATGGAGCAGGTCCAGAAGAGGGCCACGAAAATGATCAGGGGGCTGGAACACCTCTGTGATGAAGACAGGCTGAGGGAGCTGGGTTTGTTCGGCCTGGAGAAGAGAAGGCCCCAGGGAAACCTAAGAGCGGCCTTGCAGTACCTGAAGGGGGCCTACAGGAGGGCTGGAGAGGGACTGTTTACAAAGGCCTGCAGGGACAGGACAAGCAACAACGGTTTTAAAGTAAAGAGTAGATTTAGGCTGGATGTTAGGAACAAGTTCTTTACCATGAGGGTGGCGGAACACTGGAGTGGGTTGCCCAGAGAGCTAGTTGAGGCCCCATCCTTGGAGACATTCACGGCCAGGCTTTAGGGGGCTCTGGACAACCTCATCTAATGGAAGATGACCCTGCTCAGTACAGAGGGGTTTAGAGAAGATGAGTTTTGGAGGGCACTTGCCAACCCAAACTGTTCTATGATTGTATGATTCTATGATTCTAGTAATGTATGTTTCATTGACTGACAGTTACCTCTCTGCATCTGCTGAGCGATCTGAGGACGCTGATTTTGGCTTCCTGATGATCAGGGTCAGGGACTTAGCAGGAATTTGACTCCCATCTGCTTGCAAGGCCAGATCCTAGGTTAATTTGCACAACACAAGGGAAAAGCTAAACTATGCTTTCTATAAGCATCTACATTGCTTACATCTTACAACTGGCCCCCCAGTTCAGGAGGGACATTGAGATGCTTGAGCGTGTCCAGAGAAGGGTGACAAGGCTGGTGAGAGGCCTTGAGCACAGCCCTACGAGGAGAGGCTGAGGGAGCTGGGATTGTTTAGCCTGGAGAAGAGGAGGCTCAGGGGTGACCTGATTGCTGTCTACAACTACCTGAGGGGTGGTTGTGGCCAGGAGGAGGTTGCTCTCTTCTCTCAGGTGGCCAGCACCAGAACGAGAGGACACAGCCTCAAGCTATGCCAGGGGAAATTTAGGCTTGAGGTGAGGAGAAAGTTCTTCACTGAGAGAGTCATTGGACACTGGAATGGGCTGCCCGGGGAGGTGGTGGAGTCTCCGTCCCTGGGGCTGTTCAAGGCAAGATTGGACGTGGCACTTGGTGCCATGGTCTAGCCCTGAGCTCTGTGGTAAAGGGTTGGACTTGATGATCTGTGAGGTCTCTTCCAACCCTGATGATACTGTGATACTGTGATCTTTCAGTCACAGTGGACTCAGGTCCACACTGTCTTTATATATAAGAAAATGGATGTATATAACTTATTCTCTTTCTTGAGTAATAGTAGAGTAGTATCTTGGTATAAACTTTTATCTCTTTACTGCTTTCTTTTAATCTTAATTGAATCTAATCTGAAATTCATATGGAAGTAAGAATAATTTTGTCCTTTTCAAAATACCTAGGAAAAGTAAAAAGTACCTGAATGATATTAGAAACAGAGGAAACTATCTCACAAGAATAAATTTTCCTGTGATATTTCTGATTATTCCTTCTTGTAGGAGGGAAATCAGTGTTCCAAAGAACATCTTTGGGTTTTTTTTCATATATATTTGAACTACTTCAGCTTCTGCTAGAAACTTGAAAATCGAGAGAATTGTAAGGGAGTGCATTCCTATGACATATGAGAAGTCACAAGAGAGAAATGTCTGTTTTCCATAATCAAGTGTATGAAATTGTGCACATATTTCCAATTGTTTGAGGGAATAGTTTTGGGGTCCCCTGTTTAAGAGGGACAGGGATCTGCTGGAGAGGGTCCAGCAGAGGGCTACGAGGATGATTAGGGGACTGGAGGGCATGGCTTATGAGGAGAGGTTGAGGGACCTGGGGCTGTTTAGTTTGGAGAAGAGAAGATTTATAGGGGATTTGATAAATATTTAGAAGTATCTGAAGGCTGGCCAGGAGCAGGGGGACAGGCTCTGCTCACTTGCTCCCTGAGATAGGACAAGGAGCAATGGGTGTAAGTTGCAGCAAAAGAAGTTCTGTCTCAACACGAGGGGAAACTTCTTTACTGTAAGGGTCACAGAGCACTGGAACAGGCTCCCCAGAGCAAGTTGTGGGGTCTCCTTCTATGGAGAGCTTCAAGGATTGTCTGGATGTGTGCCTCTGTGATCTGTGTTAGATAGTATTGTCCTGCTCTGGCAGAGGACTTGACAATATCCTTGGGTCCCTTCCAACCCCTAATATCCTGTGACCCTGTGATCCTGTGAAATGCATGTATAAAAAAACCAAACAACTGGATCCAATCACTATAAAAAATTGGTCTTGTTACTGCAATGTTCTTGAAACCGGAAATTTACAATTTCTGGAAGCTAGGCTATATCCCTGAAAACTGGAGGATTCTAACTTCAAAGCATCACTGTATCCTTGCCCTGTTCATAGGGTCCTTCCCTGCCCCAATGTGTCCACTGTTTGACACGTCAAAGACAGGAGACAGGGCTAGATGAATGTTTAGCCTGACCCTTCATGTAAGCACTTATATAAAATTCACAACCCAAATGACTCAAGATTCGCAGAGGGGTAACTTTGTACAAAATAGTCTTCTCAAAATCAATGGTAAAGCCTCCATGGCAGACATTCAACATACCAAATAATCTCCCAGATTATTTGAGAATGTTGAGCTCTGAATCCAAGTGTCAACCAACTCACCATATTGATGCATTTTTTAGTAGAAAATGTAAATTATTTCTGCTGTCATCACAATTCTGCATCAACACATTCAACTGCAATAAACTTATCTCCTTGAAGTTTTAAGTGGGTTGATCCCATCCAGTAAAAGTATACTGTTAGTTTCAGTCATTCTTGTAAAATGTTGATGAAAGATTCTGGCCTTAGTGTTAGGGAAGTTTTTAAAAGGGAAGTGGTTTTCTGAGTATGGATAAATGTTGATTGAAAAGATATGGTGAAATTCAACTAAATTCAACTTCTTTTTCTGTTCCTTACGTTATTCTTTTCTCTATTTAAACAGAGCACTGAAATGTATTTTTATTGTAGGAGTATATTTAATTTTTTAGAAAATTTCTCATATGAAAAGTAGAAATGAGGGTGAAAGAAGGAATTAACAGCTTGTACTTTTTATTAACATCCTTTTTTTTTTTTTTAGAATAGTGCTTTAGAGATGTTTGAAGTGGATTTTCATGTAAACTATGTCAAGGGATGCTATAGAGGTTTGTATTATCTCAAAGGAAAATTAATTTAGAATGTGAATAGCTTTCATAAAGGCAGAAACAGGTTTTGAATGAAGAAAATAAAAACATTACTGTGTGATTAGATCAAAGAATAATATGGTGCAAATATCACTTGAGTGGGAAAAGGCTCAAATCCTCAGTGTTGTAACAATAGCTGGTCCTTACCTGGCAACAGATCTAAATAGGAAGATGAGTGTGATTGAAATTAATGGCATATGCAAAATTCAGCACAATTGCCAATCCCTTCATGGGCCATGCCTCTGATTTGTTTGCACAGACATTAATAAAACCTCCAAATAAAACAAAAACAAACAACAACAACAAACAGAGGGCAAAGGGTATTGTAGAGAAAGAGGGGGAGAGAGAGAAACTGTAATTCAAGAAAACTGGTGAATTATCCACTCGGTGCCTGAGTTAGTGACTTGGTCATGGTGAAAAGAGAATCTCCAGTTTTAGTCTCCAAAGGGCATTGACAGTAAGTCTGAAAGCATATTGCAGATGTTGTCTGTATAATCATCTACAGCAGAGCTCCTAAAAGATTTTTAAGAAGATTCAGCTTTGTAGCTGTCTTCAAAAATTCCTTTTCTTTTCCTACCTATCTAGTCATACTTTCCTCATTTCACCACTCTGTATTCCCGTAAACTGAGTTTTATATGAAGGTTTGTCTGTGTTATTAAGTGACAATCATCCTTTCAAGCTAACTCAATTTCTGATCTTCCCACTGTTAGAAAAAGACCTCATCTTAGATACGGACTCCAAGTGAGTAGATAGCTGCATATGTTCAGAGAAAATGATACTTCAGCGCAACAGAAATCATGTGCGGAAGCTTTAGGCATTGTTTCTACAGCTGACATGTGCCCCTTATTTCCTTCTTTTTCCTAATAAAGCTAAAGAGACTTAGATTGGTTTGTGATATTAAAAAATTAGGATAGCAATCAGAAGCTAAATCATACACTCCATCATGCTGTTATCCTCTGTGGTAGAGAGGTCTGTGCAGTCTCAGAAAGCAGATCTGCTCCTTGGATAGCTCTGATATTTTCACTTCAGTACTGCAGCTGCTCCTTTCATGTGGCTTTTGTTCTATCCCATTTCTCCTACTCATTGCTCACTGATATAAACTCTGATTACCAGCTGGGAAAGTTCTCCAGACCAATTCCTGAACCTATAGACACTTGTAATACTGAAGCATCAGCATCAGTAATGAAATATTTGTGTATATTACTCCTGTGCCTAAAATACTTGGAGCTCTATGAAAAAACAAATGCCACCCAATTAAAATAAATAGAATAAACCCATAATAAATAAATTAAATAAAATGCAAACAGGTTTGCAGGTGTTTGGACCCAAGGTCACCCAGACACATGTGTTTTTACTCAGTGTAGAGTGTAGCAGAGTTTGCAAAGCTGTTAATTGAGTTAATCTTATTGCAGGAGTTTCTACAATGAAGTTCAGGCTCTCACATAAGCATGCATTTATATTGTACATAAGCACAGACTGAGCTTTATGTCTGTTGAGCAGTAACTGTTCAATGCATCTGCTATTCTGCTGATAAATTTTCATTTCTACCTCTATGTCTGTAAGAGTAATAATACTCTCCAAGGCAATCAGGACAACTACCTTAACTGTTAAGCTGAGGTGAAATTCCCTGTACTAATGCAGATATATAAACATATACCCCGTGTGAGTTTTGGTACACTGTGTGTTGGGTTGAAATTATCCCCAAAACAAAATCAGCAGACAGGCTCAGAAGGTTTGGAGACAAAATGAAACTATGTTTACAAGCAAGCTAAAATCGAAAAGCATGAAATACAATGTTTATGTACAAAATACATTTACTTATGTTTAGAATTATTTGCAATTCAGAAATAACAAAAAGACCCTGATAAATTGTACCCTTACCCCTCTGCACAACAGAACAAGGGAATAGCTTTCACTCCAGGGAGAAAACAGAGAGAAGACCTGCTGCTAGTACTTAGCCATAACAAGAGTCCCAGTCAAGCTTAGTGTAGCAAAAGCAGCAACCCAAGTGAAGAGAAAAAGGGAAGAAGAGTTTGTGCAGCACACTTTATGCTAATCCAGCAAGCAAATGGAATGAGATAGATTTATCTATTATTTTTCTTTTCCATCCAATGCCCTCTTTTATTTACTTTTTACTATTTTTTTCTGTTCAACATGTCTAGAATTTTCCTATTCTGTATTTACAATTTAGAATTAGGTTAGAGGGTTAGCTTTAATCAATCGCACACTGATGACCAAATAATATTGCTGCAGTGATATAATATGGGCAGACTGATGGAACCATCCACAGGCAGACCAGTGCTGCTGTTCCTCAGCAATCTTTGCATTTTGTATTTATCTCTTTTCATCTCATATGCTCACTACCCAGTGTGTTCTCTCCTGAACTGTTCAACTTTCTTCCCTCACTGACAGTCTAGTCCTGGTCATCACGCCAAATATGCTCTTTTGCTCCATTACTTGGTAGTCTTGCCTTTTCTTCTGCTGGTGTGATTAAGTAAATATTCTGCACTCAGATCTCAACAAAATCCAGGGGGACTATATGCCCAAGTCACTGGGATACTTTTCTCAAATACCCACACTACATGGCTGTTTGTGTTTCAGCATTTGAAAGGCAGTCATCCAACTCACTTCTGAAAGAAACAATGATGAATAATCTAACAAATGTCTTAGAGACTCCTTTCTGCCTCTGTAGTTTTGCATGGATATTATCCACCCCTGGAAGAGTGCTGTTCCTCAACTTCATGACAGCCCATTTTCATTTCAGATTGCATGGGGCTGTTTTCCTTGGCATCAGGACTGCCTAAATGAATCATCCCCGTCATGCACAGCAGGGCTGTCTGGGACTGGCTGGCTGAGTAAATTGCTAAAGTGTTCCTTCTTGCTTTTTCTCCTTCTTTCATCAAGATCTTACCATCTTCACTCTGACCATGGTTTTAACAATTCATAAGCATGTCTCACATTTCCTTCATAAGACATGTAGATGGCATTTAACTCTC
The DNA here is from genome assembly GCF_015220805.1 of Pogoniulus pusillus. Taxonomy (NCBI): domain Eukaryota; kingdom Metazoa; phylum Chordata; class Aves; order Piciformes; family Lybiidae; genus Pogoniulus; species Pogoniulus pusillus. Next base: position 37,991,057 of record NC_087267.1, read on the forward strand.
TAATTTTAGTGGCTCAAATGCAACTGATTTTGTCTTAACTCATCATCTGATCTTCCTCTAGAATCAACACAAAGATGCTGGCAGCTTTGATTCATTGAACATAAAAGTATCCAAAACAGTACACTATACATCTGTCTTGAGTGGTAGTGTCTACTTCTTGAGTCAGTTGTTTTTGTCACTTCTTATATGTTCACTTTTTCTACTTCATCACCCCCAGGATTCTTAATTTACGTCTTTGCAGGGTGATTTGCAAATGTGTTGAATTCTGGAGACACAAGAGAGATAATCCAGACATAGTGAGATATACTATTGAAAACCATACTGATAGAACTGTCTTAATTATTTTAATCTGAAGCATTTTAAAGATATTTATAGTGATATAGAATATAATCAGATTGAATAAGGTGGGTCAGTAAAAATCTAGAAGTGTTTGAATCAGTTGAAATCAAAGGTAAAATTATAATATAATTCAGTATGAAAAATGTCTTTTCTTCTCTTCCAAAGAAGTGAAATGTCCCTGATAACTATATACAGGTGCTGTGTGATCCTCAACTTCACAAATTGCTCTAGTTAAGTCTGTAAAAAATAATTCCTATTTCAGGAAGATTAAGTGTAGAGGTAGACAGGCAGATTAAGAGGCAGAATAAGATGTTTGGATGTGGTACTCAGGGATATGGTTTAGGGTGAACCTTGTAGAGTTATCAGTTGGACTTGGTGATCCTGAGGGTCTTTTCGAACCTGAATGTTTCTGTGATTCTGTCATGCTTTGATGATTTTTTCACACTGATTCTGGTCTTGGAATCTTCAGAAAGAATTTATGTCCTCCATAAAACTGTTTAATATTTAGAAAATATTTTTGAAAGAGGCATTATAACAATAGTATCTTGAAGAGCATAGAATCATAGAATGCCTTAGGTTGGAAGAGACCTTACAAATAATCTACTCCAACCTGCCCACCATGGGCAGGGGGGCCTCTCAACTAGACTTGTCTGCTCAAGGCCTCATTTAACCTGGCTTTGAACAACCTCCCTGGGCAACCTATTCCACAGTCTCATGACCCTTGTACTGAAGAATTTCTTCCTAAGATCCACTCTAAACCTACTTTCCCTCAGCTTAAAAACGTTCTTCCTGTAATGAATCTGCTTTGGAAGATGACAGGGATAATCTGAAACAGGCACTTGAGCCAGGTGGCTGTTTCATGCACTAAGCAACAGATAAACAGATGCTTTGTTTCTATTTGATGACAACTCCTAGATTATCAGTTAGGTAAGGTGAAGAGTCCTATCAATTGATTACAAATATGGATGATAAATGTGGTATGCTCGTAAAGGATTATGTCTCTTTGAGCATTTTGGTGCAGTTTTCTGCATGTGCTGAGCCTTTCTCTTCCAGAACAGATTAATGACAGACTACAGATAAAATGCAAAACCATTACAGTTGCACAGAAATCTCTTCTTGGAGCACAAATTTTACATGATAGAAAATGTTGGGGGTTTAAGTACTCATTTATCATACAAACTTCCATTTTCATGGACAAATACGAGACTAAATGTAAGAATCAAGCAACAGCATTGGATAAGGTGCTGACCAGTTGCCTTTTATAAACCTAGTAAGAGATTCATGGAAGTCATTTGACTCTACTCATTGAAATCAGTAAGTTTTCTATGACGTTTATAGGCACCCAGTAGAAGGAACAAAACCACAGCAGCTCATTCAGTGTCTTACAGGATGATGAAGCAGAACTTGCCTTTAAGGAATGAAGAATACCACAGCAATAACTGATGGAAGTGTTTTTCACATCTTAAGTTTTTTTTTCTAAGTTCATATTTGAGTATTCAATCTTGAACTGCAAAAAACTGGTTACAAATTAAGATTTGGAAATAGCTGGGTAAAATCATAAGAAAATAATAAAGACTATTCTTAAAAATTGCAAAATGACAGTGGAATGATGAAATTGTTGGGTAGTTCCACAACCAGCTGAATGACATTGTCCCAAAGGACATATGTAGCTAGTTTGAGATTATGATGTAATAGCAAATGAATAAACTGTCAAATAAATGAGTAATATCATGCCATTAAAAATAAGCATTTCTATTTATGCTTGTGTCCATTATTTCATGAGTCAATAAAGGGAATAGTATTGACAGAAAAATGCAAACCTCTGATTCTTTCACATTTTGGAGCTCAGAGTTGGAAGGAAAGAGGCTGAGACACACACACGCGCACACACACACACACACACATTCAGAAATAATAATAACAGAATCACAGAATCACAGAATTTTTTAGGTTGGAAAAGATCTTCAAGATCATTGAGTCCAATCATTAGTTTCACACTGACAAGTCCTTGACTAAACCAAATCCCTCAGCACAACATCTAATCACTATGAATCGCTATGGTTGGAAAAGACCACCAGGATCACCCAGTTCAAAACAGGACTGTATATGTAGCATAGCTGACAAATGAGGATCGAGACTCTATCTCGTATAGTCTACATACTTTGTGCTTTGAGGTAATACTATATAACATGAATCAAATGCACAAGAGTGCATTATTAATATTTGACCTCCTGAAAATGCTCAAAATGCAACTGGTCTGAGGTGTTGACATAACAGGATGTTCACTCTGAGGAAGATAAGCATCAAAAGCCTCTGTCCACTTCCCTAATATCTTTGTTTGGAATGACTGGGAATGAATGAGATCACAATAAGAATGACTAGGACAGAATCATTTTAATTTTGAGGACATTTTGTGACCTAGGGGGACACTGATGGACATATATTAACACTAATTTACATTCTAGTGTGAAGTATGCTTGCTCCGTATTGAGATTTCTGGTGCTCTTCATTTGCTACAGCTGGTGATGAAGATCCCAAAAATGAAACCAAGGCAATTCTCAATTAGACTTATAATCTTTTCGATCATATGCTCTCTCAGCAGACACTGATGGACATCTAGGGAAGAATTTAAAGAGTAAATGAAAATAGAGTACTGCCTTACTAAAAAAAAAATCTTTCAAGCATTTCTTTAACCTCCACTTTTTGTTGTTAACAAACTTTTTGTGCAGAACAAAAGGTATTAAACTGTATTAGCCACCAACTGTTTTTTTCCTTTGTGAAAATTTTAAATGCCTGTTTTCTTTCAAGCACTTAACCATCTACAAAATCTCTTCTGCCTGAGAATAAAGCTTTTAATCTTTGCCATTGAAGGATACGTAGTCTTTAATTCTGTGCTTCTTCATGTCTTTGCTCTCCCTGTAATGTTCAGTTTAATTTTTCCCTTAGCCCCTTCATTCCATTTTGATTTAGACAAAACCTGTATATTTTTTTTCTAATGGATTACTTAGTTCCTGGAAAACCTTAGAGACTCTTTCCTGTGCTGCTTTCAGTGTTATAAGCCTTGCAAATTTCTGTCTGGTCATATGAAGGGTATTTCATAGTCCTCTACTATCATGAATGCTCTGGCTCTTTGCTTCTTGGAAGGCTCAGATTTTTTTTCCATTTGCTAGTGTCTGCTGATGCACTTTACTGGTGACACTCATACATAGGAACCACCAGGGAAGCTCTTGTGGCCTATAACAGAGGAAAACAAGCTTTTAACATCTTTTTTCTTCTATGTCTTTGCATACACAGGCACAGCCACTGCTTCTTTATTGAAAGCTAGGCACTAAATATTTATTAAGTTTTTTATTAGACACTTCTAATAATGTAAGCTTACATAGTAAATTTATGTTCAGAAGATCTAACATACTTTTGATGCACCTGTTGGCTAACAGGAACATTTGCTTTCACAGAATCGTAGCATCATAGAATGGTTTGGCTTGGAAGGGACCTTAAAGATCATCTAGTTCAAATCCCCCTGCCATGGGCAGGGGCAGCTTCCACTAGACCAGGTTGCTCAAGGCCTCATCCAACCTGACCTTGAACACCTCCAGGGAGGAGACAACAATCATTACAATGATCTGCCACTGATAATCACAATTGAGCCTAATTCTTCTTCTATGGCAACCAGAAGTAAGGAAGTTTCACTGTGGCACGAAAATGATCTGACAAAACAAAATTACATGCATGTGTGCCAAGAACAAAGAAAAGTTAAGCATGACATATACTGGGTCACCTGTTTTTCTCTGTTTGCCTTACACTAATATATTAGTATAAGACTATATATTTTATTAGAATATTTTATTGCATAGCCTTCTCTCTTCTTCTCTCTCCTAAATCTGTTCTATTATATGGGAAGAATAGCAAATACATAGACCCATCATATAATTCCTGAATTTAGTGCAAAGTGAACAGACAGATTGCAGTTACTGTACAGATGTTTTCTTTATTGGCTAGAAGTCTAATAAAGGCTGCATTTTGAATTTTAAAACATAAATGTGCATTTTTCATTTGGAACATATACAGAAGCAGGTAAATGGGTGTGCATGGAAATTACTTTTAAAAGCTTTTCTGTTTGCAAAATCCCTATATACAGAGCACACGCCTAGAACTGTGGTTGTTTTCCATTTCAAATTGCCTATAAAGTTAGAAGTATTTCCATAATTTTAAATTGCCCACATAACATAGGACAGATTGGAATTATGGTTGCTTCTCAAATTTGTTTTTATAAGCACCTGAATTTGGAACTAATTCAAACGGCATTTTACTATGTGCTGGGTCAGGCCATGCTGATTTAATTTATAAAATATATTTATCAAGAAAAAAAAAAGAAATTTAAAGAAGTGGAAAATACAATAAAATATGAAACTAGGTGGCAGAAATGAACCCACAGAACATAGCTGTGAAGTCAACATTAAAGGGCAAAATGTAAGACTTTGAGGGCTACTGATGCAAAGATTATGAAAAAAAGCTCATGAAAATGTGTCTTTCTCTTCAGAAACACACTAACTCATGCCAAGTGCTCTTTTGGGTAGCTGGCAAGCTGAAAACCATTTTTGCTGAGCACAGAAGATGTGAGTTGATCAATAGCATACACAAGTGTCAGCAAATCATAACTCATACCATTTGAAAGTGATATACTCAGCATAGTGCTAACATTAATCATTTGAGAAGACCACTGATTTCAGCGCTTGATGTGCTCATGCATTGCACATTCACCTAAAGAAGTGACTGGATTTTTTCAAAGTAATGCAGGAAGGATTCTAATTCTTTGTTTCCTCATAATCTCCAGAGGTAAAAAACAGTGGCAATAGTTAATGCTAACTGGTGTGTGCCTTCTATAGAGACTAGCATAGTTAATATGTCTGTAGAATAAAGAAACTGAAACTAGAAATCAAGTGATCAAGTCAGGATCCTCACTTCACACTATAATATTGTGACATGTGTGTCAGTACTTCTTCCAAAAAGTATGATGGACCTAGGTATTCAGGACTATGATTTTCCAGTTTGTCTGAGAGTTGGACTCACCATTGAGATGTTTTTTAGAACAAATCTAAAGAAGGTAATATTCAATAAACAAAGAGGAGAACTGCCACTTGGTGAATTGCCAGCAGTGCTTGAAGTAGCACCTGTAGGGACCTTGGAATTTTTCCAGCCAGGCTGAGCCACAGCTCTGCATCACTGAGCTTGTGGAAGCAAGGCTTAAAAGCTTCAGGCAACCTGGATAAAGTAAAATCACCAATCATTAGGTGTTCTGTTTGTATGAATTTATTTATAGACTAACAAAACTTCAATGAAAAGGTTCATGAATGCTGAAAGCCATATTTTAAAAGTGAAAATATGATTATAAGCTGCTGAATTTTCTATATTCCCTCTTATTAAAAGAAAACAAACCAAGCCTTCCATTAAAGCAAAATCAGTGTTTCAGCCAATAAACCAGCACATTAAATTATAGAATAAGAAATTCTATAACAAATAACTACTTGAAACCTGAAAAGCAGAAAAAAAAGCAGTCAAGTAAGACATAAGCAGAATCTAAACTTTGAGAAGAAAAACTCCTTTCAGGTACATGGGTACCCAGCAGAGGGTTTCCTGAAACCTTGCACTGAAAGCAGAGAGGTGCTTAGAAGCAGAAGAAATTGTGACTCAGCTCCCAGCAAACCCATTAGCCATATTTTTCAGGTTTGTCACTTTTCTGTGGTTTCAAGATGTAGTCTTTTAAAAGTTATGTAGATTAATAGAGGTAGTAATGAGTCCTGTAGATGATGGCTGTGAAGTCACAATGTCAAACAGTCAGACGCTTGGGAGGGAGCTGGAGTAATAATAGATTGATTCAAGATTACAGAATCACAGAACGTTAGAGGTTGAAAGGGACCTTCAGAGATTGGGTCCAAGCTCCCTTCCAATGATGGATCACCTAGAATAAGTTACACAGGAATGCATCCAGCAAGGTTTTGGAAGTCTCCAGAGGAGAAGACTCCACAACCTCACTGGGCAGCCTGTTTGAGTGCTCTCTCACCCTCACTGTAAAAATACACTTTTTAAAGCCATGAATACAAAGAATAACATGTAATGTGCCATTAGAGGAAACAGGCTTATATGCTGGCAATTCTGATCTCTAAATTAATTTGCCCTCAGTAATACTTTTTTGTTAAATTCCAACACACAACTTGCTCACCACACCTTCCTGCTCACCACTTGGAGTCATCACCTCTGTCATAACAGAATTATCCAAAAACAAAGAGTCAGGAAGCAAGTGGAAGACAAACTAGATAGCAGTAAAGTAATAATCATATAACCAACCAGGTTAGAAGAGATCTCCAAGATCATCCAGTCCTACCTATCACCAAGCCCTGTACAGTCAACTAGACCATGGCACTAAGTGCCTCATCCAGGCTTTTCTTGAACACCTCCAGGTCGGTGACTCCACCACCTCCCTGGGCAGCCCATTCCAATGCAAATCACTCTCTCTGCCAACAACTTCCTCCTCACATCCAGCCCATAACTCCCCCAGCACAACTTGAGGCTGTGTCCCCTTGTTCTGTTGCTGGTTGCCTGGCAGAAGAGACCAAGCCCCACCTGGCTACAGCCTCCCTTCAGGTAGTTGTAGACAGCAATGAGGTCACCCCTGAGCCTCCTCTTCTCTAGGCTAAACACTCCCAGCTCCCTCAGCCTCTCCTCATAGGATTTGTACTCCAGGCCTCTCACCAGCTTCGTGCCCTTCTCTGGACAGGTTCCAGCACCTCAACGTCTCTCTTGAATTGAGGAGCTCAGAACTGGACACAGTACTCAAGGTGTGGCCTGACCAGTGTTGAGTCAAGGAGTCCAAAACATGCAAAACAAACTCAATGTAAATGTGTCAAGTGTTAAAACATTTATCTACAGAAGTATTTGTTAAAAAAATCCCTTTATACCTTGTGGCAGATACATTATGAGGTAGAAGTAAAGGACTCTACTGCAAGACATATAGAGAAATATGCTGTTCTTGTCATACTGGGCCAATACTCAATGTATGTAGGGATGTACTTGAACACAGATGAGAGTTGATGTTACTCACTTTACATTACATTTAGAAACTGTTTATCTTAGTAGACACGACCGAAAAAAAACCCCAAACCCTCAGATAATTTTGGAATATTTTTTTGAGGAATGAAGCTATCATAAAGGACTCTTGTTACTTTGGATTGATTTTATTTTGTTTTGCTTTTAATAATAATTTTAGAAAGAAAAAATGCAAACACAAAGCATCAAGTGTTCTTCAAATGTATATTTTGGGAACATTTGTGTTTGTCAGAGAATTAATGTTGCCAGTCAGTTTTCATGGGAAAACAAATGAAAGAACAAGCTTTGCTAGTGGTTGCTGCTTTGTAAAGTTTCATTGCAATTCCACACACTTAGGGTCACATCCTACAAAGCATCTTTATCAGAGCAGACTGATTATCAAAGGAATTTAAACTCTAATGATGCACCAAAGAAAGCAAGTAGGTTTTCAGAGGTTCTCAAGTGCTATCTGCTTTCAAAGAAAGCATAGTACCCAGCTGATCTGTTTGCTGCACAGATTTATAACTATTCTGGTTTCTCTCTGAACCATTTCAAGGAAGAGAAAAACCAAGGGGGCAAACTGAAGAGAAGAGAGGTATTGCTTTTGGATGCAGCAATAGTGGTGACACAGTATGCTCTGTTCAGAGAAAACTGCAGGAGATCACACTGTGTCACTTCAAACATGTTTGAGTATATTCTGAATATAAATCCAGATCTCTAATTCTGACATTTTCTCTTCCCTGATAAAAGAAATATTATTTGATTTGGCACATTGCTCATCTTACTTGTAAATGTCTCTGTCTTGTTTAGGTATTAGCAGCCAGCTTATCGTTGAGTAAAAGGTCTTTAGGAAAATAAAAAGTAAAATAAAGAAAAAGATCCAATAAAACCAACAACTGGTAGGAGAAAATAAAGAAATACGTAAAACCAATAAAATGTCAAGCTTTGTGTCTTCTTTACTGACTGTCAGTGGGTGACTGCTGCAAGAAACAGCCTTGTATGTTTGTATGTACAAAACCATACATTTTAGAAGACCAAATGCATAACAAATCAATATATGTGTGTCTATACATACTTACATGTTTGGTTCTACGTACACAAACAGGCCTATTGATGTGTGTATATGTAAATAATGGCCCAAAACAAAATTACTTTGCAGTTTATTTATGACTAAATCTGGTTTCTCTCTATTAATTTTGTGGCACAGAGTTAGAGAACATAGAATCATAGAATCAATCAGGTTAGAAGAGACCTCCAAGATCATTGAGTCTAACCTAGCACCCAGCCCTGTCTGGACCATGGCACCAAGTGCCTCATCCAGGCTTTTCTTGATCACCTCCAGGGATGGTGAATCTACCACCTCCCTGGGCAGCCCATTCCAATGGCAAATCACTCTTTCTGGGAAGAACTTCCTCCTAACATCCAGCCTGTACTTCCCCAGCACAACTTGAGACTGTGTCCCCTTGTTCTGTTTCTGGTTGCCTGGCAGAAGAGCCCAACCCCCACCTGGCTACAACCTCCCTTCAGGTGTTAGAACGGACCTTCAGAGACCTTCAGAGATCAACTGGCAGACTGTGTCCTCTCCCCCTATTTTTCCACCTTTGAAACTAAACAAAAGCAGACAAACAAACCCAATTAAAAAAAAAAAAAAAGCAAATAAAAAAGCAAAATAAAGGAAAAATTAAAAACCCCAGACAACAAATAACAAAAACTCTCAGAAATCTAAAGTGGCATCCACTGCCTACACACCATAATCACAGTAGTTTTTTCTACATCCTTAAAAAATCTCTGTTATTAAGATATTCTTTTGCTCAATTTCTTATAAAATCATATATTTATGGGAATGAATTTTAAATGGCCAGAAGACATTTAGTAGAGAACTTCATTAATTAAGCTTGAAAAGATAATGTTGTTTGCTCTTCTAAACTTTAGGAAATATGATACAGGCACACCAGTTCCTTTTGACATGCTTGACTTGATTTCAAATCACTATAAATGCGATTCTGACACGCCAAAATATACAGGGCAGAAATATTATCCCAGCCTAAAGTTAATGGATCAGTATAAGAAAGAGTATAGACATGATTTGTAAATGTCTGCTAAATACATGTTACTAGCAATTTAGTACTGGAGATGAAAAACATTTTTAATTAGTGGTCTTTGATTAATTATCTGCTCCGAGTATCCAGTGTTTGTTTTATTCCACCTTTTTGTCTTAAAGATGCAAAAGTATTCCACTTAGCAAAAAAACCCAACAACAACCCCAAGCAGCGTTACAGGGTGGGGATCGAGTGGCTGGAGAGCAGCCAGGAAGAAAGGGACCTGGGGGTACTGGTAGACAGTAGGCTGAAGATGAGCCAACAGTGTGCCCAGGTGGCCAGGAGAGCCAATGGCATCCTGGCCTGTATCAGAAACAGTGTGGCCAGTAGAACAAGGGAGGTTATTCTTCCCCTGTACTCAGCACTGGTGTTGTGAAGGGGGTTTGTCTGGGTTTTGCGGGGACAACTGGTCAGGTCACACCTTGAGTGCTGTGTCCAACTCTGGGCCCCTCAGTTCAAGAGAGATGTTGAGGTGCTGGAATGTGTCCAGAGAAGGGTGACAAAACTGGTGAAAGGCCTGGAACACAAACCCTATGAGGAGAGGCTGAGGGAGCTGGGAGTGTTTAGCCTGGAAAAGGCAAACTAGACAAACTAGATGAAAGATAAAATTGTTTTATTTCTAAAAATAGTGACATGGAGTGAATCATATTTTATTTGAGGGCTTGGGGTTTGGTTTCTTAATTATCGTGTCAAAATAGAACTAGGCAAATGCAATTTTTCTGTTTCACGCTTGGATCTGTGAAAGTTTGTAAGTAATTGCAATTTCAGCACAATCTATGCTGCAGGAAGGGAAGGAATTTGTTTGGGCTTTTTTCAATGTATTTTACTACTAAATCACACTTCAGTCTGAGGGAAGGGCTTTATTCTGTTTTATGAATGGCTAAATTAAATATCTGAACTCATGTGCTTCTCATGAGAAATGATTGCTGGAATTGCTTATGGGGCAAAAATTCAGACTGTATAGATGCAGTTGCAGTTGCCCAAATATACAGTTACTTTTCCCCAGGCAAGTGCCAAGCCACTTAGTAGAGTCCATGTCCTCTCCATCCCTCTGCTAAATCACTCAGCAACTGCCATAAACATAAGGATCCTTGGACAACAAGAATCGTAAGCCTTGTCTGTTATACACTGGTTAGATCTCTTGACTAAGAGAAGTAGACAATAAACAGAATTCTGCTTTTGTCACTGGTTTAACTCTCAGGAATATATTGTCACTAGTCCCAAACTAGAAGAGAATGTTAAAGCAAGGATAGCAGACTCTAGGTTTACCTCTTCTTCATTGCATCCTTCTCTACACTTTTGTCTTTGAGCAAAATAGATTCAGATTGAAACAAGTTCACAGAATGTTTTTATTTTGCTGGAACAATGCTGCTGGACAGAAAACTGCTTCACTGCGTAGGTTCTGCCCCTATCATCTGTAGTGAAGTGTGAGTTTCTATATCAACATAGAGATACAATCAGTAATGGAAACCAAAAGACCTAGCATAGTACAGGGCCCTGATATTACAGACTTGGTTTTACATTTTCCAGTATGTTAGAACTACCAAATCTACGCTACTCCAGAGGGTACCTGATTTCAGAAATCCATGTCTAAGAAGGATCCTGTCTGACAGATACTATAGAATGATTCATAAAACCAGTATGAATTTTTAAAAAAGAAACAACCAAATATATAAATAAAATGGAGAGAAAGAGTTAAACTGCACACATGGTAGCTCAGCTTTGAGTCTCTCTGTATCTTGTTGAAGTTCCAAAATCAGCGAACAATTGCTGAGAACAACTGATAGCCAAGGGGCTGCAACATGTTAGAAATACATTTGGATACACATTGAATTCCTCAGTCTGGCTACAGACACTGGTGACAGGCATGTGGATGAAATTAAGGAACTTAGAAAACAAAAAGGGGTGAAATGCTCTGCAAGAAATGTAGACTCAGTTTATAATTGGAATGGTCTGCCCAGGGCAGTGGTGGAGTTGCTGTCCTTAGAAATACTCAAGTGGTGTGTGGACCCGGCGCTTAGGGACATGATTTAGTGATGACCACTCAGTGCTGGGTTGAGGGTTGGCCTGGATGATCTTTAAAGTCTCTTTCAATTAGATGTATTTTGTGGTTCCATTATAGAATAGTTTGTTACATAGAAAGGCAAAACCACTTTCTTATCAACTGGAGGCATGGGATAATCAAAAATGCCTAAAACAATTAAGTGTAAAGTTGAATTCTGCTTTTCTCAGGTTCTTGGAAAATACTGGGGTTAATTTCCCATTGTTGTATTGCAACACAACTTACTTAGTGCATTGAGAGTTAACCAGTGGGGAAAAAACAGTTATTGTCATGTCAAGGAGCAACAATATTCATTCCAAACACAATCTGAAATGCAATCAAAAGGAAATAACAACCATATCCTAGTAAAGAAGTTAGAATTTCAATCTGATAGAAACCATTTTAATGGAATATTTTACAAGATCTATTCAAAGTAAGTTTGAAATCCCAGAATCACAGAAAACAATGGCAATGATCCCATTGGCTTTAATGAGCCTGCAGTTTTAGTGCACGGTTTTTAACCTAGTGGCTGAGTTTGTGAGAAAATAACTCTCTTAAGCACAGGTCTCTTTTGAGTACTTAATTATTTACTAAACTTGAACTTCGCCAATGTTTTTTCAACCATACAGCATATAATCTATATTTTAAGAAAATATGCACAACAGATGGACAGACAGCATTTTTAGTATAAAGAAATGAATCAGAACTCAATTAAGCAGAAACTTTTTCATCCAGGCTGAAGAAAACAAAGATCAGCTATATGTTTGTACTTCTACTTTTACTACATTTGGCTTGCAGGGGCTGTTTTATAGAAATAGTGAAAATTTCTCCAAGAAGTTTCTTTCAATGTCACAACATTTGCCATAAAATTCCAGGTGAACAGAGTAACTTGATCTTTAAAAAAGTATTTGAATTGTTGCAAGAAATAATTCTGATCAGATTTTCTACTGCTGCAAACTAACTTAGCATCTGCACTGACTTTAATGACATTTTACCACTTTGCACCAGGTCTTCCACAAATCTATTTCTAAGCTTTTGTTAATTTCTACAGAATTTGTAGAACCTAGGGATCATAAGACCTATTCCAGGATGTTTATATTGCTTCTTTAAAAAAGAACAGATCAATTCATGATGCAACTTCTCTGAAATTCCCAGTTTTCAAAGGAAGAAAATTACAATTATTATCTGGTTCTCTACAGTTCATTCACTTCTATTACATTGGCACTACAAAAATACTCAGATAAAGACTTTCTAAACCAATTATGATTTCAGTTACTATGCATGCTTTTTTTTCTTCCCTCCCTTTCCTGAATAATCATTCATTTGTTGAACATTACATTATCAGTTAGCATAAAAAATTAAATAAAAATAAAATGAAAGAGACAAAAAGCAATCACTGAGATTGTAGTTGTGCACTGACTGTACAGCTTTACTTTTGTAGAAAATTAAGGAAAATGCAAATCTCATCTAGACACAGTCTGAAAAACAAACAAACAAACTATTGCATGATATAGCAAATAAACACCTAAGTTCATAGAAAGCTCATGTGGAAACACATACAGCTGAGGACAGCATCTCGACTCTATCTTTTGCTGGGTTCTCACCTTTCATATTGATATTAGTTCATCTTTAGGAACTCCTGGAAGTTAACTGGAAATTTCAACTAGACATTTCAACTTTTAATAAGGATTTTTAATAAGTGCAAGATCCTGTACCTAGTTTAGGGCAATCTTAGGTATCAATGCAGGCTGGGAGATCATGAAACTGAGAGCATCCCTGCAGAAAAGTAGTTGGGGATGCTCGTGGATGAATCTTGGACTGCATAAGAGAAGAGTGGCCAGCTGCATCAAAAGAAACGTGAGGGTTAAAAGTGGCAACTAAACTAATATGCTGATTTTTCAACTTTCTATAAGCAAACACAGATTCCAGGACATTTTTTTCCCCAATAGTGCTTTAAAGCAAATGTCTGGAAGAAAAGGTGTTTTATAACCCCTGGAAATTTTGTGGTAATACATTTTGAGTTTGTGATAAGCATTACTTGCTCATTAAAGTGAGTCAAAGTTAAATCCTTCAGGAAATGCAGGAAAGCTGTGCATGCTTTAAATATCCCTTAATAAAACCGCAGAAATATTCTATATTTCACAAGATATTTATTGCATTCCATTAACTGAAAACAACACCATCAAAGCTGTGGGAAAGAGCTATACAAATATCCTAGTAGTGACATGAAATAATTTTCCTTGCAAGATTTCCATTTCCAAATCTGCCATAACGTAAGAAAATATGGAGAGGAAATCCACTGCCTGTGAAGCAGTGCTTCAAAATCTTGCCTTTCACTCTGGACTTAAACTATTTAAGGATCAGGAATGAAAGCATATTAATTACTCCAGTTGTTTGAAATTCTTGTTAAACATATCTATGCATTATCAGTTATATGATACAGCCAAGGGTTTGCTTTGGGCTTTTCTTGCTTTATCTTGGAAATTATGTGGAAATGCTTCATGACAGTAAAACTTAGAACTAAGCTAAATGTCTGGAACATTAATATTACCATACAGTTCTGATAAGTGGCATTAATTAATGAGAGAACCACTGAAAATTCCTACATTGTTCAAGTTCTGTGCAGCAGCTTCTGTTCTCCAGAAACTGTTGTTTCTTGATGTGCATTACTTTCTCTCCAAACTCCAGTCCCAGAATCAGTTTGTGATAGAAGAAAGATGATGTGCACCTATTCATTTGTCACGCTTGCATTTATAATGGTGAAGAAAAATATATTAAAAGAAACCAACCAAACAAACAAAAATTTCCACATTTAAGATATACATAGCAGAAGGAACAAACAGTGCCTCAAATGTTATCCCACACTTTTCACTCTAATTAGCATTTTTAAATATCTCTGTTTATAAAATTCAGATCCCTTAGTGGCAGAAAAAGTTCACCATTACCATCTACATTTGAACACAATTACTCGTTAAATGCTGTCTTTATCCAGCCTATAGTTCAATGCCTTCATCTCCTCTACTCTGTCAGACTTCCCCTGGTGAGGTTCTTCTTTAGCTGGACCATCTTTATACATTGGAAACACTTCAGTAGGTAAAATATCACGCCCTTCAAGATTTACATTTGAAATAAGTTGAAGATTAAAGGAAAGTCATTTAAGTAACTATGTAACTGAAGACAAGGGATTTGGAGCACAGCAGGCAGTGTGGGAGGGTAAAATATTGTGCAAAGGAGTAAGTGATATTGGGAACTTAGTGCTTTTGATATATTCACTTAGCATAAGAATAACTGATGCAGAGGAAAAAGAAAACATGTGGTATATTGGATGTGTTCCAGACAAATGAAGAAAAAGTCTAAAACAGATTGACTGGAATTAATGGAAGCACGTTGAGTCTCTGAAGTTCTAAAAGAATGTGATCTTGATTGGGTAACATATGTTTGAAGATTTCATCTTGAGGAGAGGAAGAGAAATGCAGATTGAAACTGTGGCCCAGACTCATCTTAGATATTTATACCTGCATGTAATTAAAATGAAATCTTTCTATCAGCTCCAATGAGCTATACTGATAAACACATCCTGCTGAAAAGGCTCTCTGTTGATCTGCTAAAAGCATCCATGAACTCTCAGTTTTGACTGTTTTTAAAACTATCTCCAGGTAAGTCCTTAAAGACAGTAATTAGTGAGTCTTGCCTTCCTAACTCAAACCTTTATGTTTTATTTGGACAAATTATATGCATCTCAATTAGACAAATCAAATCTTCTAATGAAGTTCACCTATGCCAAAATGATTGGCATTATGACTGAAACTGATTCTTCTCTTAATTGGGAATCAAACCCTCAGCCTGAAAAATTAGTATCTTTGAGAATGAAAGGAAGGAAAAGTTAGGAGTTTGGGTTGGGATTTTTGTTTATTGCTTTGGGAGTGGTTTTTTTATTTGTGGTGATGTTTTTTTGTTGTTGTTATTTGGTTTGTTGTTTTATTTTTATATTTTAACCTTTATCTTTTAAAAGAAATTTTGTTCCTCTCTCTCTTAGAGCGTTATACCATTTTCCTTACCAAATGTGCTTAAAAATACAGTTATTTCTATACTGATCACACTGTTGATACTGTCCACTTTCATTACCTGTACATTGATTCAATGCTTTCTATTTCATTATTAACATAATTCATTTTAGTGAAAACAGGTGTATTTTTTTTTGTCATCTCAGATTTACTAGAATTAAATAGAATTCATCTCCAAATATTTTCATCATGGTATTAGTAGAATTAGTAATTATTTATGTGAGTTGAAATCTACCAACTGACATAGTAAGAGAGATAGATACAGTAAAATAAATTAATAAGATTTGGGCTGAATTTTTACTGAGTCAGTTATTATTTCAGTATTTTTTATTACTTTATTACTACTTCATTATTAATTTTTTATTTAGTAAGTTGTCCATGGGACAGCAATGTGTTCTTGTGGTCAAGAGAGCCAAAGGCATCCTGGAGTGCATTAAGACAATTATACTCAGCAGGTCTAGGGAGTTCTCCTCTTCTACGTTGCTGTAATGAGACCACACTTAGAATTCAGCTTTAGGATCCCCTGTTCGAGACAGACAGGGATCTGTTGGAGAGTATCCAACAGAGAGCTGTGAGGATGGTTGCAAGGCTCAAATACCTCTCTATGAAGAAAGACTGAGAGACCTGAGGCTGTTTAGTCTTGAAAAGAGAAGGCTGAGAGGGGAATCTCATCAATGTCTATAAATATCTGAGGTGTGGGTGTCAAGATGCCTGGCTCTTTTTGATGGTCCCCAGTGATAGGACAAGAAACAATGGGTGCAAGCTAGAATACAGAAGGTTCTACCTCAACACGAGGAGATGCTTCTTCACAGTGATGGTGACAGAGCCCTGGAACATGCCACCCAGAAAAGTTGTGGAGTCTGCTCTGGTGACTTTCAAAATCCACCTGGCCGTGTTCCTGTGCAGCCTGCTCTAGGTAATCCTGCTTCAGCTCAGAGGTTCAACTTGATGATCTCTTGAGGTCCCCCTTCCAACCCCTAACAGTCTGTGGCTCTGTGATTTAGTGTCACCTGCTGTATACCTGTTGGATTTAGGTCAGCTATATGTAGATGAAAAGGTTCTATTTATAGGACAGTGTGGAGCTGATTAACAGATCCAAAGGTAGACAAGATTGTTTAAGTATGTATGTGTGTACCTTGGAGAATGAACTACCACATTACATAGCTCATGTGTTTCATGTCAGTGAGCAGACATTGCTGTCAGTTGCTCTCTTCAATGTTTGGGAATACCCTTATTGTTTTTCCCCATAAGTGAGAAAATCTTGGAACTGTGAGCTCAGAAACAGAAGTCCAAGAAGCAATATGCTATATGTGTTACTGGAATTCCTGTCAACCATTGCTTGGAACTCTTATGGTTTAACAATATTGATTTAAAGCAAAAGGCTGTGCAAAGTCATGTCACATATCATTTGCACTTTGCGTGAGATGATAGAGAGTGGGCACGTGTGTATGGGTGTGTATCCTCCTTAGTTTCTAAATCAGATTAGGCTCAGAAAAGCAAGCAATAATTTCTGATGCCTGGGTTAAATTTTGGAAACTAACTGTACATCCAACAGTGAATACATTCCTGCTGAAAATATCAGTGAGTTATTAAACTATAATTTTAACCTCAAAATTCTGCACTTCTAGTAATGAATACCAGCTTGTTGTGAGCTTTTTTCACTGTTCATAGAATTTTGGTCAGTAAGACAAATATTTGGAAATACTAGGCCTTGCTGACAATAGAAAACAGAGGTGTTAAAAATAAATCATGTTGCTGTGAGATCAGGAAAAGTAAACTAAGATTTTTTTACTAGAAAAGCATTATAGAGCCATTTTATAACAAAACCAGCTCACAGCATATAATCACATTTTAACAGCTGTTGCCAAATTAGGCAAAAGTTCTGGTAGAAGATGATGTGATTTCAGCCTCACAGGCAGCCTACAACCCTTAGAAATGGAGAGAATGATTGAATCAAGGAGATGGTCCAATCGTTAGGATTTTTATTACAATACCAAGTAGTTGTCACAAGTCTGAAGCTTGGGAAGCCCCACAAGACTACTGGTGGGTAGTAAAGGGATGACAAAATTGAACTGAAAGAGACAAAGGAAAGAAAAAGCATGTTATAGGATGCCTAGATCTTAAGAAAGGCTGTTTCTAAGCTGCTCAGCTGCATATCTGTGGTTTATCCATACTGAAGTGGAAGAAATAAGGAACTTCTGTAGGCTACAAATTCTTCTGCACAATTAGTGTCCAAAATAAACTCCTATGGGTGTGTGATCCATGGAGGTACTATGATATGGCCAAGGCTATGCCTAGACCACTAAATGACTTGGTGGCTCAGCCAGGGTGTGGAGTTGTGCTTCCATATCATATAGTGTTACAAGTAGGACTTCCAGTTCACTTCCACCTTTCAGAGATGTCTCTGTCCCTTGGTCTAGAACATCATCCGAGGCAAGAACTTGGCATTGGTGAAACTTTTTCACCTCTTATGAAATATGCACTAGAGATTTAAATCTGTCTCTCAAGATTGTATCTGTCACCTGTAGTTGATGTACTTTCTCTTTCTCTTAAATGTTATTTCAGGCAAGTTCCAACAAGAGCTATACCTCAGTGTGTTCTACTGTTTGAAGATTTAGCTAGTGAAGGCATGTTTTGTAGGTTCAAGTCCTTTAGGTAATATTTCAATTGAAACTATCTAATCTAATCTAATATCTGAGATCTCTGTGTGCTGAGCAATTTACTATAAATGGAAAATGGTTTATTGTCTTTTTATGTGGAAAGATTTACTGCTTAAATAACCTTCATCTTCTCCTAAGGGTTTCCTTTTTGGCTGCAGTCCTTTCCTCATTCTAAGTTCTGTTTTTATTGAGTTCCATTTTCAAGTGTTTTTTTTTTTCCCCTTCTTCGTTATGTGAAAAGCTGATGTGATTATTGCAGAGGCTATGAACTCCACTGAGACCTTAAATGTGTACAACATATCATCTCTAGTATCTAAGTACCTTTAATATCTGTGATCCTCTAGCTTGTGACATTTCCTTCAGGAAATATTAAGACTAGGTTATGTTTCATATTTCCCTCCTCCAGTGATGTCACAACCTTATACTGGTTTCCAAGGTCTCCCTCTGCTTGGGGTTGACAAGCACCAACATTTGAGGATATGGGTCTTATTGCACCTAGGCTGGGGCAATTCTAGATATCAATACAGGGTGAGGATGATGAAATAGAGAGCATCTCTGCAGAAAAGGACTTGGGAATGCTGGTGGGTGAGAAAGTGCACATGAGCCAACAGTGTGCTCTTGCAGCCCATAAGGCCAATGGCCAATCAAGAGAGGTTATTCTGCCACTTTGCTCTGATAAGACCTCACCTGGAGTACTGCATACAGCTCTGAAGCTCTCAGCACAAGAAGGACATGAACCAGAGGGAGTGAGTCCATAGGAGGGCCGTGAAAATAATCAGGAGGTTGGAATGCCTCTCCTATGAGGACAGGCTGAGGAAGCTGGAGTTGTTCAGCTTGGAGAAGAGAAGGCTGAAGAAAGACCTAGTAGTGGCCTTCCAGTAACTGAAAGAGGTCTACAAGAAGGCTGGAGAGGGACTGTTTACAAAGACCTGCAGTGATAGCACGAGGGGCAATGGTTTGAAATTAAAGGAGATTTAGATTGGGTGTTTGAAACAAATTCTTTACCACGAGGTCTGTATAACACTGGAACATGTTGCTCTGGTAGGTAGTTGAGACTCCATCCATGGAAACATTCAAGGCCAGGTTCAACAAGACTGTAATCAACTTGGTCTAGTGGGGAATGTTCCTACTCATTGCAGAGGAGTCAGAGTAGATGATCTTTGTAGGTTCCTTTCACCATACCATTCTAGGATTTTATGATTCAATTCAGCTTTTATCTTTAAAACAAAGTCACAGAAAAGTGACTTTGTAGGATTGTGGAACACTCTTTTCCCCCTCCTCTATTTTTCACATGAGTTTGGATTTATTATTTGCCTGAAATTAATATTAAAAAAAAAGGCAAACAAACAAACAAAAAACCCACAGAAAAGACTGAGGCAGGTCAAGATCAAATTCATCATAGCTAAAAAGAAAGATTCAAACTTTGTGCTTCCCATGTAAGTGTCTTAACCCCTGCACAATTGATTAGTAGCAGAGCTTCAGAATTTAACATTTTCACTGCTATTTTATGCAGAATCTCACATTCCAAGCATCTCAAAAAACATTAAGTGGATACAACCCTTCTGGGCATGAGGCCCCTGTGTAAGAAGCTGAATGTGGAAGAGAGCAGACAGGAAGAAAGGGACCTGGGGTTACTGGTAGATAGTAGGCTGAATTTGAGCCAGCAGTGTGGCCGGGTGGCCAAGAGGCCAATGGCATCCTGGCCTGTATCAGGAACAGTGTGGCCAGTAGGACAAGGGAGGTTATTCTTCCCCTGTACTCAGCACTGGTCAGGTCACACCTTGAGTACTGTGTCCAGTTCTGGGATCCCCAATTCAAGAGAGATGTTGAGGTGCTTGAATGTGTCCAGAGAAGGGCAACAAGGCTGGTGAAAGGCCTGGAACACAAACCTCATGAGGAGAGGCTGAGGGAGCTGGGGTTGTGCAGCCTGGAGAAGTGGAGGCTCAGGGCTGACCTCATTGCTGTCTACAGCTACCTGAAGGGAGGCTGCAGCTAGGTGGGGGTTGGTCTCTTCTCCCAGGCAACCAGCAACAGAACAAGGGGACACAGTCTCAAGTTGTGCTGGAGGAGGTCTAGGCTGGATGTTAGGAGGAAGTTGTTGGCAGAGAGAGTGATTTGCCATTGGCATGGGCTGCCCAGGGAGGTGGTGGAGTCACCATCCCTGGAGGTGTTCAAGCAAAGCCTGGATGAGGCATTTAGTGCCATGGTCTAGATGAGTGGATAGGGCTGGGTGCTAGGTTGGACTGGATGATCTTGGAGGTCTCTTCCAACCTGATTAATTCTATGATTTTAGGATTCGAAGAGATGACAGGACAGATGACGCTGAGGCATATTCTTGTGGAGAACTGAAAGTAGTTGCAAAATATCCTGTTAGAAGGAAGCAAATGGACCTAGAGTATTTAAAATTTAGGAGAGTTTCACACGTGGTCTATGAAGACTTCAGTTTGATTTTTATATCTAAAGATGCAGATCTACAAATTCATTAATGAATATAGTCAAGAACTCGGTTTCAAGGGAAACTGATAGGAGAAAGTGTCTAAATCACTAACCAAAATAGTCAGGAAGCTCCCAAATCACATATCTGCTTTCGGAAACATCATTTTTAATAGGCTGTTCTTTCATAGGACATTTTTGGCAACACCAGGAATTAAAGTCAGATTTTCTGAATTCTCATCTAATGTATTAACTGTAACAGCAGTTTGTTCTCAGAGCCAGAAGTTCACAAATGCAGGTATAAATCATCAGTAACCTATTGGAGAGATGCCAGTGTAAACCAAAGTCAGAGAAAGACGGAAGAGATTCAGGCAGTAAAAACTTTCTTACTCTTCTCCGCTTTTCCACTTTTTAACTCTTCACTTTTAATCCTCTTTAAAGCTTTATGAAGGTAATTATATTATATATAATCTTTCAGGGGGGAAAAAAAGGAAAAGATACTTATTCTGATAAATCAGTGACTTATTGTTTCATTACAATTCTCTAAATAAGAATATTTCATTTTATTTTTTGCAGTTAATACCAGAGCTAATGGCAAAAGTGTTTGGAACACATTTTTACTTCCAAGAAGAAATGTCAGTTTGAATCCTTTTCAGACTTTCCTTTTCTCCTTCCCTGCTGGTTGTGCCTATATTATAGTAGTTCATCTATCCCTGGTGACATGACTTGGACTAGCCTATGTTTTCTATGACTACCTGACAGGATACTATGTCTTGTTTCTTTGTTCTTCAAGTTATTATACAGAAACTCTTACATTTTGCTTACTATACTGAGTTAATTGGATTAGTCATCTGATTAAAAATTCTCTTTTGCAGGATGAATTTCTCCCTCTATCATTAAAACAAAATAATAATAAAGAAAAAACATTGTTAAAAGCACAGATATGTATTTTTGTAATAGAAATTGAAGGAAACCTATGAGAAGTGATCTTATTCTGCATGGATAAGTAAAATATTGGAGGTAGTGTAGTTGGAATTGTCAATATTAAGAAAGGGAGATCAGTGAAAATATAAAGCAAGCTCAAAGGGTGGACTTTTGTTATTGTTACTTTAAGGTATGAGCTAACCAACTAACTTGAAATATTAGGTAACAAGGAGCAAACAGGAACTTGGGCAGGGTTGCCTCACTCTCAGAGAAAGAGACATATGGAATAAG